>NC_137020.1:1972308-2317308 GCF_032717465.1 Coenobita brevimanus
CCGGCCACGGTATAAATATTGCTTCCATAGTGCCCTGTGTAAGAACTAAGCTCGTTTTCATCCTCTTAACTTTTACATCCTCTGCCAATATTTTTTTTGTCTTTCTTTTAGGGAGGACAGGTATGGGGCTGGCAGAGGCTTGGGCCAGATTTGGTGAAAATATTCGGGACTGAATTTGTTACTCACTGAATGAGAATAACGGTATTTTTTTTTTTTTAACCTGAGTCGTGATACGCCAGGCGTATGAAAAGGGCGTACCCATACTTTCTTGCTGTTGTTATTCTGCTTGGCAAAAGATATTAATTCAGACATCGGTGCATCGATACAAGCTAATTTAAAATGCCATCATCACGGGGCATATTACTCCCTCCCTGCATCATAATCCAACACCTTCATAGCCTACTTCACTCACTTAGTCCTCCTCCATATCATTCACCCAGAGCATTTTTTCTTCCTAAGCAATGACTTGCCTTATAAGGTGTGGACTCTAAATTACCATTTTTTCCAACCACCTCCATCCTCCTCCCCACACATGCCTTGCCACACATCACCATCCCAGTCCATCGCTCAACCCCCTCTCCTCCTAATCTCACCCATTTCTCCTCTGTTTCTATACATATCATTCGGAATGATTGATTCAGTTACAGTGGGAAACAAATAGGAAATCTTGTCCCAAGGATGACAATATTTGATTCGTACAGTATTTTTTGTACTGAATCCAAATATATTTGTAAAATTTCTCTATCAGGTACGTTTTTTGAGTGACATGCAATTTAATTTTTAAAACCCATATATCTGTATGTTAAAATCTGGTAAAAAAATGTAATTTAAATAGTAGCTTTGTTTGATTTTCCGTGATACTTTCTCTAAGGAACCTCTCTCTCTCTGGAGTCCAACAGTGGTCAGCCAACATAGTAGGGCTGCAGTTACCTTGGTGACGTTTTTCCATGTTAGAAATGTCCTTATGAAAACGCCCACCATGTTCATCGCTCACCACACTCAAGTTTTCTGGAAAAAAAAGTTAAGTAGGAGTTCAAAAAATGATTCTTTAACAACATACTGTCCCCCATTGCTGGAAAGACTTACGAAGGTCACCCACTATTTCGGGATAGATTTTGGCCCTGTGATTTCGCCCATAACTTTGTACAAACGCTTCTGAAACCCTGCCACACTGCTTTCTCAACTTCATTCGACTCTCCTTCAAATATCTAATCTCTTAACAATTCTCTGATCTGAGGTCCTACAAAAAAACCTTCTTTAATCTTGGCATCACTCATCCGAGGAAACTTATTTCTCAAGTATGTGAATCCACTTTGCACTTTCCCTCGCTATAACAAAGGAGGAAGCTGCACTTTCTCAGGGTCAACAAGTGGACTGTTCACAAATTTTCTTGCTTGGAACAAGTGAGGTACGCGTTGACCAATCCATCTGAATGTAGTACTGTACTCACTACTGCCTCACTCACATAAAAAACAAAAGCACTTTGTCTAACTTACCTGCAGCCCTATCAAAATTGCAATGACCTTTAGATTTCCACAGATATTCCACTTGTATTTTTTATTCTGAACTTTTGCTAAAAGCAACTTTATGTTGTTGTATGACTCTTTCATCTTTGCAGCATGTGCAATAGGTACAAGAGGAAATTTATTTCCGTTATGAAGAAGGACTGCTTTGACTGTGACTTTTGAGGAGTCAGTGAACATGTGCCACTCGTCCACATTGTGTTCATGAACAAGAGCCCCAGTGGCTGAATTAATATCTGGCAAAACACAAGTCCATCTTCTTGCAAGCGACATTCTTTGAAACCATCATGGCGGCTGCGGACAAAAAAAATTAGTATCATGCAACACCAAATTCCAACTTTTTGATATTGAACCTAAGAGTTCAGCCTGCTTCTTAGATAAATCCAAATCACGAACAATGTAATTAAAATCTCTTTCCGGCAGCAAATGTGCTTCACTGGTAGAACACTGGATTAGAAATTTGTTCATTTTTTTCTCTTTATATACTCCAGCTTCGTTTGATTTCTCATCACTTAAAGTTACATGCTCTGGAGGCATTGTTGGTGGAAATTCAGCACTGTGGGAAACTGGTCTCCTTGCACGACAGATTAGGGTATTTCTCTAAGTTCTTTGTTTCTGAAGGGATCCCTTTTGAACTTAAAAGGCTGAAACATGAACATGGCATCACAAGAAAACTAAGCCTGATAAGAAAAAGCTGATTGCATATTTGGATTCAGCAAGATGAAGCATACGTAGAACACCCATCAGTACCCTAGGGACAAACGTGTTGTTGAGCAGTGTTACCAGTCAACTTACGGCGCCCATATTCACTGGTTATAACTTACCACATCATGGCCTGCTATCACCAAACATTCCAACCCACCCCGCCTTCTTGTCACACCCACCCGACCTATGCATGAAAGACCTTAAGTACCATCAGAAGAACATTCTAGGGCTACTTCTTGGTGCACGCCTTCATATTAGCATATTTGAAATTAGCTTTACTGACCTGAACCCTAATGGACCTTAGGGAATGTGGAAACAGGGAAGTGTTACAGTTCTCTTAGACAAATACAAACGTACAAGATGCCGGAGTTCAGGACCCTCTGGTTAATGCCTGTGATGTAGCGTGGGAGGGTGATTTTAGGTTTTGCTTGGTGTGGTGGTGTAATCGCTCAAGTCTACGGGAATGAGCCGCCCCGTGTCCTCAGATTAGAGTCATTTGACGGACAGTTCTTCCTACAGATGTTCAGTTACGTAAATATACTGTTGATAGTTAACACTGTCTTCACAGTTATGACCTGAATCTGTCTGTATATATTATTCCTAAATTAACGTAATGGACTTTACCTGACGTGAAAACTTAGTTTACTGAGAATCCCAATCTTTTGGGGTCTGAACAAGGCTGAAATAAAGTAGAAAGACCAGAATGGATCTAAGCTGACTGATGTGACGCAAGTAGATATGAAAAAACCCTGGTTTTCTTGCCTGGACCTAAACTGACGTTAATATACAAAACTGACCTGACAGAGCCTAAACTGACAATATATATATATATATATATATATATATATATATATATATATATATATATATGTGTGTGTGTATGTGTTTAAATATATTTTTATTTTTATTATATTATTGTTTTCATATTTTTCCATATTTCAACTTACTGTATAACGTAAGGGAAAAAAGGAACCTAATCTAATAACACAAAACTGATAAAACCTAGCAGATAAATCGCTAACCTATACTAGAGCCTAAAGATGCAAATAACTAAACCAACACTAATGGAAAAAATATCTCGACCATGAGAACACCATCGACTGCTGATATGGAATGCCTTACTGCACTGATCACCTGCTGGCTGGCTGTCGAAGCACATGGAATAGTATAAGGGACATAAGTATATGAAAGAGAACATGAGAAGTCTAGAACTATTAAATATATGTCAACTGCCGGCCCTAATTAAGAAACTTATACAAGCAATTGTAAATTATTTCCATGTGTAACTGGTGATATACCTCACTCAACAGAACATCAACTAAAAATGCTTATTACCTAAAATGCTTATTACCTTACTATAATCCACAGTACTATATGAGTTAGCCTCTCTCTTAACTAGGGTTCATTAGTCATCGCTCATTAAACAATATGGAGTTAAATTTTTTGTTCTTGACTGCATAGTCACAGGTTACATAATACATTTTTGTTGATCCCCAGCTTGTTCTAGAATACGACCAACAGTAGTCAGTTTGCATCCAGTTCCCAAATATACTGTTGAGTGAACAGGGACAAAAGGAAACAGTCATTAATAAAACCGGTCCGAGATTCGATCACAGGTTCTTCCATCAACAAGTAGGATGTGCTAACCAATGCACCAACGGCTCCCTCTTGCTATTCTTGTACCACTCATGACAACAGAATAGTTCCAAATATTTGTGAAACACTTTTGAAACACGTTAAGTATACTGTATATTATTGCGTATTCGCAATAATGTTTTGAAATTAATTTCAAAGTTGTTGGTAACTGCATGACAAAAGCAACTCCTGGCAAACTGGTTCCAAGTGATTGCAGTAATTCAGACAGCGTTTGTATTCACTATGACGAGTAAACTACAGGCTTATTGTATTTGGTACATGGGTGTTGAGTCAGTTAAATTCTGTTTTGCAAACTGGTAAACTGAAAATGAGAAAAACAATCCAGTATGAAACTTTTTTTTCCCTTACAGGTAGCCTCCAACCAGTGAGCAGCCGCCAGAGACCCGGCGCCAATGCCGCACTTCTCAATGAACATCGACCGAAGGAGGTGGCAGCAGCTTGCTCTAGCACTCGCCACCAACCCCCTCTGGCATCGTCCACTCCGCGCGATCTGTTCTGCCAAGTTCACAGTATCACAAGCTACTCGCCAATAAATTCATTTGTACAACACTGTTGCATATAAAGTTACTGCATAAAACATATTTCTGATTTTAATAAGCCATTTTGCACATTCCATGCGGCTTCCATTCTAACCCTACGATGGTGGTGATGTAGACTACCATATGAGAGTATACTAAGCAGTTGAATCCCATTAAGAATAAGAAACACGTTGATAAAACTCATGGCTTTTAATAGTCTCAAAGGCTGGAAAAGGATGAGAAAACAGGAGAAAAAAGCGGACGACAAGAAAGAGGACCTACTGGATAAATGAGTTGGGGAGGCGGAAAGAGGTGGAAGGCATGTATATAGTATTCCCAGAAGAAATGTGTGCAGTATGTGAGACAGTGTGTTGGGTAAATAGAAAACGGTAAGGATTGCAGGGAACAACATGGGAAAAAAGGGTGAAACGATCTGTGGCTCAGGAGAATAAAACATATAGAGACTGGATGGGAAATAAAGGAAAGAAGGATGTTGAGATATGATTGAGAGTTGTATGTAGTAGAAGGTGTGCGGTGAAAAAACTAGTAAGAGAGGAAGAAAGTGTATGAAAACTTTGGAAGAAATCTGAATGGAAAGCGGGGGGAATGTAAAGAACTGTTTTCAAGGGAGGGCGAGATAGTACGACAGATACGTGAAGTTGTAGAGGAGTGAAGATGACAAAGGCCAAATAATGGTGGAGATGGGAGAAAAAATGAGCAGATGGAGAGAACACATAAGTAATTGTTAAATACATGTACAAAGAACGAACATAGCACAAACATAAGTGGTTGGAAAATAGTGGGAGAGAGATGAGTAGGGAGGAGATCAGTAGGAAGAATGAAATTCTTATCAATGAAAAAAGTCAAAATGAGGAAAACCTCAGGAACCGATGGAGAGTTTGGCAAAATACTGAAGTATGGGTGGACGATAGTAGTGGAATGGATATGGAAGATATGAAGACTGGTCAGAGAGGGAGGTAGGTTTCTGGAGAAACGGACGTCAGGTACTGGTATAACTGTTCCTCCATAGAAAGGAAAATGGGAAAGAGATGTGGCAGTCATTGGGGTATTTGTTTTCTCATTGTAATGGGGAAAATATATGGCAAGAAATAAATAAATGAACAAACACACACACACACACACACACACACACACACACACACACACACACACACGCTACATCCATCCATCCATCATCCAATCCTACATTGCCCCACGAGGAGCGTAGGAGCCCGGGGCTAGGCAGTTGGTCCCGACATTTAAGATGAGAGTGACCAGCCTCACTCATCCCTGAGGCATTACATGAGCAATAAACCCCAATCACCCCTTGGATATAAACCTTCACCGGCTCAATCCGATTGGAGCGCAATAATTACCCATTAAACCACTAGGCGCCAAAATTTGGTTATATGGTTACCACTCAGCGTAGTAAATGGTTTCCTGGTGCACAGGAAACCATTTGGCTTGTCACTCAGTGTAGAGTCACCCACAGGCTGAAGGAAGGGGAAAGAATGAAGGAAAGAAAGACAGAAGAGGTAGTGTAAAGTCACCCGCAGCCAGAAGGACAAGGAAAGAAAGAAGAGGATGGAAGGAAAGAAGGATGGAGAGGAAAGGGGAGACACCTGAGAGCAGCACTACCTCGAGTGAGTGGATGGTGAGCGCCCCCACCTACCACAAACACACTACATAAATATATATATTAAATAACCATGAAATTAGTTCGAGGAGAACAAGGGGGTTATAGAAAGGTAACTGGTTGCATAGATTTTCTTTCTTTCTTTTTTGTTTTTTTAAGTGTCCGATTCTGGGCAAAGGCTTCAGGGCCTATTCCAAAGTCCCAGTAATCCTCCTTGGGGCCCAGAAGTCCTCCTACATCTCCATATGTCACCACTTCGGCGCTAACACCCACCATCCATATTGAATACATGCTAGGGCTGTCTCATACAGGACTGGTGTAGTGGTATTAGCTGGGGTACTTTTATGACATGTCGGGGGGCCATCTGGTAGATCAGAAAAGTCCGCATTTCAAGAAATTCAAATAATTAAACTGTTCTCTGCCCCAGCCGGGATTCGAACCTTGGTCCATTAGGACCACAGGCCGCGTCTCTACCGATTCTGTCACCGCGTCCTAAGGTGTTCAGTCGAAAAGTATCTAGAGAGAGAACAGAAACTGAGTACTGCCTTCACGAATCTGAAGAGTACATAGACAACTAATGTGGAAGGTATTCAAATTTTATGAAGTAAATGGGAAGCTGTGAATGCTGTGAAGAGTATGTATGATGCACTTGGGCTGCAGAAAGTGTGGATAGTTAGTTGCATTCATTTGAATGTTAGACTGTAGCAAGGTCTGTGTCAGCTCGCGATGATTGTTAATATATATTCATATCTATCTACCTGTCTGTCTATCTGTCTATCTATCTGTCTGTCTATTTATCTATCTATTTATCTATAGAATTTATCTATCTGTCTATCTATATACACATATATATATATACAGACACACACACACACACACACACACACACACACACATATATATATATATATATATATATATATATATATATATATATATAATATATATATATATATATATATATATATATATATCATATATATACATATATGTATGTATGTATATCTTGTAATGGGAGTGTATATTACGGTGCACTCTTAACCCTTAATTAAGCACCAAAAGGGATAAGATAAAGTTTAAGAAAACTAACTTAACTTTACTGTACACTATAACATACACAACCAAAGAAGAGACCAGGGTTCGTTTTATAAAAGGGAGGATTCATATAGGCCTCAGGATACAAATATAAAACAAGTTATTTCTTACCTAACCAGAATACACTCAGTGGAAGCTAAGTACTCACAAAGCTCAAGGAAACGTGGAGACTTCGAAGGTTAAATCCAGATATAAATCACACACTAGTGTAAATGGAGGAGTGAATAAAAAATGGGAAATGGTACACAAATAGTGTGTTTTGTAATCAAAGTCACGTATTGAGTAGTGTTGGGGAAAGTGCAACACAATGTGACAAAAGTGTAACGTGACAGTAAATGTGTACAAATGTGTACAAATGACAAAATGTGTACAGGGGTGTGTGTACAAAATGAGTTAAAAATCTGTCTCTTCAGACTTTCCTTGAGCTTATAAAGGTTACTTACTCTGCCTTTCTCAGCTAATTAACCACTAGGCTGTCCTAAAAATAATCTCTGTCCATACAGAAACAATAGAGCCACCTGCTACCAATGAAGGCCTCATACACTTCAAACAGAACCAATTGCGTGCCATCAAGAACGTGACGAAAGCGCCATTTAGGCTTCTAATTGGCAAACATCCCTACTTTGCTCCTCCCACATTACGTCACACCCACAGTTCAAGGACAAGAGGAACTTTCTGCGTAAACTGTGAGAAAAACATCTGGTGTGTTATCAGTTGAGAAGGCAAAAGTGACAGCTTGGTTTTACCCTTACAGGCAGCAAAACTGAGAAGAGAAAAGATTTAATGTTTTCTTAACGGCTCGCTTCTCTCTCCATTCATTATCATCCTGTTTCTATTTCACCCATTCGCTACTGGGGTAACTACGCCAGTGACAATATATATATATATATATATATATATATATATATATATATATATATATATAATCATCAGCCATTGCAAGTCCACTGCTGAACAAAGGCCCCCTTCATCCTTTTCCACGAATTCCTTGACTAAGCCGAGCCAATCTCTGCCACATTATGCCTGCAAACTTCTCTACCTCATCTCTCCACCTCCTGTCTGGACTTTATCTGCTACCCATACAATCTATTGGAGTCCAGTCGGTCAGCCTCTTGCTCCATTGGATAGCCATTATTTTTGCTACATGACTTGCCCACCTCCATTTCTGTAATGTTATAACTTCTATAATATCTTTGACTTTAGCTTGCTCTCTCACCTAAGTTTATTTTTTCCTGTCTCAAAGATATTCCTAACACTGACCTCTTCATTACTATCTGGGAACAGATTACTGTAGTTGATTTTCCATCGAGTATAGCAGTTTCCAGGTCTCACAACCGTACGTCATTGCTAGGATTATACATTTGATATATAATTTTCGTTTCATACATATTGACAATCTACATTTATGATATTTTTGTGTTTACCGAAAGCTTTTCATGCAATTGTAATGCTTCTTCTCACTTCGCTGTCATGGTCTTTCATTAGTTCAAGTATTTGCCCCAAATAATTGCACTCCTCGACTTTTTGAAGGATTTCTTGCCAGACAATCTCCGGCTGACCACATCAGTGAGAAGGTATGGAACATGTATACACTGCTTGCTAATATGAGAATAGCATTCACATACATAAATGAAGAAATGCTGAGAAAGATAATAACATCATTCATCAGACCAACCCTGGAGTATGCATCAGGAGTCCGAATCCTCATCTCAAAAAACACATAGAGAAGATTGAAAAAGTTCAGAGGCCCGCCACAAGATGGGTACCAAGCTTAAGGGATCAAAGCCACGAAGAAAGAGTAGAAAAAGTGAATCTACCATAACTACAGGAGAGAAGGAAAAGAAGAGACATGATTATGCTATATAAATGCGTCTCAGAGACAGAGAAAATTGACATAAATGAGTATATAACCTATGGGGACACATCAGCAAGAGGACACTGCGAAAAACTACATAAATGATAGTTGATAAAGACATAAGGAAATTCAATTTCCCAGATAGGGCAATTGATCAGTGGAATGCACTACCCAATGTGATAATGTGTGCCAAAACAATTCATAAATTTAAGGATATGTATGATAAACGTGATTTAATACACGTGATAGTACCAACTTGACTCATTCATGTTAAGATACAATTCGATAACAACAGTTAGGTAAGAACACACACACACACACACACACACACACACACACACACACACACATACATACACGTACGCTTTCTCCTGAAATTAGAAGTGCTTGTCTCCTTTCTCTTCATATCTCTCCTTCCTGCGTCTAGTCCATCTTATCACCGTTTTACGTCGTTCACATTATTTTTTACCTTTTACCATTACCACTGTATGTCTCTCCCCCTCCCTCCCTCCCTCCCTCCCCCCTTCTGTCTCTGTCTGTCTGTCTATCTGTCTGTCTGTCTGTCTGTCTCTGTCTGTCTGTCTCTGTCTCTGTCTGTCTGTCTCTCTGTCTCTGTCTCTGTCTCTCTCTGTCTGTCTGTCTGTCTCTCTCTCTCTCTCTCTCTCTCTCTCTCTCTCTCTCTCTTTTTACACTTTTTTCCATTCCCATTAATATAAGTAATTTTTCCCTCTTCTTTCTCCAGTCTCTTTCTTCCCGATTTTCTCCTTAATTTAGTGCATCTCACACTCATTACTCTCATTATGACTTTGCTTCCATTTTCATCTTTCAGATCCCATATTTATACAGTTCTTTCGTTGTCCTTTGTTCATTTCCTCCCCTCCCCCTCCCCGCGCTTCATTCCTTCCATTCATATCATCTTTCTGTTGAATCTTTTTTCCCACCTTTTCATCAGTCACCATCGCTGTATTACATTCTGTCTTTCACTATATATAGCAGCCCCTAAAACTTTTCACCGTTTTTTTTTTTGTCACTTTTCCCTCCTATAAACGTCTTCCGTTCTATAGCTGATCTGATTGGGATAAATCAACTTGGTTTAGGCTATGCAGGTGGTAGGTAACACAGGGAAGGGAGAGGAGGAAAGAAAGAAGTGAGGGTAAGTGAGGGAGGAAAGGTTAAAAAAACATCATCATTCTGACATCTAACAAGGAGGTGAGCAAGTCGTGAACATAGAAAGGTTACATGAAGGAAAACAAGTAATATTAGACCTGTCGGCATTATCGTAGCCCGCGAGAGGGAAGCTTGTACCCGTATTGTACAGGTGTAAGGTACTGTGTAGCAAAGAAACATGGGCAATGGAAGAACGGACAAGAAAATGTACGGGACGTAGAGAAAATCAACAAGTATACAGGAAGAGTAAAAATTGAGAAGAAATATGGTGAAAGAAACTGGTGAAAACAAGATCAGACAACAGAATCTATCCATCTATGTATTGCCAGATGCCTTAATCCCGTAAGGGATGGCCACAAACAAATCCCCTTCATGTCGCGCTGTTCCCCTCCATTTCACTGCCCTGCACCCAGTTCACACACCCCTATCTCATATACATCTCCACTCCATCCCTCCATCTCATTCTTGGCCTCCTCCTCCGTAAGGGATGGCCACAAACAAATCCCCTCCATGTCGCGCTGTTCCCCTCCATTTCACTGCCCTGCACCCAGTTCACACACCCCTATCTCATATACATCTCCACTCCATCCCTCCATCTCATTCTTGGCCTCCTCCTCCGTCTCCCTCCCTCCACCTCACTCACAAACACTCTTCTCATCAGTCTCTCGCTCTCCATCCTCTCCACATGATCAAACCACCTCAGTGTGTTTCTCCTAACGCTTCCTATCACATCCACATCCACACCTCAACGCTCCTTCTCTTCCTCATTAGAACAGAAACTGGAGGGGAAAAAATCAAGGATGGAAAAGGATGATAAAACGCAGTAAATTTAGAATGAGTAAAGTTAAACAGGAATACAGGGAGGAAAATATAAGACGGTACAAGGTAGGGGTGAAAATGTCTTCGAAAAATCGGAATGAATGAAAATTGTTGAAAGGGAAAGAAAACAGAAAGAAGTCAAAATAACATGGAAAATATACAGAGAGAGAGAGAGAGAGAGAGAGAGAGAGAGAGACAGATAGACAGACAGACAGACAGAGACAGACAGACAGACAGAGACAGAGACAGACAGACAGACAGACACAGACAGAGACAGAGAGGGGGGAACTTCCTATAAAGAATGATGAGGTCGTATCCGGAAAAAAATAATAGATGATTAAGGTTAGGGAAGGTACAGAGAGAGAGGGAGAGAGAGAGAGAGAGAGAGAGAGAGAGAGAGAGAGAGAGAGAGAGAGGATATGGTAGGAAGTAAAACAGGAGAGTAATGTGAGGGACAAATTTTAACTGAAGAGAGAAGGAGAGAGGGAGGATTTGTTAGGGACGTAAAAATAGAGAGACTTAAAGAAAATTATTAGGGGACCGAATACTAATCACCAGCCAGATTATGCTGCTGGCCAAGTCCAAGATTTTGGCCAAATCTTGATACCCTGTAGGTTTCATGTTGATAGCTCAAGCCGATCATGTGAAATTATGGTGTTAAAGGTGGGAGATAAAAACTAGTTGACATTTTGCAGCCATTTTGGTGACCTAGACTTTGACCCTGAGTGCCAATTTTCGAACTCGGCCAAGATTAGGGCCGTATCTTGAAACCCTAAAGGTTTCATATTGATAGTTCAAGAAGTTCATGAGATATAATGGGAACACACACACACACACACACACACACACACACACACACACACACACACACACACACACACACATACACAAAGAGGGGGGCAAAAACATTATCGCTCCACCTAGTAAAAGCTGGCGATATTGACGAGATAAAGAGTGAGGCAGAAGAGATAATGAATGAGAGAAAGGATGAGGTAAATGAGGATTGAGAGAAAGAGTGAGGTAGAAAAGGGAATGAATGAGACTGAGGTGGTGGCAGAAAGATATAAAAGGAAGGAGGGTGAATAGGGAGATTGATGGTGGAGGGAAAGGTCAAGTAATAAGACAATTGGCTGATGGAGAAAAGTTTAACATGGGAAAGAAATTGTCTGAATGAAACCAGCGATAAGATAACAAAATCCACTATTTATTGACAATACATATTAGTAAAGAGAATAAAGACTGTCGTCTCAAGAATAAAGCAAATGAATTAAAGACCAAAAAAGGTTCTTCATTAAAGGTACCAGCATTCATTCATTCCTATTCCAGATCTGAACGACATTTCCATAAATAAAAGATATCGTTATGGGGTGACCCTCTGAAAATTATATTAATTGTTTTGACTCAAGTCATATTGAAGTAAAGACGAAGATAATGTAACAGAAAACTTTAAAGTTTTTAAGAATCGGAACCACGTCTAAATTAAATGCATACAAAAATTTACCCTTAAAAAAATGGACCAAAATGGAAATACTAAATTAAACAACGACATTGTTATTATTGACAAATTAGAGGTATTCTTTTCAGTATTCTAAAAGTGATATAACCATTTGCAACAAAGATGTTTTTTACAAATAAATTTAGGAATATCAACAGATAGAATCAGAAAACAGCATTAGAACAGAAAAGTTTATTTAGGTGATTTCTTGCCCCTTCAATCTGACCGATCCTTCAGAATTATCTCTGCAAAGGTGGATGCGTAGTTTGTTGGTTTGGGTTGTCTGTTTGACTAACTCAGTGATATTACTGTATGTATGGAAGAACTGTTGCAATGAACTTCACGAAAATCAGAACATTGACTAAGGACCCCCGAGGAACAATAATTTTTTTTTTAGTAGAAAAGCTCGAGGATCAAGATGAGGGTCATTTATAAAGGAAATATATATTAAATGGAACTGGAACAACTGCTACGGAAATAAGATGAATAACTGATTAATTTGGGATAGAAATATGACTAAAGTCATGTCATGGCAAAAAACATTTTAAAATTATTTTAACTGTGTATATCTCGCAAATGAAACAAGTTTAAAACATGGAACTAAAACTATTTTGTTGCTTATAAAGAGAAAAAACGATTCAGTCCCATCAGCGGACAGAGCGATTAACTTTTGGGTGAAGATGATAAGAATTCAAGGTCAAAGTCATTTAAAAAGAAAAACACTTAAATACAATTGTATCGCAATGAGGATACTTTTTTTTTTTTTCATACAAGGAAGAAGGAACCAAAGGCCAGGAGCCTGCAAACCGTTCCCAAAACAATGCAACAGAGCCAAATTCAAGATCCGTTCATTTCGAGATCCTGGACACACTGCGTTTGAGAGACTGGAGATCATAGGAAGCAGGAAATACAGAAAGAGGGAGACAGTTCCAGAGATGACCTGTTGCATAAATGAAGGACTGGGAGTAATGGTTAACTCTTGCATTACGAACCTGAACAGAAAATAGATGAGAGTTTGTTGCAAGACGGGTGCTACGCGTCTGTCGTAGTGGTGGAGGGGTGCAAGCAGATAGTTCAGAGAAGCAGCGACCACTGAAGTGGCGAAAGAAGAAAGATAAATATGCAACAGTGCGGCTAAGAGACAGAGGTTGAAGGGAACTAGTAAAAGGATGAGAGTTAATGAGACGAAAAACCTTTCTCTCCACCGTGTTGAGAAGAGCTGTATGTGGGGAGCCTCCCCATACGTGAGAGTTTTTACTCTACACAGGAGCGAATAAAACCCGTTTATAAAGTCAACAACTGCAAGGGTAAAGAAGGTATGGAGTCAGCTTAGTACACCTAATCTCTTGGAAGAAGATTTTACAAAAGAGTAATATGACCTTAATAAAATAAATCCCGAGAGAATGAAACCCCATGTATGTTTAAAGAAAATGCAGATTGAACTGGATATTATTAAACATTAGTGGGAACTCCTGTGGAATATTTTGACGGATTGATAGGTGTAAGAACTAAGTTTTTGACGCAATAAAAACAAGATTACTTTTACCCCAGTCAGAGATACAAGCCAAGGCAAACACTGGGTGTACCATAGCCTCATCCTTTGTTTGTTAAGTAACTGTTGAGATGGATGCTGGAAAGGTGAGGGATGGAGTCGTCAGCATATGACTGGATAGGGTTAGAATAGCTTAGGTCATTGATGAATAAAAGGAAGAAAGTTGGTAATAGGACACAGCTCTGAGGAACACCACTATTGGTAGATCTAGAAGAACGAAGGCTACAACAGCAGCTATAGAATAACCAGAAAGGAAGCTAGAGATGAAGGCACAGATAGAAGGATAGAAACCGTAAAACGGCTATTTGGAAGTTAAAGATTTACGCCAGACTCGATCGAAAGCCTTTGAGATGTCAAGTGCAATGGCAAAGCTTTCGCGAAAGTCCCGAAAGGAAGATACCAGGAGTCTAAAAGGTAGGTGAGAAGATCGCCCGTGGATTGTATCTGACGGAACCCATGCTGACGGTCAGCATGAAGGTTGCGATAAGATGCTTTAAATTTATTCTATTAATAATAGACTCGAAACTTTTGAGATACAGGATGTTAAAGCAATTGGGCGATAGTTTGAGGGTTGGGAATGGTCACCCTTCTTTGGAACAGGCTAAATGAGAGAAAACTTCCAGTAAGAAGGAAAGGTGCAAGTTGATAGACAAAGACGAAAAAGTTTACCTAGGCAGGGTGTAAGCAAAGAAGCATAGTTCTTGATGACAATAGGAGGGACCTCATCAGGGCCATATGCCTTGTTAGTATTGAAGCCAGTGATGGCAGAAAATATATCAACTGTAGACATTTTAATGTCAGCCATGAGGCTGTCAGAGGGGGTAAGTGATGGAGGAACAGTACCGGAATCATCCAAGGTGAAATTGGAGGAGAAAGTCTGAGCGAAGGGATCTGCTTTATTAGTAGAAGAAATAGCTACAGAATCGTCAGAGTAGAAAAGAGGATGGATAGATGATGAGGTAAAGTGTTAGAAAAGTTTTTGGCAAGGTCGCAGAAGGAGCAGGAAAAATTCGAATTAGAGAGTTCAGAGCATTTAGTATGGATGAAATTATTATTAGCAGAACGAAGAACAGACTTAAAATGATCCCGGGCAGAAACATAAAAAAGATGAGATTCAGGGATGGGTTCACTCTGGTACCTTTTATAGGCCTTCTCCTTGTTGTGGCCAGCATTAAAACAAGTGTGATTAAACCACAGTTTCTTTGCATTAATCACTGGGTATGAGAAGGGAATGTATGCTTCCAGGCCCAAGAGAAGATTTACTCCAGAGAAAATCAAAAAGTACTATCTGATGTCCTCTCAATCAGCAGCTCTAAAGTGCCACAATCGACGTTTCTCTGGAAGATCCATGTCACGAGTTGGTGCGATCATATATCTAAACAAACTCATTACATTAAACTTTGGTGGGAAACCGCGAATTCTAGTGGAATCCCAGTATGTATCACTCAGTCAACCGCCACATATTCACCTGATCGGGAGTGTTTTCAGAATAATTTTTCACTGTTTCATAAGTGATCTTTGTGCACAACACTAGCACCTCCGCTGAGTGATTTGTTATGGGTGTGTTTTGCTCATTCTAGCCATTAGCAAGTGCAGCTCGACACTTGCCTCTCTCTCACGATTTGAAGTCAGTCAAGATTTCAATGCCGTGGAAGCAGGTTAGCAGCGTGTGTGGCAGCGTCCTTCCTCAGCCGACGCCCAGTTCCCGCTGCCGCCATCGTCCAGTTCCTGAATTCCCACCTAGCGTGGTTTGGCGAGAGGCTCAGCGTGTGCAGCGTCTTTCCTCAGCAATGACGCCCAGTCATCCGCTTAGTCCACTCTCTGACCAGTATTTGTTTTCGTTTTCCTAGGTTTAAGAGTTTAGTTTTTGAGTGAGCGAGTGAGTGCGATCTCCTCATTTTGAAATCATTTGAAACATGTAACGTAAATTTATTTCATTGTAATCAATAAATTTACAGTTCTTTTCTCTTGAGCTTAATGTTAATGTAAACTCGTGTTTTATTATTCCACATTTAGCTTATTTTAGTTATAGCTCCTAGTTTGCATAAATGCTTTGCATTATTCACAACTGGTACTTAGGCCAGTCCATTTTATTAACTTAAATCTGTTGTGCCATCTAGGAGTTAATTGCACCAGCAAGAACCTGTTTATCATTAATAGCATTAGTTATTGATTGTCAGGGGTGGAGTCACTTTCTCCAGAGGCCAACAGTACTAAACAGCATGTGTGAGTAATTAGTCTCTGCTGTGTACTGTTGAGAAAGTTTATAAATTCTCGTCCTTAGAGAATCGGCGAAGTAAGCCGGCATAAAGTAATCATTGCTCGATTTTCACAAGTCAGTTCTTTGTCCCTGTTCTCAAGTAACATTTTAAAGTATCAAGTATTACTGAATATTATCCTTTAATATTGAATATTCTTAAAAACTCCGTGACATTTGGCGACCTCATTCCAGGATATTAACTCCTAGCTCTAAAGTTATTCACGAGATAATACTCACTCGCTCATACTTAGGTATTTATCATTAAAGTCTATAGGCACTATCTTACTGGTGAGTATTGATTTAGTTCTATTGATTTACATAATAATTTTCAGTCAGTTGTTTGTTTAATTTTCTTTCTTTACCAGTTTAATTAGATAAAACTGGTCACCACTAACCTGTGCCTATATTCTTTATTCTCGATTATTGGCATCTTTCTCTGCCAAATCGCAGTTAGTACTGAGTCTCTAGTTCACTTGGATTGACTTAGCATCATGTGTACCAGTGTCTATGTACAGGAAGCTAAAGATATGGGGCTTACAGACCAGGGGCAAAACACTCAGAAACCTGAGTGGAAGCGGTACTATAAGCAGAACCCTAACCAGTAGCAGTACCGGTATTTCAAGCAGCAGCAGGGCAAGGACAAACCACGTAACCCTCAGTCAGGACAATCGACTTTAGTGTATCGGAGGCAGGATGCAAATGCAGACCTTATGCCACAACAAGCGTACAGTGGTGCCAACTCCACCAGTACAGGTACTTCGCAGTTCACTAGTTCCCCAGCGACAATGAACCCTCCTCCACAGGTGGTCAATGCTCCAGCTTCTCAGATGGTGAGCATGACCCCTCAGGTATCAGGTTCTCAGGGCACCACATTTGCTGCATCGTTTGTTCCGCAGTCTCACCAATGACTGGCTGCTACCTCCTCAGACCTTCCACCAGTAACACTGCCTTTCTTGTTCAGCCAGGGTTTGTGGGAGGTGTTTCTGTAAATGTCCTGAGAGATAATGGTTCCTCAGGTTGCTCTGTAAAGCAAAGTTTAGTTCGGCCCGACAAGTACACGGGTAAGCAGATCCAAGTTAGACTTATTGATGGGTCATTGAGATTGTTCCCTGAGGCACGTATCCAGGTGGCATCTCCTTTCTACACTGGCTTGACAGCTGCTGTTGTCATGCCATAACCCTTGTTTGACCTCATTATCGGCAACATACCGGGCGTCAAAAACAGTTGCGCCGTAGATGTTGCTACTCAGACTTCGGCTGTTGCAGTAACACGAGCCATGGCCAAGGCTCCAAATCGTGTCACCCCGTTGACTGTCACAACGACGCAAGATTTGATTCGTAGTCAAGATGTTGTCCAAGAACATCAGTCTGACCCGACACTTGCCTCAGTGCGTATGAAGCTGGAGGGTAAATTGATTAAGTATTCATGGGGAGGTCAAGCCTTCCTTCGCAAGCAAGGACGGCTATACCGTGAGTCACAAACACCCAAGGGCGAGGTTCGACTGCAGTTCGTCGTTCCCGTGAAGTATCGCCGAGTAGTGTTTGAATTGGGTCATTGTTCAGTCATGGGAAGTCACATGGGCCAAAAGAAAACCTCTGACCACATCCGTGTTGACTTTTTCTGGCCAGGAATTGGGACAGGAAATAAAAAGGCTTGTGCGTTCCTGTGATGTGTGTCAGCGTACCACTGACCGGGGACGTGTCCGTCCTGGCCATTGAAACCAATGCCTGTAATCTCTGAACTGTTTGAGACAGTAGCAATTGACATTGTTGGGCCAAATTCTCCTAGGGCAAGTGATGGATCAAGGTATATCCTCACTATTGTCGATTTCAGCACACAGTGGCCTGAAGCCATGGCCCTTAAGAATATAGAGGCTGTCACCGTTGCTGAGGCATTGATCGAAGTGTTCTGTAGCGTAGGTATCCCCAAAGAGGTCTTAAGCGACCGGGGTTCGCAGTTCACCTCTGCAATGATGAACGAAGCATTCAGGCTGTTGTCCATCTGAGGCCTGCGAACTACGCCTTATCATCCCATGTGTAACGGGCTGTGTGAGAGGTTCAGTGGGACTCTCAAGTAGATGTTAAAGCGCATGACCGCCGAACAGCCAAAGGAATGGCCGCGGTTCATTGCTCCTCTTCTGTTTGCTTATTGAGAAGCCCTGCAGCATTCCTTGAAGTTCTCATCCTTTGAACTGGTGAATGGAAGGTCGGTCCATGGACCACTGCAAGTCCTTCGTGAGTTATGGGACGATGAAGAACCTGACCCTAAAGTCAAGACCACCTACACCTACGTCCTTCATCTAGCTGACTGCCTCCAGTCGACGTGCGAGTTAGCTAAGGAAGAATTGATCAAGGTGCGCGAAGTTCAGAAAGCCTATTATGATAAGAAGGCAAAACTTTGGAAGTTTAGTCCAGGCGATAAGTGCTTGGTGTTACTCCCCACTGCCCAGAACAAGTTGCTGGCTCAGTGGAAGGGTCCATTTGATGTAGTAGAGCGCATTTAAGACCTCAACTACATATTTCAGATGGGGAATCTTCACAATAGGTTCCACGTTAGCATGTTGAAGGCTTATCATGAGTCAAACCCCGAGGAGACTGGCCTACAAGTAGCTGATGATAGTGACCAGCCACTGGAAGAAAGCGGGGCAGCCGTGGTGATCCCAGCTGATGACCATGATGACGAGCCCTTAACCGCTCAGTCCCGTCAGGAAGAGACTGTCGGAGATGTTTTATTTAAAACTGACTTAGCATTGGGTGATCAGAATGCCATAAGGTCACTGCTCTGTCGGTATGCTGATGTCTTCTCTGACCAATCTAGACTTGCAAAGGTTGATTGTCACAAAACTGAGTTGACCAGCAATATTCCCATGAAGGTTAAGCCATATCCAATTCCCATGCGACTACTGGGCGCAGTAGACAACAAAATTGCTGACGTGGAGGTTGCAGGTATTATTGAAAAGTCCTCATCTCCTTACTGCAGTCCAATGGTAGTAGTTCGCAAGAAAGATGGTGGAATCAGGATTTGTGGCGACTATAGGAGACTCAATGCAATCACCAAAGTGGATGCTGAGCCGATAGGTGACCACATTGCCATCTTCTCCAAGCTGGCAGGGTCACGATATTTCACGAAGCTCGATTTGGCAAAGGAATTCTTCCAGATTCCCCTTCATCCCGAGAACTGTCAGTTCGCTGCCTTTGCTACTCCTAGGGGGTTGTATCAGTATAAAGTCCTCCCATTTGGACTTACCAATTCCCCAGCAGTATTCAATCGTGCCATGAGACAAGTGCTCCATGGTATCGTAGGAGTAGAGATGTTCGTTGATGATGTCCTCGTTCATTCTGCCACTTTGGAGGAGCATCTCAGACTCTTGGAAATTGTCTTCAGTAGACTCCAGAGTTTCAATATGACTGTGAAGCCTAGCAAGTGTAAAATTGCTCACAGTGAGGTGGAAATCCTCGGACATATTGCTGGTAACAATCGCTGCAGGTGTCAGGGTGACAAGATCAGGAAGGTTAGAGAAGCCCCGAGACCCGTGACGAAGTAACAGGTTAGGGCATTTCTTGGCCTAGTGGGGTATTATAGGAGTTTTATTCCCAACTTTGCTTTCATTGCCCATTGCCAACTGTTGTACGAGGTGCTACGGAAATATGCTTCAAACACCATTGAATGGGGAGAAGCGCAAGAGAGATCTTTTGCCGCCCTTAAGAACATGTTGTTCAAGGAGCCTATCTTGCAGTTGCCTGATTCCAACAAACCTTTCATACCGCGCACTGATGCTTCACAAGATGGAGTAGGTGCCGTACTGATGAAGGAATCGGAAGGTTGAATCTTCCCAGTGGCTTACCACAGCCGTAAGCTAAAACCCACCAAGAGGAATTACAATACTGTTGAGAAGGAACTCTTGGCCGTGGTTGATGGTGTTAAGAAATATTATTATTATTATTTATATGGAGCACCATTCACTCTGGAAACTGATCATATGCCATTCACTAGTCTCAGCACGACCAAGACGGCTAACGCAAGATTGACACGCTGGACACTGTATTTACAGCAGTTTAACCTTGTTGTGAGATACATCAAGGGAAGTGATAACGTAGGTGCAGACCTGATGTCTCGCCCGCTAGCTGCTGACTAACACGGGCAACTGTTGTATGCTGGGTTCCGTAAGATAGGCATTCTCAGAGATTTGAGTAATCCAAAGACCAGCCTGGTTCCCAGTTAAAAGTGTATTAGTAATTGCTGATGTCTTGCCCGTTGGTCCCACAGGACACGTTACATCAGGACCTGTATATACATGTATACCATAAGTTAAGGGGGAAGTTTGAGAACCCCCGCAGAGACAGTCCGAGGCTGTGTATGAATTACCTTGTGGAATGTCTCGAGCTGCGGGCCTGTCCTAGGATTCCCAGAGAATGCACATTATCCACGTGAGTGTTCACACCCATGGTGGGTGTTAAAACGTGACCTGCCCGAGATTGCGTAGGGATTCTCAGCTTCCTGTCATTATTCGTAAGTGTAGTGTTAGGTTAACCAGTAAACTGCTTGTTCTAAGAAATTTGTGAATTCAAGAACTGGCATATTTCCTAGTTAATAAGCATTAACCAGTAAACTACAAGGGTTCTAAGAGATTTGTAAATTCAAAGACTACGTTTCCTGGTTAATTATAACATAAGTACTGATTGCTAGGCAGAGAGAGAGAAATGACACTTTTGATCCTCCACCTTGATTCCTTTCGCAGGTGCAGCTGGTGGGTGCAGCATTGCCATGAAGAACAGCTGATCGTCCCTGACGCGTGCTGCAGCCTCTTCTCTTCTGCCTCATCGTCATCATTTACTATTGACTTGTATTATATCATTTTACACATAGGTACAGTTACACCACAACTTTCACATGTACACCATGTATTACATACATCATGCTACATAACAATTAGTTGTTAATGTAAATGTAGCAAACTTTTCACTCAGTTTGACCTGAGTACAGGATTTTTCACCATCATCACGGAGTTTTTCCCTGAAGCTTGCTTCTATTAATGTAAATACGAGTTTTTTTTCGCTCACTGGCGACTGTGACCTTCTCCTGTAGCAGGATAGCACACACACACTACAGTGTGAATCTTGTGTGACTGAGTTAGGATTTATACCGGGTATGTATGTATATTGAAATTTTTTCCCTGAGAAAAAAATTCATTTTTGATGGGGCGTAATGTCACGAGTTGGTGGGATCATATATCTAAACAAACTCGTGACATTAAACTTTGGTGGGAAACCGCAAATTCTAGTGGAATCCCAGTATGTATCACTCAGTCAACCGCCACGTATTCACCCTATCGGAAGTGTTTTCAGAACCATTTTTCACTGTTTCATAAGTGATCGTTTTTCTGGGCGATATTAGCACCTCCGATGAGTGATTTGTTATGGGCGTGTTTCGCTCATTCTAGCCGTTAGCAAGTGCGGCTCGACACTTGCCTCTCTCTCACGATTTGAAGTCAGTCAAGATTTGAACGCCGTGGAAGCAGGTTAACAGTGTGTGTGGCAGCATCCTTCCTCAGCTGACTCCCAGTTCCCGCTGCTGCCGTTGTCCAGTTCATGAATTCCCACCTAGCTTGATCTGGCGAGAGGCTCAGAGTGTGCAGCGTCCTTCCTCAGCAACAACGCCCAGTCATCTGCTTAGTCCACTCTCTGACCAGTATTTGTTTTCGTTTTCCTAGGTTTAAGAGTTTAGCTTTTGAGTGAGTGAGTGAGTGCGATCTCCTCATTTTGAAATCATTGGAAACATGTAACGTAAATTTGTTTCATTGTAATCGATAAATTTACAGTTCTTTTCTCTTGAGCTTAATGTAATGTAGACTCGTGTTTTATTATTCCACATTTAGCTTATTTTAGTTATAGCTCCTAGTGTGCATAAACGCTTTGCATTATTCACAACTGGTACTTAGGCCAGCCCATTTTATTAACTTAAATCCGTTGTGCCATCTAGGAGTTAATTGCACCAGCAAGAACCTGTTTATCATTAATAGCATTAGTTATTGATTGTCAGGGGTGGAGTCACTTTCTCCAGAGGCCAACAGTACTAAACAGCATGTGTGAGTAATTAGTCTCTGCTGTGTACTTTTGAGAAAGTTTATAAATTCTCGTCCTTAGAGCATCGGCGAAGTAAGCCGGCATAAAGTAATCATTGCTCGATTTTCACAAGTCAATTCTTTGTCCCTGTTCTCAAGTAACATTTTAAAGTATCAAGTATTATTGAATATTATCCTTTAATATTGAATATTCTTAAAAACCCCGTGACAATCTACAGGCCGTACTGGAGCAATAGGACAGGTTAAGGTGATAAGGTTGTGGTCAGAGAAGTCCAATGGAGAGAGAAGATTAACAGTATAAACAGAAGAATTAGTTGTAAAGAAGAAGCCAAGTACATTGGAACTCTTTTTCGTGCTGGTCAGGGATACAGGTAGGGTGCTGTACAACCTGCTCTAGGTCATTAAGGATAGAAAAGACGTAGGCTTGTTGACCAGGTGGATCAGTGAAAGGAGAGGAGTGCCAAAGATGGTGGTGAACATTGAAATCTCCTAGAATGGAGATTTCAGAGAAAGAGGAAATGGATAGGATGTGTTCCATCGTAGATTAAGATAGTCGAGGAAATTTTCATAGTCAGTAGAATTTGGGGATAAGTAAACAGCACAGATATATTTAGTCAGAGGATGACAGAAAAGCCGAAGCTAGAGAGTTGAGAATTTAGAAGAATCATGTCCAGCAACACTAGTGCAAGATAGTTGTGTACATATACAGAACTGCCACCTTTGACTTTGAAATAAGTATAGAGAAAGGAGTATACAGAGAAAGATTTGCTGTCAGTTGACTCACACAACTGAGTCTCAGTTAGGATGAGAAGATGAGGTTTGGAGGAGGAGAGGTGGTGCTCCACAGAGAGAAATTTAGAAGAAATGCCGCTAATATTGCAGAAATGAAGAAGTCAGTCAAACATTGGTTCCAGGCATCTCCCTGGGTCGTCGCCGGGAGAGGGGCAGATGGTGGGGGCATTTATGTCTCCCTCCCTCCCTAGGGACTCCGGCGCTTGATTAGGAGGCACTATTTTCGTTGAAATTTGAATAGGGAGTGTAGAGTGTAATGTGCGTGTAGTTTCGTGTTGACAGTTAGAGAAACTTGTATTGGAGAGTATGCTGGCCTACTCTCTGTGTTACTGAAACAGTGTAAAAGATCAGCAAATGGGGGATGGTCAGGAATTAGTCCGGACGGCTGATGAAATGGAAGCTCTAGCTCTCCCTGTCATCAGCTTTCCATCCACCTTGGGAGTACTCCCTTTTTCGACTGGTGCTACAGTCTACTCCTTCTCTGATTTTCATTAAATGAATTAGTGTGTTCGTTTGGAGAAAAGATTACAATTCATGATCAAGGTTAAATAATGATAATAATGATTAATTATGTATACCTCACTGCTAAGAAAAGAATCCTAAAGCGAACGAAGGCCATAACGTTAGTTACAGAAAGCCCTATCATTCTGTACTGCGATTCGGAGGTATGCCATTTTTATTTTTTATTGATCATTGCTAATTTTGAACCAATTTAGCCATTAACTTTGAAACGTTGGTATCTATCTATCTATGTAGATGATAGAAAGATAGAAATATATATATATATATATATATATATATATATATATATATATATATATATATACACATATATATATAAAGATAGATAGATAGATAGATAGATAGAAAAATAGATAGATAGATAGATAGATATATGTCATCCCATTCATCACCCCATTCGTCTGCTTCTACATTCCACTCCAGTCGCTAGCCCATGACTTCCGAGATATAGGGATAGAGGCCACAAACCTATCCAATCTATCTGGCCGGGAGGCAATTCCAGAGTGATGGAATGGTAATAGAGGTCACTTATTGTTCAGTGTCCTATATTGGAAGGCAGGGATAGATTCCAGCTTCAGTCTTTGCCATCCTACGAGTATATTGCCGATGGTATGAAATGTAACTGTGGAGCCTTTGGGCACTGATAAGCCTGTTGATCATCACGTTACTCTCCGACTGATGATCCATGTAAGGTACGACTTACTAGCTGCAAATCAACCTCCTCCCTACGATGAAGCCTTTTACATTCTTATTTTTTGCTGTTCACAGACGATTTACAGACCAATAGCTATCACATCTTCTCTTGGTAAGGTATTTGAAACTTTAATTAATAAGCATATTGTTAAACATCTTCAATCCAACAACTTAATTAATGATAGACAATACGGTTTTCGCCACGAAAGATCCACCATTGACATACTCAATCTCTTAACTCATACCATCCATCAATCAATTGATCTTTTTGGAGAAACTCATGCAGTAGCTCTTGATATCTCTAAAGCTTTCGACAGAGTATGGCACCGTTCCCTGCTGTCCAAACTCCCTTGCTATGGACTAACGTCTTTTGTTCCTTTGATTTCTTCTTATCTTAGTGACAGGAAAATAAGAGTAAAAGTAGATGATGTATATTCGAGTTTCCACTCAATTAACGCCGGCGTGCCGCAGGGATCAGTTCTGGCGCCAACCCTATTTCTGGTTCATATTAATGATCTCTTATCTGTCACTCACAATCCCATTCACTCATATGCAGATGACTCAACACTACATAGATCATTCACACTCAGACATCCATTTACAAAGTCTAATATTTCTACCTCTCAACTCAATACAGCCATCTCCATAAATCAAGATCTATCTACAATCAGTGAATGGGGACAAAACAACCTTGTCTCTTTTAATGCTAGTAAAACTAAATATATACAGTTTACTAATAGACAGATATTGCCAGATTCGTACATTGCCTTCAGTGCTACTAATGTTCCCATCTCCAGGAGTATTGAAATTCTTGGTGTCTCACTGAACAGTGCCCTCAGCTGGACCTCTCATGTCAGATCACTTGCTAAAACCGCCTCAAAGAAACTTGGATTATTGTACAGAGTCCGTAACTTCTTCGCCGATGAGCAGTTAGCTATAATTTATAAGAGTCATGTGCGCTCTCAGCTTGAATATTGCTCACCCTTGTGGAATGGTTGTGGAGAGGTTGCATTAAGACAACTAGACAAAATTCAGAACAAAGCTGTTAGAATCATTAACAACCCTGCCATTACATATAAACTACCTCCCCTGCAAGTAAGAAGGAATGTTGCCTCCCTTGCATTATTTTACAGATATTTTTTTGGCAAATGCTCGGACGAAGTTGCGTCCATGGTGCCACCTCTCCATGCCTTCCCTCGTGCTACACGGGCATCTGGTAGCGCTCATGACTGGAATGTCACTCAACCATATTGCAGAACTTCTGCCTATCAGAATTCTTTCATTCCCCGAACTGCATCTCTCTGGAACTCGCTTCCCCAGAGTTGTTTTCCTCCAAATTTCAACCTACAACTGTTCAAGTCTAACTGTTACAGATATTTTATGAACAGAGGACACCAGTAATCTGGTGTAAGGATTATTTTTTTTCTCCATTTGTTTTTCCTTCCTCCGTTCTGTTATTAAAAAAAAAAAAAAAAAAAAAAACTTAGTGGAGTCTTTTTCAACTGGAAGGGTTTGTCACAACTGTCAGTTGCTCTTACGAGTATAATCCAGACAGAATCCTTTAGTAGCTGCAGGAACAAAATAAACATGACGTTATGAGGCAGAAGGATAATATCTTGGGTCTTTCAGACCCATTAGCCCTTTTCTCTACTGGTGGCCCTTCTATAGTTAATTTAAATCGTCTGGCGGTAGCATGAATATACTAATCAAAGGATTCTTTGACCTGATTGCGTTGATAACGATTGCTTTTCAAAGTATATATATATATATATATATATATATATATTAATTACGAGAGGGATTTTCTTTTCCTTTTCACTAGTGTTATGTAATTTCATTTTCCCTACGCAAAAATAACACGTCTTTATTTAATTTAAGGAACAGTCCCTCGTAATGGAAGGATTAATGAAGGCGGAATGTACTTCTTCCAGCAAGAAAAAAAAAATCTATGAAATTATCTCAGTAACAAGAACGATCCACGTACGATGTTCTCGAATTCAACTTACGAGCAACAAGTACCAGTAAAGCAGTAAGGAGGAAGTGCTTTGTGAACTTATGAAGTTCACCACAATACAGATTAAGGACAAAGAAAACACACACACACACACACACACACACACACACACACACACACACACACACACACACACACTCATACAGGCGGGCGGGGGGGGGGGGAGCTAAGCATCGTACAAGTTAAGACAGTTGATACAAGCCAATCTCGTATTCCATTTGCATATCTTAAGGGCCTTACTTGCTAAGTAGCTGTGTTGTGGTGTGTGTGTGTGTGTGTGTGTGTGTGTGTGTGTGTGTGTGTGTGTGTGTGTGTGTGTGTGTGTGTGTGTGTGTGTGTGTGTGTGTGTGTGTGTCAGAGAGAGAGAGAGAGAGAGAGAGAGAGAGAGAGAGAGAGAGAGAGGGAGTTGAACTCAGTCGCCAGGCAATTGAAGGCTTGAATAATTTATGGATGTACGCTTTGTCTTCTTTCGCTGAACATTCCGGTAATAACTCTCTTCCCTTTGTATTCTCCTTTTTCTCTGTACCCCTTCACTACGATGATGTAATTTGTTTTGTTTATCCATCCATCCATCCATCATCCAATCCTACGCTGCCCCAAGAGGAGTGTAGGAGCCCGGGTCTAGGCAGTTGGTTCTGACATTTAAGATGAGAGTGACCAGCCTCACTCATCCCTTAGTGGCATTGCATGAGCAATAAACTCCAACAATCCCCTGGATATAAACCTTCACCGGTTGAATCCGACAGGAGAGCAATAATTACCCACTAAACCACCAGGCGCCAAAACTTGGTTATATGGTTACCACTCAACACAGTAAATGGTTTCCTGGTGTACAGGAAACCATTTGGCTTGTCACTCAGTGTAGAGTCACCCACAGGCAGAAGGAAGAGGAAAGAATGAAGGAAAGAAAGACGGAATAGGGAGTGTAAAGTCACCTGTAGGCAGAAGGACGAGGAAAGACTGAGAAAGAAAGACAGAAGAGGATGGAAGAAAAGAAGGATGGAGGAGAGGAAAGGGCAGACACCAGAGAGCAGCACTACATCAAGTGAGTGGATTGTTTAATTAAAATTATATCACATCATTCTACTTTGAAACCCCAATCATAGTAGCACATTTAATGAAGCGTGGTTACAGCCCCTCAGATTAGAAGTCTCTCCAAAGCTAAGAAAGATAATCTGGAAATTCTGCAAATATTGTGAAAGAGTCGTCATAGCCATGAGGGAGTTTAAGGAATTTTAAATTTTTCACTTGTACTTCTTCATCTAGGGATACGACGAGGATAATACGTAAGATCAGTATCTACCTATAAGTGCCTTTGGGGATTTCACAATATCTCTTCCTTAGCACTACGTTATGGACAGTGCAGTATACCTCAGAACCCTCGTGTATATTACTATTTTACAAATAAAATACCTAAAACGGTTATGTACTGATTCGAAAGAAATCGATGGAAGGATTCAAGATTACCCAAGGGGTTGACCTATTGTATTTGAGGGCAATAGATCATAGGTCATGGACACATGACAGGCTAAACCTACAAGGTTTTTATCATTTTTTATACAAAAGTTTTTTGTGAGTCTTCAAAGCAAGGCATAGATAATGAAATTCGATTTTGACACAAAATAGTCCAAGGTCAAGGTCAAGCGGCAAGGTGAGAGTTTGACCTGTGTGTCTGTGTATGAATAAAACAAACTATAGTAAACTTATTTTGATATAATTCAAACAAAACTTGGGGGAATTGTTCAGGATCACACGAGGGGTTATTTTATTATTTTTTTTAGAACAGTAATTCAAAGATCAAGATCAAAGGGTCAGATCAACACAAAAGGTATTTCTCGAACATAGTCCAACCATTACGGAAGGCTTCGAGGTATGGGAAGGATATAGGGATTCTAATTTGAGAATCATGAGTCAAAGGTCAAGGTCATGGGAAGTACCAAACGTCATTGTGATAATAGGTCACAGGACAATGTCAAATATCAGAACAACACACAAAATGGTGGGAGTGGTTGCACCATTCTGTGATTACTACTTCTTGTTACCCGTCAAGGCCCTGGAGGGTCTAGGGAATGGGTACTGTTTTCACCCGGTTTGTCTGTTTGTCTGTCTGTCTATCTGTGTCTGTCTGTCAACAGCTTTACGCAAACACTACGGGTGCGATTTTGACTAAAATTACAGGGATGATGGGCTATGACCTTCCAATCGCCTTATTAAATTTTGACCCAATTTGGCCAAGGCGCAGGCGGTAAGCCAAAAAAATGCAATAAAATGGAGACGGGTTAAAATCGTTTTTTCGCCATGACTCCTTGCATATTCGTCATAACGACATGACGCCAAAACCTTAAGATGCATCTTTCAAATCTGCATCCAGTAGCATGCCTCATTACATTAGGGGTGTCACCCCCCAGTTAGCGGTAGGGGGGTCAATGTCAGATGGATCGGACCTAAAATTTCAGATGGGCATAAAATCGTCAATTTTCACCTGATTAGTCCAAATTTGATATGTGACATCTTTGACTAGATATCCTGTTGTGTTTATACGTCAGCACTAAAATGACTGCCGGGAACGGGTTTGCTGTGCCTTGGCACCGCTTCTTGTTATTGTTACTAATATTGATATAATAGTTATAATTATTCTCTTATTATTATTATTATTATTATTATTATTGTTATTACTTTCATTACTGCTACTACTACTACTACTACTACTGCTACTACTACTACGAGTACTCACTGTGTAACAGAAAAATAAAAAAAGCTGTTCCTGTGTAATAAGTACTATTGCCTTATTTGTTTTGCTCCAAAACTAGAGAAAACATATATCATCATCCTAAATCATTGCTTTTGTAAACAGGAGAATGATTTTTTTGATATACTAATTTTCTGTAGAAAGAATGAGTGGGTTTGTCTTTTCCTTCGTGAGGAGCCAGAAGAAATCATAAATATGAAAAGTGACACGTAATAACACTGAATACATAATGAATGAAATCATGAAAGTCTAGAATCGAACATTTTTTCGCGATTTGCGATTGCATAGTAGATCACTTTCACGGACCAGCCTCCAAATGTAGCCTCCCATCTCCTTGGTATCTACGCTCAAAGTCCATTTTATCTTGATGGAAGTGTTCTTTTTGCTCTTCTGAGTATGCACCCATGTTGTCCTTGAATTCATCAAGATGCGAATGAAGCATATGAATCTTGAGTGACATTCTACAGCCCATGGTGCCGTAGTTGTTGATGAGGTTGTCAGTCAGCTCCACATGGTTCTCATTCTTGTGATTTCCAAGGAAACCGCAAACCACTGCTTTCAGGCTGTCCCAAGCCACTTTTTCCACTTTCGAAAGCTTGTTGGGAAAATCCTTGCACTCCAGGATCTTTTTAACATGTGGACTGACGAGAATACCGGCTTTGATTTTCGCCTCCGATAGCAGGGGGGAGAAGTCTCATAGGTACTGAAATGCCTCCCACTGTTTGTCCAGAGCCGGGGCAAAATGTTTCATGAGGCCCAGATTGATGTGTAAGGGCGGCATTAGTACTTTTCTAGGGTCCACAAGTGGCTCCCATTTTACGTTGTTGCTCCCTACGGAGAAGTCGACCCCCTTTGGCCACTGAACTCGATGGTAATGTGCTTCGGAATGTATACCGTCCCAAAGACAGATATAACAAGGAAACTTGGTCAAACCACCTTGGAGACCCATTAGGAATGCCACCATTTTGAAGTCTCCAATGACCTCCCAATTGTACTCGTTGTACTTGAAGGCCTTCAGTAACGTCTTCACGCTGTTGTAGTTCTCCTTGAGATGCACAGATTGAGCCAGGGGAAGAGATGGGTACTTGTTCCCGTTGTGGAGGAGCTCAGTCCATGAACTGTTGATGAAGAGGTGCCACTTGATATGGTTACATACAATTCCGATCGCCTCGAACAATTACATCGTAACAGAAACACAGTCCATCCTGACGGGTCAACAAGCTGGAAAAAGATTGGTGACACTTCCTCTGATGGGCCCGCATGTCCTCGCCCAACTGGTTCCAGTGTTTGAACCTAGATGTCAGGAGCTCAATGTTGGATTTTGTGAGACCAAGATCTCTAACCAAGTCGTTGAGATCTTTTGTTTACGGAAGTAAGGACGTTTTTCGTCAGCTGCTTCTGTGAATCCGCCGTCTGAATATGCAGTGTCTTCCACACTCTCTGGTTCGCTGCTCTCTTAAGATGGCTGTTCTCTGGCCGGAGGAGTTGGTGTAGGGAGCTCGGGGCAGTGAGGCACCGGGGCTGTAGATTAAGGAATGTCCAGATAAGTGACCGCAGGGGCATTCTTGCCAACCAAACGTTTAGAAGGATCCACCATGCAGAAATAGCAGCTACTTGTGCGGTTTGGGGCTTCACACCATATTCTTGGAATAGCGAACTTCATGGCCCTTCTTTCTCCTCTGTACCACCCTGTAAAATATCTGTAAGATAAAAAAAATAGTATTAAAACACACTGGTTTCACCATTAAGTATACAAAACTAAACATTAAAATTTCTGCAGTTTTTAATGTAATACAAACTTTTATGGATCCAACTCACCCTCCAGAGTTTTATTGCAGTGCTCACAAGTGAAATGAGGTGCCCAGAACTTGTCTTGATCACCGACAGGCATGCCATGATAAAGTTTTATAGCATCCTTCCTAAGACTCTGGCGACATTGGCCTTTGTAGCACTGAAAGACCTGTATTTTACATGCTCCCTGGTACCCTTATCTCCATTTGAGCAATATTTGACATTGTCCATTCTTGCACTCAGCCATATATATATATATATATATATATATATATATATATATATATATATATATATATATATATATATATATATATATATATATATATATATATATCTATATCTATATCTATATCTATATCTATATATATATATATATATATATATATATATATATATATATATATATATATATATATATATATATATATATATATATATATATCTATATCTATATCTATATCTATATATATATATATATATATATATATATATATATATATATATATATATATATATATATACGCCTCTGTGGTACAGTGGTAAAGTGTGCGTTTTCGTACACAGAGGAAAGAGGGTTCGCGCCCCGCCAGGGTAATAAACTATGGGAGCATTCTTCTGGCAACGTACTGCTTGGCAGACATAAGGGGAGCTGTGGTTGAACCAGTGTCGCTTACTATAAAGTATGCTCGCACCCAGTCGGCTTGCACGGGCCGATTACACTAGGTTCATAGACTACACACACATCCAGTCACTCCAACTCTACAATTACACTTACAAGCTCTTCTCACCCTACATACAATCTCTAGCAGACAGCTTATATATATATATATATATATATATATACATATATATATATATATATATATATATATATATATATCTATATATATCTATCTATCTATCTATCTATCTATCTATATATATATATATATATATATATATATATATATATATACATATATATATATATAATCATCATCATCCGGACCTCATTTCCCACCCTAGGGCAGAGTGAGGAGTAGCAATGACCAGACAGCCTAAATTTACCCAATCCAATGGACCACGATTCCATTCACTCATCATTCAAGCCCCCGGAATCGTGGCTCTGTCAGATACGCCAAAAACATTCACCACGATCTTCAGCTTCACATAGTAGAATCCGATAAAGTCAATCCAGACGCCGCCGTGTTAGAAAGGTGTGCCAAAATCCCTGATCATGCACTTCTCCTCACAACATTCATTCAGCCAGCTCGGTCTCCTGTCAGTTCCCTAACTTCAGCGACTACCAAACCTCTCTTCCTTTCACATTCAGGGGCGTCATTTGGAGGGGAGGGGGGCAGCGAGGGGCGCTCGCCCCTCCCCAAGCTTTCTGAGGGGCCTCCAAATCAATAACACGTAATGAAAAAAAATATATATAAGGTTAACACCATGAAATTAAAAATAATTTGTATTTAGCCTGAATACGTTTTGAGTGAAATATATCGTGTGTGTGTGTGTGTGTGTGTGTGTGTGTGTGTGTGTGTGTGTGTGTGTGTGTGTGTGTGTGTGTGTGTGTGGTGTGTGTGTGTGTGTGTGTGTGTGTGTGTGTAATAATAATTAGGTATATTAAACGATGTCAATGTTAATATGTTCCTAGCCTGCTGTTTAGTTAACTTTATTACCGAGCTGCCTTTTATTTTTTATTGGATTCTGGCTATAATTAAAAGCTTTTCTTCATCTTAGGAAGTACGTACCTGTAGGTAGGAATCTTAAGAGTTCATTTAGATCAGTGGTTCTCAAAGTGCGCGGTGGAAAGATCCAAGGGGACGGTGAGGTACCGTGGGACCGTGAGGAAAAAGGGGACGGTAGAGGGGCGGCAGGGTGGCATCAGAACCAAGTAAGCATTATTTTTTTTTAATATATATATGACATCCTCTAAGTCACAAGCACTTAAGTGATTATGTATGCTTTACAGAAAATAAAATTAACATAGAATTATACACGAAAGCATGGTTTTATTTTATTCTGTGGTTCGAAGTCGGAGTTAAAAGTTCGAACGTTTTGTTTATATCTTGGTAACGTGGTTTGGACAAGATAAGCACCGCATGCTAGCGGCCAGCTAGTCAGACAGCAGATACCGTTCATTCTGTAAGGGCTGGTAAAGTACGTATGAACACAGTTACGCAGTCAAATTAATGTATGATATCTTTCCATGTAGCTATAATAATCTCTTGGAGTTGGTAGAGTATAAAGCTGCTTTAAGTAGAATATACGGCATTGATCAACATGGCGCATAGGCTACAAAGGGCACTACAAATAACTTTGCACAGCAGAAATGACGAAGATAGCCACTGTTGGAGTAGTTTATCCATTTTTCAATGCAACAGATATACGTAGTTTAGTTTTCAGTTTCCTTTAATGAATTTCCTTGGGGGAAGCAGCCTAGGTATATAGATAGATAGATAGATATTATTATTACCTGAGCCTCTTGCAAATATAAAAACCATCATTTTATTTCTCCCACCTCTTTGTGTAGAGCTTATTTTTTCACATTACTTTATATGGTTCATGGTATTTAGGGGGCTAGTAAGCTAAAACCTTTCCATTTTTAATTCAGTTATAAGTTTTCATGCTCATTTTTATATTCATTATCTTTTCATTAGGCTATAAGAATGAAGTCAGTTTAAGGTTTCACCAACACAAATATTTTAATTGCTATTTGGTCTATTATCCAGGTCCATTAGCATATAATGTACTTTACCATGCACTTTAAATTTCATATTTTTCACAGAGAAATACTGCCAGTGCTAGAATATCCATTAATGTGTGTGTCAGGAAGTAATTGGTTTAACCCCTGCACGCCGGGGATTCTCGTATGTCGCTCGCTCTTCCGTACGGGGGATATCGTGATCCTGGAAAAAAATACCCTTACTTCAAACCTTAATATCTGCCAAACTATAACAGCTAGAGAAAAAATTTAAAAATAGATAAGACTCATCAACTCATCCTCTTTCAAATGAAAGTATTCCCACGTCTCCAGGCGGTCCCGATGATGAGTAAGGATAAGTTAAAGTTCAAAGGGTGGCGGAAAAATGCTTGGGGCTTTTGCACGTCAACTAGCGTTGCTCCGCACCCAAAATCTTGATGACTATACATGTCAGCTGGCGCTTGGGGGTTTATAAATAATTATATACAGTATATATATATTTGTTTACTGCTTTAATTCTCTAAATATAGCTTTGCATGTGGCTTCAAAATGTTCGCTCGCCACCCCACCCATGTGGGTAAGTAGGAGTATGGGGGCCTCCTAAATAGCCTATGCCCTCCCCCCCAGGGAAAATTGAAATGACGCCACTGCATTTCAGCACCATATGAGGCGTTCTCGTGGTGAATACATGGATGTAAAACCATTCCTTCCCTTCACACTAATTCCCTCATTCAAGGTGCTAATCTCAGGTCGTATTGAATCTTTACTGCGACGTTCAGCCTATACACACGCAGCAGCACTCATTATCTTGAAACTGACTAAACGTAACATCCTTCTCCTCTCATTCCACTCCTATTTTACCATTAAGAGAAAAAGAAAGAACTCCATACAGGAATACACATTACAAACATAAAGAGGGAAAACATTCAACATTATGATAGTTTTATTGATAAGTACCTACAGTTTATTACGATATGTACTGAATGTGTTAATTTTACATATGTCTTGTTTTGTACAAGCATTTCAGTAACATATGGGTTGTTCTTGTGGTGAATATATGGATGTAAAGCCTTCCCTTCCCTTCACACTAATCCCCTCGTGCGAGGTGCTAATCATGAGTCGTACCGAATTTTAGCCACTGTGGTTCAGCCTGTACACACAAATGAGGACGTTTATCTTGTTAGAATCTAAAAATACCATCTCCCGCCTCTCTTTGGGCACAAACTAAACCACCCAGACAGCAGAAATAACTCGATACCTGCATAAGCATAAACATCAAAGAGTGTGAAAAAAAAAAAAAATAATAATTTTTTAGTGAAACCCCCCATATTATGTACTGATTATGTTCATAATACACATACTGGTATCTAGTCATTTCAAACCATTTTAGCACCACTAAATTTTTTGGGGGGATGAAAATATGGATATTTCTTAGAGCGATGTGTTTTTGGGCCTCTGCTTAGTTTTCACTGGCATACACACGGTCATTTTCCGAGTTTTTTATTGTGAGGAAGCTAAAAAGTGCATTACCAGGTGCACCAGACGTTTCTCTAAATTTGATAGGGGAAAAAAAATCGGTTTTCGAAATATGAAAGAATGATGCTGGTCCGAGCCACTGGATTCCGACATTTTCCAGACCCGTGGCTGCTAGGCGGTGTAGATGATCATGTAAGATGTTAGTGACCACCACAACATCCCCCTGCACAGGTAGCCAGTTGCATTGCTTTATCATTTATTGCATTTAATGTCACAACTGTATGTACTGATTTCTTGTGAGCAACTTGTGAGGGCTGAGGAATAACCAGCATGTGAAGGTGATGAATAGGACACTGCGAAAACCTGCCCAAAAAGCATCCAACCTGTTATGTCTTGTCATGCTATGTCTATGTCATGCTATGTCTGTCATACTATGTCTATGTCATGCTATGTCTATGTCATGCTATGTCTGTTAAGTTGGTGCTGATCTTAGAGGTGGTAATAATGCCATTTGCCCTTTTTCCCATTTTATGTATATTTAAGAAAAGAATTCATCCTGTGTCGAACTTTGCATTCGAATCTGTCAGTTATCAAACCGACCTGATGAAAGGGTTGGCTGTTTATTGACGAGTTAGTGAGAATAAAACCAGCAGTCGAAGAGGTTGTCTTCCTCCTTCCCTTGCCTGTGCCCAGACTTTATTACAAGCTATCTAGGCATTCTCTCGCGACTTATGATGGACGGAAGTGATAGTGGCAAACCGGCATCGTCAACCTCAGCCCGAGGAGACAGCCTTACGACGGAACTTCGTCTGATCCCGGAATTTGACGGTACTTCGCACTCGGTGGTAGAGTGGATCGAAAAGCTGGAGCTGGTTTGTCGGCTACGAGGGATCTCTGATCTACACACCATTGTGCCACTGCGACTCACAGGCGGGGCTTTCTCTGTTTATTAGCAGCTCAGCAGCGTAGACAAGGGGAACTTCGACACCATAAAGGATGCACTCACCTCGGCATTTGCTGCAGACAAGTTTGTTGCCTATGAGCAGTTTGTGGACCGTAGGCTGCGTGATGGCGAGTCTGTTGACGTGTACTTGGCTGACCTGCGCCACCTGGCTACACGATTTGGAGGAATGACCGACGCCGGTCTATGTTGTGCTTTTTTAGCTGGTCTTCCAGAAGCTGTTCGCCACATTCTGAGAGCTGGTTCACGCATGGAAACTATGGATATTAACCAACTTCTGAACCGTGCTCGAGCTGTTCTAGAGGATAATTACCTCGATGATGGGGCATCAGCACAACCAGCCGGCTCCAGACAGCACACAGTGGCTCCTGCATTAGTTGGTGTTGGTGGTGTGCGCTGCCATTCCTGTAACCAGCCGAACCACTACGCTCGTGACTGCCAGGCTGGACGCAGTGTGTGCAGAGGTAGAGGTGGGCGAGGTAATGTGCGCTGCTTCAGATGCGGGGGACGAGGCCACATCGCTACCTCATGCCCTTCGGGAAATGGATCAGGAGAGGTGGGACCAGCGCCAGCCTCCTCTCCAGACCGTCAGTGAGAGGCGCTTTACCAGTGACTCGCTTGGTTGTTGATTGAAAGAACTGTGATGCCCTGGTAGAGACACCAGCAGTACTCAGAGTATTGCACACGTTTCCATGTGCTCTCGCTGGACCAAAGGAAATATCAGTGTGAGGACAGTAAGCGGTGAGCTTTATATGTGCATGGGAACAGGTGTGGTAACAGTCCAGCTACTGTCAGGAGTGTCCGTGTCTGTGAATGTGATTGTAGTGCCTTCCAAGCCGCTTAATTTTGACTTTATTCTGGGCATGAACGGTGTTGAAGCCCTGCAGGGAGTGACAGTGCATTCACCGGACAAAGTGCGATTTGGTATTGAGGAAGTGCAGGCTTCATCCGTGACAGTACCTACCATACAACGAAATATTGTCGAGAGGGATTTTGAAGTAACATATGACAGTGCAGCTAAAAAGTGGACAGTGTTGTGGAACTGGCGTGATAACTCGGAGCCTCCACGACTACTGAATACTGTCTCTGAATACAGGGTGCCGAATGAAGCTCGAAAAGAATATGAAAATGAACTGTGTGAATGGATTAAGGACTGGTTCCATAGAACGAGAGTATACATGGCCCTGTGAAAGGAACTATCCCTCTGATGGCTGTCGTGCAGCAAAACAAGAAAAAAGTACGCCCTGTCCTTGATTTTCGTGAGTTGAATGCCCATCTTAATTTGCACACAGCTGAAGCGGACGTCTGCACTGAGAAGATACGGGAGTGGCGCAGGCGTGGACAGAGGGTCGCTCTCATTGACTTGCGCAAGGCTTACCTACAGATACACGTTCACAGATCGCTATGGTCGTCCCAGACAGTGGTGTTCCATGGGAGACGTTACTGTTTGACTAGACTGGGCTTTGGACCGAACATCGCACCACTAGTATTGAAGGAGGTCCTGAGTCGTGTGTTGAGCATGGACGAGAAGATAAACCGCGCCACTTCACCATACCTGGACGATATTCTGGTGGACGAAAGTGTGGCGAGTGCAGCAGAAGTGGAATATCACCTTAGTCGTCACGGCCTGCTCTGCAAACCTCCCGAGATTGTGTCTGAAGGAGCTCGTGTGCTGGGCATTAGAGTCTGGGGGGAGCACGATCGTCTCGTCTGGAAGCGTGATAACGGCGTTGGCAAGCTACCTGAAAAGCTGCCTAGGCGGACAGTGTTTTCACTCTGCGGGCAGCTAACGAGCCACCTTCCTGTTTGTGGCTGGTTGCGAGTGGCGGCGTCGTACATTAAAAGACGGGCCAATGAGGTCACGACTACGTGGGACGACGAGATTAATGACCTCAGTTTGCACTCGATGCTTGCGGACACGTTGGAGTGGGTGAAGAACTCAGACCCGGCCCGAGGACGATGGGATGTGGCGGGAGACGAAGCTATACTATGGGTAGATGCAAGTTCACTCGCATTGGGAGCTGTGTTGGAGGTGAAAGGTGAAGTTATTGAAGACTCGTGTTGGTTACGACGGGACGAGTGCTCTCACATTAATCTTGCGGAGCTGGACGCTGTTATTAAGGGGATTAATCTTGCAATCTCCTGGAAGATGAAACAGCTGACTCTTATGACTGACTCAAGAACTGTGTTCCACTGGATCGCGGATGCTCTCTCAGGAAAATCTCGTTTGAAGACTAGAGCTTCCAGTGAAATGTTGATCCGTAGGCGCCTAGAGACTTTTAAATCTATCATCGTCGAGTATAATCTGTGTCTGGAAGTAAAGTTTGTGTCTTCTACTGAAAACAAAGCAGATGCGTTAACACGAGTACCGAAGAGGTGGATGACACTAGCAAACGGGCAGACAAGCTGTGCAGCTGTTGCCAGTTTTTCAGACAGGGACATCGTTAACATTCATGAAACCAGCGGGCATCCCGGCATCAAGCGTACACTGTACTTCTGCAGAAGGCTCTATCCTACGGTTCAGAGGCAGCAGGTTCGCAGTGTTCTTCAGAGTTGTCAAGAATGTCAATCCTTTGATCCGGCACCAGAGAAGTGGAAGAAAGGGGAGTTGGAGGTTTCAGAGATCTGGAGCAGAGTTAGCATGGACGTCTGTCATGTCAGAAACCAGCACTATCTGACGCTCATCGACTGCGGGCCAACACGTTATGCCATCTGGAAAATACTCAGGCGGCAAGATGTCATCAGTGTTGTTGAACAGCTAGAGTCTGTGTTTTATGAACGTGGAGCACCTAAGGAGCTATTAACTGACAATGCTGCCAGCTTCCGTAGCTCAACGATCAAAGAGTTAGCCAGGCGTTGGGGTATGGTCATCAGGTATCGGTGTGCCAACGCTCCATCTGGTAATGGAATATCAGAGAGAAATCATCGAACCATGAAAACTATACTGGCACGGAAAGGCTGTTCCGTAGCTGAAGCAGTGTACCGCTACAACGTTATGCCACGAGGTGATGATGCCTCATCTGCCCCTGCCAACCAGATATTTAGATACGAGGTCAGACTGCTGGGTATCGACGGAGTAACTCTGCAAGATCAGCCGGTGGAAGAACAACATCGCTTCAGCGTCGGTGATCGTGTATGGATCCGGCATCCCAGCAGACGCTGCGATTCTCGAAGCACAGAAGGCACAGTAACGCGAGTTGTATCTGCCCAGAACGTCGAGGTGGATGGTATGCCTCGTCATGTGCGTGACCTAAGGCTGGCAACATCGCTGTCTACTGCCCCAGAGGATTCACTAGCTGAAGAAAGCCCAGAATCAGAAACAGATGATGATTTGCTAATCGATGTGAGAGGTCCTTCGAATGAGTCTACATCAAGTGATACGTCAAGTGAAGACGAAGTAGATAGTCCAGGGAGACCACTGCCCCGTCGAGGTTCTAGGGAGCGCCGTCCAGTACGGCCGTTCCAATATAGTGATCTTTAGAAGATCAGGGGGGAGTGTTATGTCTTGTCATGCTATGTCTATGTCATGCTATGTCTATGTCATGCTATGTCTATGTCATGCTATGTCTATGTCATGCTATGTCTATGTCATGCTATGTCTATGTCATGCTATGTCTATGTCATGCTATGTCTGTCATGCTATGTCTATGTAACGCTATGTCTGTTAAGTTGGTGCTGATCTTAGAGGTGGTAATAATGCCATTTGCCCTTTTTCCCATTTTATGTATATTTAAGAAAAGAATTCATCCTGTGTCGAACTTTGCGTTCGAATCTGTCAGTTATCAAACCGACCTGATGAAAGGGTTGGCTGTTTCCAGACGAGTTAGTGAGAATAAAACCAGCAGTCGAAGAGGTTGTCTTCCTCCTTCCCTTGCCTGTGCCCAGACTTTATTACACAACCCCATCATGTCTAAGAGCTGACTAGCTGCCTGACTCAGCGCATACTTTTGGGTTTCACTGAGTCGTTTGATGTGTTAAGTATTGGCATGGGCGTCAAACCACTGCGTGAACACCAGTGCGAATATACACGTTACCCAGAGTGCTAAGAAACCTCCTGCCAGTGAGTGTATACACGTTGCCCACAGCTTAAGGAGTAAGCAGAACTCAAAATGATCTGTATTAGATTAGTACTTGAAATATGATAGTTACAGTTACCGTAACACTACCTGCTGCTAGTGAAATGGTCATTGGAGTATCAGCCTATCAATGAAAAAATATCAACTAATATTGATAACAATCTGTGACAGGTGGTGGATGGGGGCACCCAGCATCCAATCACTCAATGTATGTCTACTCCAAGGTGACTCAGCACTGAGTGACAACCAAATGATTATGGAATGTGAGGTGTGCAAATTATGAGATGAAAGAGGGAGAGACTTTTCAGGTTCTTGAGGATGTAGAAATGGATATATGTGGCATGAGTTAAACCAAATGGTGTGATGAGAGTGTGAGAGAGTGGGAGTATGGATTACTCGTATGTGCAGGGGTAGGTGTAATTGAAAAGGCAAAGGAGGGTGTATGTATGGTTATGTGCAAGAGATGCAAGAAGAATAAAAGAGAGTATGGGTCAGTTGGTTCACAGACTGTGTGGGTAACTCTTAAAGTAGGAATACAAACGTGGGCGATTCTGTGTGCATATGCACCGATGGAAGACCATGCAAGCAGACTGGAAGATGAGTTCTGGGCAAACGTGGAAACATGCATGGAAAAGTTTGAAGGGAGTGAGAGGGCGTTTTTGATTGGATATATGAATGGAAAAGTAGGAAATGTGAAGATGGATGGAATAGTTCATGAGTGGGGTATGCCTGCAGAAGTGGATGGAAATGGTAGTGCTCTGGTGGATATCTGTATAAGGATTGGGTTGGTGATAGCCAGTACCCTCTTTAGGCACAAAATTATCAACATGTATGCATGGCGACTGGTGAGAAGGGTGGGTGGTGAGTTGGATGAACGTAAGGCAATAATTATCTGTGTGTGGAAAAGAAAATGAAAAGAAATGTGCTGGATGCGAGAACTTACAGAGGTTGGGGATGTGGACTCTCTGACCACCATTTAGCAGTCATGAGAGTCAAGGTATAGCCTAAATGTGCTTGATGAGCAGAGGGAGAAAAGGGCAGGAGGAAACAGTTCATACAAAGAGGGCAGAAAGGTTGCAAGAGGATGAACAAAAGGCAGAATGTAAGAGGAAGTAGAGGAACTACTGGGTAGATGTGATTTGGAGAGGAGATCGGGAAGGTGGAAGGTGAGTGCAAGTTATGCATTGAAAAAAAAAAAATCCGTGCAGTATGTGTGGTGGTGTGTGGGATGAAGAGAAGACGATAGGGGGTGCAAGGAAAAGCATGTTGGAATGAAGAAGTAATACAAACTGTGGCGCTAAAGAAGAAAACATATAGTGAGTGGATGGGAAGCAGAGGCATGGAGAAAGTTGAGAGCCGGAATAGAGAGTTATATGCAGAGAGAGAAAAGGGGTGAAAAAATTAGTAAGACAGCAAGAAGAGAAAGGATGAGAAGATTGGAAAGAATTTGAGTGTAAAGTGGCGGGAATGTTAAAAAAAAAAAAAATGTGTGGAACGAGGTTGAGAGAGAGAGAGAGAGAGAGAGAGAGAGAGAGAGAGAGAGAGAGAGAGAGAGAGTAGTATGGAAAATTGCTGTTGGAGAAGGAAGAAAAAGTGAGCAGATGGAGAGCACACTTTAAGGAATTGTTAAATTAGAAAATAAAAGTAAAGCTTGCTGACGTGGTTGGGGAATGATGGAAGGAAACGAAAAGAGAGGAAGAGATCAGCAGATGGAAGTCGTGGAAGCAATGAAGAGTCAAAATGGGGGAAAACCCCAGGAATTGAAGGAGTGTGTGGTGGCATGCCGAAGTATAAGTGAGAGATACCAGTAGAATGGATCCGATGTAGAGATTGGCCTGGGGGGAAAGGTTAAGTTCTGGAGGATTGGAAATTAGGTATAATTATTCTCCAGTCCAAAGGAAAAGGGGAAAAAGGGATGTGTGGTAATCATAGAGATATTTGTCTTCTTATTGTAATAGGAAAAGCATATGGTAGGGTACATACTGACAGAGACAGTAAGATAACAGAGAAATTAGTTAGGGAAGAACAAGGAGGTTTCAGGAAGAGGTGAGTTTGTGTAGACCAGATACTCATCCTAAGGTGTTTAGTGGAAAAGTTCGTATGCCTAAACCTTAAATCCAAAAGTGAAATAAAAAAGAAAACTCTTATTACTGTAGGTCACTAATGTAATGCTCTTGGTTATCAAAGTATGGTCAGCCAGCATCCCATGTTACTGAACCCAGAACCCAACCATAAAGGAAGGCTAAATTCATCCCATCATTGTCACGTACTGCAAAAATCATCCAAAAAAATTTGGGGGTCTTCATCTCACTTTGATATTTCAGGTGTAAGCATATGACACTAAGGTTCACATAAACGTCTTCCCGAGTCGAACCTCATTCAGTGAGATCAAAGCGTGGCAGAATATACATTCACCCAATTCAGGCTAACTCCCAGATGTATCCCTTGAAATATCCAAGATGAAGGCAAAAATATGGCATCTCATCATTCCCGTAAGTGGAAATACAACCCGTCCGAGATATTCCTTTGGAAAAGATGTGACTTAGAGTCTGAGGAAGCTGCCAACCGCAGAGATGGAGTGAAGTACAGGGATTGGGAAATAAGGTCAGGAAAATCATGGAGATAAAAATGATCATGATGAAAGAGAAAGAGAGGGTGGTATTGACTTAAGATGAGGATGATAATTATGATAACAGGAATATAGACAGAGAATCAAGGAAGTGAAGCAAGGAAGGAATTGAAAAAAAATAGTAAGGGAAATGGTGGTGATGACGATGGTGATGAGAAAAACCGAAAAAGAGGAATGTTACAATTATTTTTATCAAGGGTCATATGTGTTTCCGAAAGCTGGTGTACTCCTGAGGAAGAGCTCACGCTACTGAGAAACAGCGACAGTGTTACTATGAGTACCGAGAAAAATGAAAAGAAGGAAAGTTTGATGCGATGGTGTCAGTGACAATTAGATGGAGAATGTGAAATGAAAACTGAGATTTGGAAGTAGGAGAAGGAAGATATAAAGCAACAAAGAATCAATGAAAGAAGAGGATATTAGGAAATAAGTCTGGAAAAGGATTATAACAGACTAAGAGAAGTAATAACGAATAGGAAGCAGTCAACCATTAAAACCAGAAAAAAAGCGAAATAGACTCAGAGGCAGAAAGATGTGTAAGTAGGGAAAGTGAAATGGTAAAAAATGGTTAGGAAGATAATAATACAAAAGGGAAGCATACAGAAAAATACCTATTGATCTATTTGAGGCTGTACAGTATAATCAAAGGTTAGGTTATAACTACGGCATCTTTTCTAAATCATGTCAAGGACAGAAAAGCAGAAAGCACCTCCCCCCCCTTCCCAGTTCATCCAAACCTCCGATCAAAAACGGTAGGAAAAATTGAACAGCACTACGATGCACCATAGAAGAATTACATTCAAGATTTTGTAGGAATGCACGAATGGATGTCAGATTCTGCATACCCTTAACCTGGAAGAAAAGGCAGCATCAATGAACATCAGATATATAGTGATATTGTACTGAAGTTCTGTCTGCAGAAAGATATTATTAATCAACGACCAGATTAAGGTGTGGATTAGAAGCCAAATGCATAGCCAATCAATATTTAACAATTAGACCTGTCTTACAGCTTATCACACTGGAAGACCGTTTATTCCTACATTTTTTTTTACTTGGTTACCAAAAATTTTATTACATCTAGTATGATTCGACTGATCTACTTTAAATCATTTTTTACAACAATTGATGACCTTTTAAAACCTAGTGTTCTTGGATTAAATGACTAACAGTTAAGGCAGAGATAATTTGTCATTGACACACCTCAAAGGAGATTTTTTTTCCCCTACATTACTTTTCACCACACATTGCGCTTGAGTTGCAACTACAAAAACAGCATTAGAAACCGCGCTTCATCTTAAAATCAGTCATTTAAGGCGTTTCGTCACGCTGTTGCTCACTGGTAATCCTTTTCTCCTCCAGGTCACAGCTGATTTCAACCGTCCTGCTTATACCCTTACTCCCCCACCACCACTTTCTCCCCTCACTTCCCCTTGTCCTCTCATCGTTCCATCTACACATCACCCTCTCATATTCGTCTCTCTTCTCATTCTCTCCTTCCTCTTACCTCCCCTCAGGTGATCATGCCTCTCCCTTTTTCCCCTTACGCTCTTCCATTTATTGTTCATTATTAACACCCTCCCCTCTTTACTATCCTCCTCCATTCCTTCCCCTCACCTTCCTCTATCAGTGTCTTCTCCCATTCCACCTTTCCTACTTTCCTTCCATACTTCCTCTAATCTCTGAATTAGCTTTCCCTAATCCCCTCGCCTTTTCATCTTTTCCCCTCTTTATTACTTTCTTTTGCTATGTTTCATTACCTTCTTTCCTCATTTCCGTTCCTACATAACTGTTAAGTCTCCACATCATGGTGTGGAAGCCTAATGTATTTACGCAAATTATTTTTCTTCTTTTTCTTTCACTTCTTTCTTTCTCTCTTTCTTCCTTCTTCTTCTTCTTCTTCTTCCTTTCATTCTTTTCTTCCTTCCTTTCTTTCAAACATTTTCAGCTTTCTTTATTTCGTCTTGATTTCGTTCCAGAGTTAACACAATTAACCATTTACGAGTTTTGGGCTACAAGGAAGTTCAAAATATCGACGCTTATAATTAATTATCGTAACATAAGCGTACAGTATATCCCGTGTTATATAGCTGAATATCGCGTCAAAGTAGTTTTGACACAATATAATTACTGAACAAGTTTATGTTTCAGTTTGGCGGAATATAAGGAAAACAAGAAGCAAGTTCTCAAGTAGTGTAATAAGACTGACAATCTTCGATATTGTACTTTTCTTATTCACGGCTAAATCGAAGAATCAAATTGTTCAAAAAATACTCTATATAAGAGCACAGTGATTTCCACACGATATTTTCCTGTTCTAAATGCTATTTATACTAACACGACGAAAATTATCAATATACTTTGGAAATTATCAATGTAAAAAATCTGAACTTCCTGGTAGCCCCAAACTCTCGAGTATCCAATTGTTTCTTGGACAAATATCCCGGAACACTTTTTTTTTTGTTTAAATTCCGTCTTTGCAGACTTTAAAAGGATTTATTGAGTCAAATACTGAATCACAAAAACAAAATTTTTAAGATGCCAAATTACTGAATGCTCATTAATCATCAAGGCAGTTTGGACAGACGTACAGTATGTCAGTGTAGGCTACTGTAGTTGTGTGAAGGCCATCCTGCATTCCCTTGGTTAGGTTGACTATCATTCCTTTTTCTCTCTCTCTCGCTCTCCCTGCTCCATTTCCCACCCCCTTCTTTATTCAGCCCGCCCCCCCCCATACTTTTTTTGCTACTTCTTTTCTGCTGTCTTCCTTCTTCTCATAACCATTCCAATCAATGTCTTAACAGTCCAGTCACCCTTTTTCAGCTACATACTTTTCATATACTTCTCTCAGTGTACTGCATTATTTTGCCTTTCTTCTTTTTCCTTTCTCCTCTTTGTTCCATCGCCTCTGGTATTTGCTCCATTCCACCCTTCCCACTCCTTGTTTGTTCTTGTCATTATCTTTCCTTCTCAGATATATTCCTCCCTCTTTCTCATCACAGTTCTGTCTTATCACCAGCTCCTCTTTTCTTTCCCCTTCCAATTTCTCTCTCTCTCTCTCCCTCGCTTCTCTTCTCTTTCTCGTCCCCTATCTCTGATGTTTATTTAGTCTATCCTTTCGTCAACCTACTTTCCACCTCTCTTACTTTTTATATTACCACAAACCCTCTCTATCTCCCTTCCTATCTTCTTTGCCCCAATTCCATTCTACTTTAGTATTTTATACCCTTTTCCCGTTTTCCAATCCTTCTCTCTCCCTGCCAGCATATCCTTTCCGTCGTCTGTTTTTCCCATTTCTTAAATACACCCACGCAGCTCACGGGAGTTACGTACAGTATTTCGATCGGTTTTATCTGTCTGGCCTTCTGTCTGTATTTCTGTTGGCAAAATTTTGGGGAAAAAATTACAAGTCTATACAATATCACCGAGTTTCACATACTGATTCATGACCATAAAGGGAACAAGCAGCTAATTTTTGACCCTAAAATTCATAGGTCATAGCTGGGCAAGGTCAAATCAAACAGTTTTGATTCGTCTGTGTGACCAAACTTGGGAGAAGGATTGAGGGAAAGGAAGGGGTGAAATAATTCGAGAATAACTGGTCAGAAGTAAAGGTCACAGGGCACGACCAAAGGTTCGACGTGTTAAAAATAATCTAATCAAATTTGGTCAGGCTGTAGGAGTTAAAGTTCAGTTAGGATATTTGTTTTTCTACTTTCATAACAATAAACCAAAAGTCAAGTTCACAGGGTAAGGTCAACCGAAACAGCTTTGATCAGATTTGAACTAAAATTAGTAGATGGATTTTGGCTTAAATAATAATGAATCTGTTGGATTATAATATCAATCAGTGTGATATCGACGGCAGAAGATCGGGTCAATAAATGTTCGGACGTAGGTTCCTCCATATATCAGCCGCGTACCTTATATGCCCATGTGCCACAGATCACTCATCTGCTTCGAAACATGGTGACGAATCGCACTATGAACAGTATGTTAGGAGTGGGGTAATTGCTTTAATTAATCACGTCTGCGCGATTGTTTTCCAACAGTTTTTATAAAACACGCTCTAAAACTACAGGTGATCATGCATTGTGTAGACGGATCTTTAAACCAATTGTACGGCACTGGTAATGCACTCTCCGAATGCTTTTTCTTAGTTTCATTTCTTCCTCTTAATATATCCCTCCCTCTCATTTTGTCTCCCTACGTCACTATTCGTTTCTCCTATTTACATCTAAATTTTTCAGTTTCGCCATATATAAGGCAAAGCTTTTTGTTTTGGTAGGTATAATTATTACTTTTCTTTGCCTCTTTTTTTTTCTTAGACCTAGATGATAAATACATGAAGTTACCCTTGGGCAAATCAAGTACTTGTGCCAAATATAAATGATCTACACCGATTTTTGAAGGACATAATTTTTCTGGTGCAAACTTGCATTTTTGAAACTATCTCAGAAACTAATTGGGACACAGCTATTTGCTTGAAAATGCTATAATAAAAACCTTACTGAGAATTTTGGCTGAATATTTGCCATTTTATCCTAGTGGAAAGTACCGAATTCAAATCTTCTTAGTGTTTCCTTTGTAACATGTTTTAAAGAAAACCACAAAACCTGTTTAGCAGGAAGTTTACAGAAATATAGCTGTGGTCCCTCTCATTATCTGAAAGGAATGCGGTTACAGTTAAGCATACAGCAACCTAAGTCAGTTATTGACACAACTGTAAAATGCACACACGGCGAAGCTTCCTTAGTGTGGCTACACAATAAGTAAATAGGTAACAAGTGTTTATTCTATCTCACTCACTTCTACTTTTTCTCAGTATCTCTCTCTTTGCACCCCCCTTCCCCCGCACCCACATTCCAATCTTCCACTTTATATTAATTTCATCGTCCTAACTCCCCTTTCGTCTCTCTCTCTCTCTCTCTCTCTCTCTCTCTCTCTCCTATTTTATTCCTTTGTCTCTCTTTCTCTCGTACTAGAACCCTCTCCCCAGTCGCCTTGTCATTTCAGTATCTCTTCTTCAATATCTCTTTCAGTATCATTTATCATTTCCTAATTACTTTCATTGTTTTTTTTTATTTCATTTCTACCAATTCCCCTCCCACTTATTACTCATGTCATCATCATGCACACCCCTCGCTACTTCCCTTTCTCCTGCACTCTCAGGACGCTCCAATACCACTTTCCTTCCTCCATATTCCTGTCTCCTTTGTCTCTCGTCTCTTCATCTTTCTCCATCATACAGTGTGCCAGAACTCCCTCTCATCCCTCTTTTGGGCTTGTGATCACATTGTGTAGTCGTGAGGTTGTAATGGCATCAGGACAAGCCATCACGACCTGCACATCTCACCCCTCACAATGCCACCCCCCTCCACACACACCACACCACCAAAACCAGAATCACCCCAGCTGGCCACAGACACACATACACAATTTATAAGAGAGCCAACTGGGAGTCCTTCACAAATGAAACAGAACAACACTATAAACAGTACATCCATCACAAACATCAACACCGCTGTGAGCACTTTCAATACAATTATTCAAAACGCAGACAAAAGACTCATCCCTAGAGGCAACAGATAGAGACACAACTCCAACTTCACACCTGAAATTCAAGGCCTCATCAGTCATCGGGACACACTGCGACACTCCCCAACACCCCATACACAAGACACCGCATAACAATACAAGACCTCAACACTCAAATAAACAATAAAATATCAGAATAACAAACACTAAACTGGAATAATTATCTCCAAACACTCGTTCACAAAACAAACACCAGCAAACTCTACAAAACACTAAACAACATCACAGTCTCCAACAGCAACACTACACAATCACACGCTGCCATCACAACAACTGATACCACACCCTCAAACAAACAACAAGCAAACACTCTCATTAATCACTTTTCACATGTCAGCCATCCATCTAAACCCCCACGACGACGACCGACGTGTCATCCGACGTAAGAGACAGTTCCCCACAGACCAAGATATCGCACCTTTCACTTACAACCAGACGAAGCACATCATTAACAACCTTAAGACTCATCTGCCTGTGGACCAGATAACATAAACAACATACACCTTAAACACCTTAGACCACAAGGCATACAATACAAGCATTCACCAACATATCAAACTACAGCTACTCACACAAAATAATACCCAACATCTGGAAGCATGGCATTATCATCACTATCCCCAAACCCAACAAAGACCCCACGTTACCTTCCCCACACTGCCCCATCACACTTCTCTGCACCCCGTCCAAAGTCACCGAATGACTGGTACTACAACAAGTTACACCTCACACCTCCCTCGCCTCATCACAACATGGTTTTAGGCCACTACACTCCACAAACACTCTTCTTACAGACATTACACAGAGAGTTTTTGATGGCATGAATTTATCAAGGCCACCACACAGAACACTCCTAGTCACGCTAGACATTAGCAAAGCTTTTGATGCCATCCCCCGCCACAGCCTCACAAACAAAATATTCAACACAAACATGCACAACAACACAAAAAGATGGCTTGCAAATTACTTAGCAGGCAGATGTGCACATGTAACATTTTCCGGTCAGTCATCGAAGATCAGAAACTTCACAAGCACGACATACCCACACCCCACACATCACAGATACACATAGCTTCCTATGCAGACGACATAACACTTCCATGTACACAAAAAAACGAAAACACAGCCGCACACATCCTCCAACCTTACCTCAACACACTACACGAATGTTTCACCACAAACAGGCTCATAATAGCCCCAGCCAAATCTATAGCGATCCTTCTCACAAACTGGACAGCAGAACACAGTCACATTCCACACCTCACCATAAACAACACTCCCCTAACAAACACCCCCCCAAAAGAAAAAAAAAATCCTTGGTGCAACATACATCAATGTCATTTAAACAACACATTACAAACATTAAAAATAAAATAACACCAAGACTCAATGCCTTGAGGTCACTTGCCCATACAACATTTGGACACAACAAAGAAACCACCACCACAGTATACAAACAATATATAAGTTCAGTGACGAATTTTGCAAGCCCTGCTTGGGCTCGCTAAAACACTACAGCACTCTACAGACCATACAGAACGAGGCCTTAAAAATAATCACAGGCTGCACAGCTACTACACCCACAGACCACTTACACCAAGAAACCAAAGTCATCAAAATCAAGGATCATCTAGACATGAGAGGAACCCAAATTCTTGCTGCAGCCTCCTCAAACCCACACCATCCACTACACTAAATGGCAGCACATCCACACACACCAAGGAATTACAAAACAACACCCAGCACACGATAAAATAAAAAAAAATAATAATATGGTTTTACGCCCGGTATCCCCGATGGGCTAAAGCGTTGCCTCTGGGTAGACTTTTGGATTGGAGCGTGTAGCATTTTATGACCGGATGCCCTTCCTGATGTCTTCCAGTGACCCTTGGGTGGATTTAATCCTCCGACCTTTCGGTCAGAGCGGAGCACTCTAGCCACTGATACTGTCATCTCTCCCCCCTTGCCTGCCTCAGACCAGCTTCCAGAAGCATATCCATACTCAAATCACTCACCGCTCCATTCAGTCACTTAAAGACAACACACAGCTGCATGTACTGCCTCCCGATGTCCACCCTTCATCTTCTTTTTTTTTTTTTTTATGTGAGGAAGAAGGAACCAAAGGCCGCGAGCCCGCAATTATTGTTCCTTCCAAGAGAACAACAAATACAAGTGAGAGCCAAATTCAAGATCCGACTATCTCGAGATGCCTGGACACACTGCGTTTGAAAGACTGGAGATCATAGGAAGCAGGAAATACAGACAGAGGGAGACAGTTCCAGAGATGACCTGTTGCATAAACGAAGGACTGGGAGTAACGGTTAACTCTTGCATTAGAGAGTTGGACAGGAAAGGGATGAGAATGCTGCTAGACGGGTGCTACGCGCCCGTCGTAGAGGTGGAGGAATGCATGCAGACAGTTCAGAGGAGCAACGACCATTGAAGCAGCGATAGAAAAGAGATAAAGATGCAACAGTGCGGCGAAGAGACAGAGGTTGAAGGGAGTAGTAAGAGGAGGAGAGTTAATAAGACGAAAAGCCTTTGACTCCACCCTTATGAGAAAAGCTGTATGTGGGGAGCCTCTCCACACATGAGAGTTGTACTCCACACAGGGGCTGATAAAACCCCTGTATAAAGTCAACAATTGTGCAGAGGTAAAGAAGGAACTATCTCCCTCATGAAGACAGGGTCCACCTGGCCACGGTGAGATGTGGGCATCATCCAGCCCTTCTAAGTTATCAGAAGAGGCTGGATGACTCCGTCGCTGATGCCTGTCCAGGATGCAACACAGCACCCCATACCATTAAGCACATTATGGAAAACGGCACTGCTCACAATCACCTACACCAACAACGCAACATGCACTCCTTGAGAACTTTGTGGGAAAGCCCGGTCTCGGCCGTGGCCTTCCTTAGGGACTTGGGGCTGTTTGGCCAGACTGCCCAGGGAACAACAACTACTATAACATCACAACTTTCTGCACCTTTCACTCCTTCCCTTATTACCCCCCCCCTCTTATGCTCTCTCTCGTTTGATTTTTCTGTCACTCAGTACCTTACCTAAGGCACCTTTCTTTGATATCCAGTCTGCCTCCTAATCTTCATCGTCCCTCCCTCCCTTCGTACCTTCTTTCCCCTCCCTCTTTTCGTATACCCCTAGTCTCCCTTTCCCTTCACATCTCCATTTTCCTTCATTCCTGCCTCCTCACCAATCCCACTCTCTCTCTCTCTCTCTCTCTCTCTCTCTCAAGACCATCCCTTTCTCATTCTCTTCCTCTACGTCCCTCTTTTTTGCCTAATACCTCTCTCTCTCTCTCTCTCTCTCTCTCACCCTACCTTGATCTCTCGTCCTATCCCAGTCCCACCCCACCTCCTTCCTTTCGCAAGATACCTCATTTCCTCACGAAATCGGGTTTCCATTTTCTGTGAGAGCGTATTTCACGTACCAATGATGATGGGTAAGGAGGTGACGGGAAGAGTGATGGTGGGTGGCGTCAAAGTGTATACGCTTACTGACACACTAGATATAATGCTCTCACAATATCGAACAGATGCCGGCACTCAAAACGTACGGTTCGAAGCTCTGCAGGAAAGGCTAGACTCCACCCTCCTGGTCCGGTTTTGAAAAAGTGTCGTTAATGTAGAAGGAAAGAAATCTTGATATCATTATTTCCATATAGTCCAGAGGAGGGAAGCTGATACAGAGACACGAAACCATAATTCGCTTGAAGTATGAATATGGGACATAAAGAATATTTGTTGATAAAAAAAAAAAGAGGTTACCTTACCATTTCCAATACTGCCAGGCTGACAGCTCCAAAGAAGTATCATTGGAGGAGTTCCATAGGTGACAGCCATGATAGGTAAGGCGGTGGGTGGCCGGGTATGTGCTAGTGGGTACCACAAAGGCATATACAGTACAGTTTAAATGCATGTACAGTACCTTCCCGACTGAACATCATGTGACAGTGATGCAGACAGCGGCAAAAACCACTCACACACAAGCAGACTGTCAATCGATACTTGTACAAGAACACAGCAGCAAGAAACAGTCAGAGTGCAACACTCATTTCGTACAATCAGTTTAAAGGCCTGGCCACACGATCAGTTTTGAAGTATAATGAGGAAAACATGTTGGAATATAGTTATGTAGACTTGATGAACTGAAGCACCCTTATTACCTCTGATCTAATGTTTATGGCGTGATGCGTCATCATTTTTCTATTCTGTTGAACGATGTACTCAGACACGACAGTCGCCCACTGATGATGTGATTGGACCTTCATCCTGTACCTATGATCTCCCTCATCCCGTGACCATGCCCTTTGGTTGCCTGGTCTCAAAATAGAATTCGTTCATCCTTACTTAACCATTAACCTATCCACCAATATTTACTCAAACCAAAGAAGTTAAGTTTACCCTGTAACAATAACTTTTGAACTATTGATGTGAATAGCCACTATAATAATTTCATCTTTGTTAACTTAAAATCTTTCCACCAATATTGTCCTGAATCTAGTCAGGCTTTATCTGAGTTAAATGCTAGAAACTTCGATCTCGCTCTAAGACCTTTTCCTTTGAGCAATTGTTCTGAAAACCGAATCACTTCACCTTTTCCCATCCATAACCTTTATACTAAGTTTGGGGCGCTCACCATCCACTCACATGATGTTGTGCTGCTCTCTTCCTTCCTTCTTTCCTTCCTTCCTCTTCTGTCTTTCTTTACTACTTTCTTTCCTCTTCCTTCTGTCTATGGGTGACTCTACTCTGAGTGACAAGCCAAATGGTTTCCTGTGTACCAGGAAACCAATTACTACGCTGGGTGGTAATCATATAAATTTTGGCACCTAATGGTTCAGTGGACAATCAAGACGCTCCAGTCGGACTGAGCTGGTAGTTTATTGCTCACGTAATGCCACTCAGGGATTAGTGAGGCTGGTCATTCTCATCTTCAATGTCAGGACCAACTTGCCTAGCCTAGGGCTCCGACGCTCCTCATGGAACAATACAGGATTTGATGATGGATGGATGGATGATCAAAATCGGACTAAGACTATCTGATTTAACTTTGCACGTGTCCTAAGACCTTTTTCGACCACATCACTCTTGGCCCTATCTCACTATGCCAAATATGGGACAGTTTCATCTAAAGCCTGTTTTCATAATTTTGCTAACGGAGAGTCAAATGACCAATCGGACCAAGAACGTAACCCCCTTGTGATGTGCATGTGGGCACAAATATCCCCAGCAGTTTCAAGAAACAGAAAAGGATACAAATGGAAGGAAATAGTGATAATGACACAAAATTATAAAACAGGAGAGAGCATTGGGAGTGTACAACATCCACTACAGTTGGTCTAAGGGCCATGTGACCTTGATGTTAGACGGAATGTTGTCAAACCAAAATTGCTCCTTATTTGCCTGACCCTTAACCGTTCTTCAAAATTTGGGCCAAGTTGGATCAAAACATTTTGAAGTTATCATCTTCATTAACTTTGACTTTTGTTCTTGTGTTCCTGAACTCTTTCTTTGCCCCTGCATATACGAGTACGTGTGTATCTGCAGTACCTATACATTCATACACATGTATATATAGATAGATAGATAGTTAGATACCGTCTATCCGACAAATAATCAAAACGCATTTCACACTATATATATAGATACCCATAGCCAAAAAAAAAAAAAAAAAAAAAAAAAAAAAGCTTATCATTTAAGCATTCACGCAGTCCATAATGTGACGGGGATGGGGGAGGTCATACCATGGTTTGTGGGGGCGGAAAAAGTTTGTGATGAGCTGAAGAATTTGGTGGAGCAGTATGCAGAATTTGGCCAAATATATCTGCTGCCACACTCACTTCCCACCCTGCTCACAAACTGTATCATTCTCTCTCTCTCTCTCTCTCTCTCTCTCTCAGAAACCAAGGAAAACTTGATAATGTATGCTTTTTGTTAGTTAAACTTGTGTTCTTTCTGTTTATTTTTGAGATCCTTAACCCATTCACCAACTGAGGGTCTATAAAAACTGTAAAATGTTTGTCTATATTTGACAGGAATAAAAATATCACCGTTGTGCGTGGGTAACGAAGACTTTTATTATTTTTGTTTCAGTGTAAGACATTCAACCTCTTTTGTAAAAATATTATTTTGGGTTTGTAGAAGATTAACAAAATTATCAACCTCGGTATGAGGGCCCATGTAGGCTTTTGTTTATCCTATGAATGTTAGAAATTCTTTTTTACCAAAAGCCTTCTGGCGGCGATAGTAATAAATTAGAAATGTCATCGCCGTGAAACGGTTAACACTGACCATCTCTGACTTTTCATTACCTGAGTCACTTAATGTGAAGAAAACTGCTCGTATTACAAAAATATGTCACAGTAGTGAAGAAGCTTAAAACCCTTTTAGGATCACTTCTTGGTCGTTGCAGGCCTGGACTGACACACTATCAGTTCCCTGTCGTAAGAATGTTTCTACTGGACTCTTCGTAAAGTGAAGAGCCAAATGTTTTCCTGCGGGCTATTCAAGTAAGAAATTCACTAAACTGAGTGGTGCGTATATAACCAACGAATAGAAATATGGTGGGGTTGTGTATTTAGCCACTCCAACAAGATGTTAATAATCATGGTTCACTTCCAAGATGTGGATTATTGCTCTCTTAATCCTGCTCACAGGCAAATAGTTTGTCACGTTCACATGAAATATTTGAACTTGGGTAGCAAACCCCGATTCCTTACGTTCAAGAATGGGCAAAACAGGATTGGGTGATAGAGAAATGGATGGATGAACAAGGAAAGGAATGTGCAGATTTTCCCTTGCCGTTTTTTTATGCGAATAAATGTGTGTGTTTGGACGAGTAATGTTGGAGTGTGTCGTCGTGTTTCGGCTATCTCCCCTTGCTTTGGGGGAAGCAGCCTAGGCATATAGATAGATAGGTAGATAGATTTTTTTTTACCGAGACGAATCTTAGTTACGTTAGGGATTTTGATGTAAGTTTGTTCATGATTCCGATTCTTTGAAGTTATTCTACTGTACACTCTTTTCTTCACCTTTCCTGCAAGCCAACGTCTGATTCTCTATTATGACATGGGGTTTATCAGAAGTTTGTGAATTTCAAACCTGGATATGATAACTTGTTTTTTTAACTGGATAAATGCACTGGAACCACAGAGGAAGATAGGAACTTCCTGGACGTACAAAACCAGTATGGAAACACGAGTGAGTGGGAGGACGGGAGAGAAAACGAGATGGTACAGAGGAAAGAGAAGGTTAAGGATCACATTCTCATTAACTTGTAAGGTGTCTTGGTACCTAATCCACAACCATTTCGTTTACTATTTACATCTATCATTCTCTTTTATATAGTTAATTTTGTTGAATGTTGATTGTTCTAAATACTTATGTAGTTTACATAAATAACATGTACGTGAATATTAGGATGTCATATACAGTAGTTGACAAGTAAGGGAGGTATGCACAGGAACCTTCTAAACCAATGCGGATAGGACTAAGAAACAAGAACGAATATGAACGCCAAGAGGAGGGGCACAAATATTTCACAGTATCCTAAATAACCATTTGACTATTTCTGAGATGACCCAGTTGCACGTGATTACCTGCACAGTTTCATGCTTATTTAGAACGCCAACATACAAAAAGGTAAATGAATGTCTTGTGGATTAATATCAAATGGTACTCAATTGTGTACCTGCATGAGAGGCCATTTTTTTTGCGCGTGTGTGTGTATGTGTGTCCGACTCTGGCATTATATTAAGCTGACAACAGTTAATTTTCTTCACTTGAAAGTTTTAACCATACCTGTACTTATTAAAGGGAATGTCTGTCTCTCTGTCCTCTATAGATTTTGAGGGAGAGGCATATGGAACTCTCTAAGCAGCTCTAACAGGTGTAACTTTTTATGACGAATTTAAATGTACTCAAAACCGTTCCTGAAGTGGTGCAACGGGTGGCCAAGACTAGAACATGGTGGAAACATGGTAGCCCAGTACCGCAGAGGTTTTAATTTCTACTACCTTATTATTATTGGCTACAGCTGAGCGGAAAGATGTACGGACTGGTGGGGTGGGCAGGACAGGTGTTGTGGGTGGCCGGGGTTGAATCGAAGACCAGGGTGGGTAGAGTTGGTGGGAGGTAGGAGGGTAGGTGTGGTGGGGCACGGGATTGAATGGAGGGCCAGGGTGTGTGGAATTGGTGGGAGGTAGGAGGGTGGGTGTTGTAGGGCAGGCTGGGTGGAATGGGTGGGCAGCGTTGGGTAGCTGTGACATGGCAGCGTGAATGGGTGGATAGGCAGGATGGATAAGTGAGCAGGGTGAATGGGAAGGGTTGGTAGATGGGTGGTTAGTGGGAAAATAACACTACGGTAGGAACAGATCCATGGGGAATGTATCCCTTGGGAAGTGGGTCCAAAGAGGAACATAGTTTTAATGTGCAAATGAGATTCCGGGGGGTCTCCTTCCACAGAGGGAGTGGCCATCCAGAGTCCCATAAAATACTGGTATGCACGATCATACTGGTTTTACTGGGAAACACCTGGTACCTCTGCCATTATATACTAAAAGCTTTTTTGACTAACACTGTCTCTGCTGTAGATGCTGTCAGCTCTTAGACTGATGCTGAAAATAAAGTATTTTATGTAGGTGATAACTATCTTGGCAGACAAAAAGATAACCCTTTGCCCGTGGATGTCTATTTTAATTTTGCTTGAACCAGAAAATTATATGCAACTCAGAAAAGATGTTTTCGAGCTGAAAAACATAGCCTACTAAAATGTGATGTGAAGGAAATTAAAAGAACACATGTAACTCAAAGAAATTTATCATGAAAATGTGGATGGCTGTGCATACGCTGAATAAGTATATTTAAGACAAGGGAGTGGTTTTACTGTTAAAGAAGTGATGTGTGTCTGAAAGGACACTAGTTCAGTCCTTGACTTTACAAGAGAATAGTGTGAGCATTAGAATTTCTTTAAAACATACTTCACTAATCTTTCAAAAGAGTCATCAACATGTCATAAATGCATCCCTTATAACATTAAACTTGTCGTGAGGGAGGCATCTGTATCATGTACTCACTATGGACATTAGCGCCCATGTGGTGCATTGATAATGAATGTATCATGTTAAAGGACTGCTCCTCCTCAGACAAGGATCATGAAGACTGACCAGAGGCCGAATAATAATAATAATTAATAATCTATCTATCTATCTATTGCCAGACGCCTCAATCCCGTTCGGGGTGGCCACAAACAAATCGCCTCCAAGTCGCCCTGTTCCCAGCCATTTCACTGCCCCGCTCCCAACTCACACACCCCTCTCTCATATACCTCTCCACCCCATCCCTCCATCTCATCCTCGGCCTCCCCCTCCCTCTTCCCCCCTCCACCTCACTCACATACACTCTCTTCGTAAGTCTTTCACCCTCCATCCTCTCCACATGGCCAAACCACCTCAGTGCATTCCTCCTAATGCTTCCTATCACATCCACATCCACTCCACAACGCTCCTTTATATCCTCATTTGTCAGCCTGTCTCTGCATGTGACTCCACAGGCTCCTCTTAAATAACTCATTTCCACTGCTCTCACTCTTGACTTGTGTCCTTCCAACAACGTCCAAGCTTCACTTCCATACGTTAGAGTTGGTATCACAATACTGTCATGCAGTAACTTTTTCACTTCCATGCTCACTTCCCTGCTTCGTATCACTGCTTTCAAGGAACCAGCAACTTTTCTTCCTTGCTGTACCCTTTCAAGCACTTCACCCTCCAAACCTCCATCCTTACTCATCACACCACCCAAGTACTTGAACGTACTCCCAGTTTCCAATTCCTCACCATCCAACCTCGCTGTACATTCACTGACTTCACCTCTCTCAAAGACCATCACTTTACTCTTCCCTACATTCACCTTTAGATTCCGTTTCTTACACACTCTCCCAAACTCATCCACCAAGCCTTGCAGCTCTCCTTCGTCTTCACTCAACAACACAGTATCATCTGCAAACAACAGTACAGGGAGTTTCCAAACACTACCCTCTCTCACTAGGGCCACTCCAACATCCACTACTCTACTTTGTACCTCTTTTATTACCCCACCCATGTACAGATTGAACAACCATGGAGACATGACACATCCCTGTTTCAACCCAACCTTCAAAGAGAAAAATTCACTCAGTTCACCATCCACACGCACTGCAGCCTTAGCACCATCATACATACTCTTCACAGCATTCAACAACTTCCCATCTACTCTATATATTCTTAATACTTTCCACAAACGTTGTCTATCCACCCTGTCATATGCTTTCTCCAAATCCATGAAAGCCGCATACAACTTCTTTCCCTTCTCTAGAAACTTTTCCACTAAAGATCTAAGATTGCATATCTGATCTACACAACCTCTTCCCTTCCTAAAGCCTCCCTGTTCTTCTCCAACTAATTCCTCTGTTCTTTCTCTAACTCTGTCCATAAGTATCCTACCATACACTTTTCCTATTATACTAAGAAAACAGATGCCCCTATGATTACCACACGCTTCTATATTTTCACCTTTTCCTTTGTACAAGGGAATAATTATACCTGACTTCCAATCCTCCGGGACTCTACCTTCCTCCCAGGCCAATCTGCACATTTTCCACATCCATTCTACTACTATCTCTCCCCCATACTTCAGCGTTTCACCACACACTCCATCGATTCCTGGAACTTTCCCCAATTTAACTTTCTTCATTGCTTCCTCAACTTCTATCCTACTGATTTCTTCCTGTTTTCTCACCTCCCACCTTCTCCCAGCCATTCCCCAGCCACTTATACTCGCATTACATCCATTCTCTATGTCCAACAATTCCTTGAAGTGTTCTCTCCATCTGCTCACTTTTTCTCCCTTCTCCATAAGTAATCTACCATTTTATCTTTCACTTCCCTACTGACTTCACTGCCACCCTGTCATACTCTCTTCACCTCTTTCCAGAACATTTTCTTACAGTCCCTCCACTTTTCACTCAAATTCCTTCGAAATAATAATAATAATAACAATAATTATAATTATAATTACAATTATAATAGTAATGATGATGATGATGATGATGATGATGATGATGTGGAGGAGAAGGAGAAGAAGGAGGAGGAGGATAATTTTAACACCTTTAAGGCCGTTCCACACCGGATGCGACGCTAACTACCCTGCGGTCGTATGCTCGCCGAGCTTAAGAATGTGAGTTTTCACACCGTAAGCGATGTCAGCGAGTTACATTGCGGATATTGCGATGAGTTGTATAACCTGCGCCATGGAAGGCAATACCGAGAGGTCCAATGATGACGAAGAGGAGGAGCAGATGTTATTAGGGCCGGATTACCAGGTATAGGCAAAATGGGCAACTGCCTACCAGGCCACAGCCTGTCACAGGCCATCCAGACTTCCAGAGCGGAATAAATATACGTTTTGGGCGTTCAAATACGGGTCATCACCCATCAGGCCATCACAAAAGGCCATTACAGGTCATGCCAATATTTCACTTGAAACAACGGAGAAAAGAGATCTATATGTTGCAGGACAACCGTCTGCGTTGCCTACCAGAACATCGCAGGGTTAATCCGGCCCTGGATATTGTTGCTCACATTGGCCATTACCAAGAAAATGAAAAAACAATGGGTACGAGACAAATGCGAAAAGAAAGAAACTGGGAGAATACCATTACCTTTTTCAAGATCTTCCTTGTGTTGAGGAAGAATTCAGGCAGTATTTTAGACTGTCTCCCACTCAGTTTAATGAAGTCTTATCAGCGATTGAACGAGACATCCAGAAACAAGATACAAACTACAGGCAGCCCTTAAGTGCGAAGGACGGACTGGCAGACTGTAGCAACTGACTCCTTAAGCACTCTAGTGCTCATGCGTGACGGAAGGCATGTCAAGAAAAATCGGGGAGGCGGCGGTCTGGAAAGCTAAGGAAGCCTCGTCACAAGCGACCGTTGCGTTGCATCGCATCCAGTCTGAACAGCCTCATTCAAAACAACACAAGCAATTGAAAGCCAAGTTGCTTCCTATCCGCAGCAGAGCTAGCATCGCATCCGGTGTGAATGCCAACAGGAATGAAAGAGTTGGATCACTGAGGAAATGCCGTGGGAATGAGAGTGATGGAAGCAGGCAGCTGAGGCTGTAGTGTTTTCGCCATTTCTTCCGTGCACTTCTTTTGTGTTTTATTCCTGCTGCTTACGGACGATTACATTTAGCTTAGGTAAGACGTTTTTCGATCTGAAGGGGTTAGACAGTTTTCAGCAATCCCTTCAGCATGAGAGGCCTTTGCTACGGTCAGCAAAATCATAAGCTAATAAATCGTCCTGTTGAAGATTAATTTAGTAGGTTCTCAAACACCTCATTCATAGCGATATATATTACATACCAAGCCACTGCTGTCTTGTGAATGTCATCTCTTTGTTTCCAGCATACACACAATTTCCATAAATAACGGAGGTGAATATTATCCCGTCCCTTACGACGACGTCTTCATATTTCATTTCTGCTAGTGCCTGATGATTTTGTTGAGGTCCAGAGAGAAGAATAGGGCTATAAGAGAGATGAATACAGTCAGCACCTAACCTTGTAAGCTGGGAAGGTCTATCTCTAGGTGAATGTAACTGTATCTACGTAACAATGAAATAATAAAGACCTCATTGTAGTACAGAGGTTAGAGTGGTATACGAAGAAGTAAATCTATAATGTGCTTGAGAGTTTGCAAGAAGATCATGTAAGTGATTTCTAACCTGCTATCTATCTCAACAATAAGGAATGAATACACTGAAATTGAGTATTGACGGACTATATGAAGAAATAAACTGGAACCAAAGAACTTGTAGAGAGACTGCTTAAAGAAAGTACAAGTGTATACGAACTTTCCATGCGAAAAAATATAGATAAAAAAATCATGCATGGGAATTTACAAGAATAAATTACAGATAATAATAACTTAATGTATTTAAAAGTAAGTGGTAAAGCAAAGGTAGGATGGAGCTCTTCAATCCACAGACACAGGGTCCCCGGCGGAAGAATGAATTGATTTGTACCGAGGTTACGAAAGGGGAATAAAGGCGTAAGGAAGGGGATGCCCGCCTGCGAGGGAAGCGATAAGATTTTTTAAAACCATTGAGCTGAATGTTATTAGGGTAACACGATTTTGAAGGGTTGACGCATCTTATTTAACGCTTTTCTTATATGTCTTGCAATATTATATATTTTTTGCTTCTAGGGGATAATTTTAGCAATTTTTAATGTCTCCCAAGATCGAAGATAATACCAAACTCCTCCAGTTCGGAAGCCTCTCTTAAATGAAGGAGGAAAATTAAGAGTAAAACCATCGTTGTAAAGAATTTAAGTACGGTACTTAATATTTTTTCTTACACTTTCCCCCTTGGCCATTTTTCTTTTTCGTACTTACCTTTTTCATTACTCCAAACAATTATATTCATTTTTAAACTGAAGCCGTGAGAATTATATTCAAGAAACCGTATCCATATACCGAAATGATGTTTATTGCCATGATACAACAGTGACGTATGAAGGTGTAACTTCTGTTTGAACAACTTTGGAAGTTTTGAAATCAAGATCCATTAACGCTCTTATAGTCGAACCAACTCTTAGTATTTCATTGCAACGAATGCCAGACAATTTTTTAATAAAGTGCTCAAATATCATCCTTTCATGGTGGGGACAACTCATGATTTCTGTTCCAACACTCGTCTAGAATTGCATTCAGCTAAAACTTGCTGTGATTATTACATGAATTTCTTTCATTTGAACAACTTATAGGTTTATAAAATCTAGAGGCATTAATGACTCACTGTTTTCTTCCTCAGGTTGCCTGTTAGTACCACGTATGAAGTAGGGAACTGGATCTTATATCGAGTGGTTGAGTGACTTAGTTTGTGGAAGAACTAGATAAACATAGGCAACACCACCCTGTTGCAACCATCCGCCTGACCAAGCACATATCCACAAACTCCCTGCCCACATAACGAAGCACATAATGGCCCTCACCCCCCCCCCATCCAATCTCTTCTTTTAAAGTTGGGTGTAGGGACTACTCCTTGAGGACTCATAACCTGGGCCTTACAGATTCCTTGCACAGACAACAATGAAATATCAGGAAAATTTATTTATTTTTACTGTGTCATTATTTTCATTAAAAAAAAATAGAAATAAGACAGAGCATTCTCCGTATCAAAAGACACCGGATAACTATAAGGTCGCGTCCACATTTGTGTTCGCACAAGTGCTGGCAACATGCATGCAACAAAGTAACGAACACGCTGCAAACGTGTTGGGAACAGCAGCGTCCAGATCATGTTGGCAACATTATAATGAAGACTCAGCTGCCTGGTTTGGACACACTTATCTCATCACCTCTGCTGCCAGTGTTTGAAGCTGCACTGAAACATGTTTGCATACATCTGTCCAAATACTGCTGCAAACATGTACCCAAACATGTTGCCAGCTGTGTTGCCATCATATGTTGAAGGGCACGTGTGGACGCGGCATAAGACACACAACTATGTGAAGTTTCATGACTATAATGAATACTTTCGGAGTTCTGTCCCGAAAATGAAATTTCTGTGCCCGGCCAGCTCCCCTGCCGCTCTACCGCCTGACTCAACATACGGACACCTATTGATCTCAATGACAACAACACCCTCCTCCGACTCTGTCAAGTGGAGGATAAAAAAAATGTTTATTAAACTTTCTCTCGTGCAGTCGATAGGCAGTACTCTAGCAGCTTCATTAATAGGGCGTTTTCGTAAACTGAAAGAAATTAATGACAGAAAGAGTAAAATACAGCGAGAGGTTATATTTGTAAGCTCATGCATGACATTTTCCAAAGTTCTCATCCGATATGGAATCCCCTTTACAGGTTAAACACAAAATCCCTGTTCTCTGGTATATCTATATGAAGCTACAGGTATGGTCGAATACATCTCGCCCTACTGCGTACCGTAGTTGCATTCGAAGCCCAGCAGAACATTTGACTTAGGAACGCTTGTTTTGGCGTCTGGTTGTTTCGCATCTGTCAGTTGGTGATTCTCCCCCCATCCTTTTTTGTTCTTTTTTAGGCTATGAAATTTGTTTAATGATATAAATCGAAATAACGGGGGAAAGATATCGCGATTTATAATACTCAGGGCAACGTAAATAAGTTTCAGGCAAATCATCTCAGTAATAAAACCGTAAGGGCAAGACAACGAGAAGTACTAAGAAGAGCAAGAACACCAAGCAAAGAAGAGATTAAAAAAAAAAACACACACACATTGGTAAAAAAAATAAATAAATAAAATCTTTTTGCTCAGACAAATCGACATTTCGATAACACAAGACAGGATATTCTAGGAGCCTATTAAAGTTTTCGCAAGAAAATTCATGACATAATCAGTCTTGCTGTTCAGTGTTGAAAGTTAAACTGTGTTGGGATAGCATCTGCCTCCTTCCCACGGGGCTGCCGCCGGCCACCAGGCCAGGACGCATTGCAAACGTTCATTTTTACCTTGATTCCACACAGTGATCCGTGCTGGTCTCAAGTCTTTTTTTCCAATAGTGTTTAAAATCTGAGAGCCCGACGACAGTCAGTTATTGTGGTGCGTTAATGTGTCTAAAGCACGATGTGAGTGTCGGTGTGGGTTTGGGTGTAGGATATGAATAGGGAAGTGTGGATATGATAAGAAAGGGATAAGGATATAACTTAAGAAGTCGAGAGGGTGTGGATGTAAAACGTTAAGAGCATATAGGACATTAAGAGGGTGTAGGAGTTTGGAAGATTGTGGATGTAGGTCTGGGAGCTGTAAACAAGTGGAAATTGAGATTGTGGATGCGGAGCAGGCAATGACGAAATTGTGGGCGTGGGAGTTGAAAAGGCTGAGGATGTGGGAAGTAGAGAAAGACGTATCACTTATGGTTCATAGAATAGCAGCCATGTGTGGGGTAAGGACTGGGAAAAAGGAAATCTTGCTAATATCTAGCAAACGACACGGGCACGGCCAAAGACACAAGCACGAATACGGAGACTTAATGTATATTTACGTCACCCACACACACCCACACACACCATTGGCCCATCATGCGTCTTGTCGCAGGGTTTGGTACTGTACTAAGCCTTATATTTTGCTATAAGAATGACTAAACTGATGCATCGGTTCTTTATCTCCATATGCCATAGTAGGCCTACAGAGAGCAAAACTGCAGTGTAAAACATAAAAATTGGAATAGGTAAATAATCTCTGTTCTTAAACGTAGAGCAGGGTTGAAAAATAACATGAGACATATTAAAATCAACAAATATGCAAGAAAATGATTGAAATGGCAAGACAGCGAGCGTCAGGACACAATCTCCTTATTACACGACCTTTACGCTAATGAGAGAAGGACTGGGTAGCAGCGTTACCAGCTCTTAGGATTATAACGAAGTCGCCTACAAAATTCTGAGGTTTTTTCCTTGTTTTTTCACAGTATAACGGAAGTATTATCAACTGTTCACTCACACTGCTAACTCACATTTTAGGCATTAAGATTACTATAACAAGTAAAATAATGTCTAAAGAAATGAGTTCTAAGAACTCTTATATATATACAGTTTATCAACACATTTTCCTCCTATTTCCCCTCATCCATGTCATCCACCCGGTACTATATCACGATGCTACTAATTTATGGTGTTCAGTGCTATCACAATACACCTACAGTAGCATTTTTTAGTATATATATATATATATATATATATATATATATATATATATATATATATATATATATATATATATATATTAAAAAAAATCGACACAGTAGGACATATTATATACATAAGGAAATAAGAGTATACTGCATTTGAAAGCTGGACAGAAAAGCGATGAGTGTGTGTGGACCGACAGGAAATGGCACCAGTTATAAAGCATAAGGCACACAGGCGTTCAAAAGAATGTTCAGTGTGACACTGATAATGGAGTGAGTGAGATGCAACATGGCGGAAGAGAGAGAGAGAGAGAGAGAGACGGATGCGAGTTACTTTCAGGAGGTTAGTATACGATAAATCCCCCATACGAAAACCTTATTCTCTACCAGGACGTATGAGAACCCTGCACAGGCATCTGTGATGCTTTAATATCATCAGACGGTAGCAAATAATAAAGACGAGTATAAGAATAAATGAATAGATTTTTTAAAGAACAAGAACAGAGGAAGTTAAAGCAAGTGAAATAGATAAAATTTGCATACCCCAGATCATAGGTGTCCTTCATCCATAACAAGTCGGAATCAGTTAGATTTGAACTGCTGTATATTCAAGTTTGGGAGGAAACTAATCTGGAGCAGTGAGTTCCAAAGAGAAGCGATTCGGGGAAAAAAGGAATTTTGATGGCCAGAAATTCTGCAAAATGGTCGTGCAATGGAGGCAATTCTGACTGAACAAGGGGGGGGGGTTATCGATTTTTCTTATGGTATTGTTCCCAGTTTAGCCGAGTTTAGGGCAACCTTTTCACAAAATTATACACACACACACACACACACACACACACACACACATATATATATATATATATATATATATATATATATATATATATATATATATATTGGAGCATCTGTGGTACAGTGGTAAAGTGTGCGTTTTCGTAAACTGAAGAACGAGGTTTCGCGCCCCGCCAGGGTACTAAACTTTGGGAGCGTTCTTCTGGCCACGTACTGCTTGGCGGACATCAGGGGTGCTGTGGTTGAACCAGTGTCGCATACTAGTATGCTTGCACCCAGTCGGTTTATGGCGAGTGGATTACGCTTGGTTCACAGACCACACACACATCCAAAGCCACTCCAACTCTACAATTACACTTACAAGCACTTCTCACCCTACATACAGTCTCTACCAGACAGCCTAAGCCTGGTAGAGATACATTGGCTGTATCGTTCCTGCTTCGGTAGGGTATAGGACGCTCCCGCAGTAGATATATATATATATATATAATCATCATCATACCTTCACTGCTGCTGGCGATTTTGTAAATCACAACGAGTTACCCCTTAAACTAAAAGACATCATTACGGAGGAACCTTTTGCTCTGTCCTCACTTCTCTTTTGACCTCCTTCTCTCTACCCGCTCTTCCCTCGTTTAATGGTATCTTTCTCTTTCCACCTCTCTATTTGATTTTCTCAATTTCTCTGTCCATTGTACCTCATTATTTCCGTTTACCCACGTGCAATTCGTAAAATTTTCCTCTCCCTTTTATTACGGGAGGTTTGCCTTAATCCCGCTTTATTTATTTAGCGTCATTTTTTAGTTTACCCCCGCTAATTCCAGCCACTTCTATGCACTCTAAGAAATGACATTTAGCAAAGAGATGTTATTGTATGATATACCTAAACTGCAGTGAGAATATTTATTCCAGTGCACAGTAAAATCATCTGGAAATAGAAAGTATTAAAAGTAAAAAAAACTTTGGCTGAAGATGTTAACCCCATAAATCATGTGAAACATTTTTTCCTTATTCATTCTGCTCTCAGATGATATTTTCCACCATGAAAATAACATTTAGCAAAGAAGAGTGGGAAAAGTATCATCGGATGCGAGAAGTTAAACTGAATGGTATTTACTATAAGCATACTGTATTTCTCTTCCTTTTCACCTATATACATCCTGTATACATATATCATGTTTTTTTTTCTTTAATTCCTCCCTTTCTCTTCCTTTATATTTAATTAACATCCACCTATTACCGTTGGTGGAGATCTTTTTATCCACCATTATTTTTATTATTTTTTATTTCTACCTATTACCGTAAACAGAGATCATTGTATTCGTCATTATTATTATTATTATTATTATTATTTCGTCACTTACTGAGGACGTACAGCAACACGACCCAGTTATAATGTTCCAGTTTCAGTGACCATGACCTGCTTTTCAAAGTCACAGGATCAGAAATGTCTAAAAATTAACAATTTTCAACCTAAATTTTCTCCAAAATTATTATCGACATCTGAACATGGAAGGAAATTCCGTGATGAAGTTATTCTCCAAACATTTGAATGGAAAAAAATTTGAAGGTCATTCGTATGTGATCAAACGATGTTTGGAACACCCCATTGAAAAAAAAAATGTTCTTCAATACAGGATAAACTAAACAAATGAGACACTCCTTGGTTCTAGAAGCTTTGTCTGGCCCTGGACCAGGTCTGCATACTATTTGGTGACACTCTAACCATCGTTTCTTTGGTTATTATAAAAAACGGTATTCTCATAGGTGGACATCAGAAACTGTCTCTGATAAGTAGACTTCCAGTCATTATTATTATTATTATTATTATTATTATTATTATTATTATTATTGTTGTTGTTGTTATTATTATTATTAGCAGTAGTAGTAGTAGTAGTAATAGTAGTAATTTTTCGTCTCCAATTATCACCATTCTTATTGAGGTTGTTCAGCATCGTGACCCACTTTCACTGACCCAGTGTCAGTGACCTTGACTTCCTTTTCAAGGGCACAGGTCAAAAAAAAAAAAAAAAAAAACATGAACATGGAAAGAATTCCGGTGATAAATTTATTTTCAAACATTTGTATGGAAAAAAAAAATGAAGGTCATTCAAGTGTCACATTAAGATATTTTTCTCATCATGTAATATCCTATAAATCTGTGTGTGTGTGTGTGTGTGTGTGTGTGTGTGTGTGTGTGTGTAGCCGAAACTGGACAAAAGATTTCGGTTAAACTGTGCAGGATGGTTGCGGTTGGGTCACAGACGGGCCCTTTTCAATTTCATGTTTGAAGTTATCAAAGGGGGTGTAAGGGCCCTTAATAATTGTCTTCATTGGCTTTACATTATGCAGAATACGTCAGGGAGTTTCCGTGGATTTTCTTGCGTCTCAGCAGAAGGTAAGTGCTGTGTTTGGTCCTGCATCAGTGCATAAATTGTTTGTTTTGAGCATAGCGAAACTCTGTCCAGAAACGTCTCTAATTTGAGTCAGTCCTTAGTCCACCGCTTGGGCTGCATAGCTCTTCCCCCCCCCCTCTCTCTCTCTCTCTCTTTGTTATTCATTGTACTCTCCCTTCTTTTTATTTATTCTAACCCTCTACTTCTTACCTTTCATCTTATAATTTTCTTTCTCTTCTTCCCTTTCATCTTGTTTCATCCTCTACTCCTTCCTTAATATCTCTTCCTCCTATGCTCACTGATCTGTTCTTCAGTTTTCATATTTCCTTTTTCTTAATTTAATTTATTACTCTTCATCCATTCTTGCATTCCCCAACATCACGTTTCCTCTCTTCCTTTTTTTATACTTGCTTGTCACTGTACCTCTTTTATTTATGGCATCCGCACAATGGTGGAGACCTTATTGTATTTGCTCAGTTTCTTTTTCCTGTTTTACAAACACTTTTCAGAGTGTTCCTGTTCCTTTATTCATCACCAACTGATTTTCAACGTGGTAGACTACAATTGTTCCTCGGTCAAATATGTACAGATTTCCTTTCCTTGCGATGTATTCTATTTAATGTATTCTCTGCCATCACTGGCCTTAATACAGAGAAGGCATATGGGCCTCATGGGGTCCCTCTTGTCGCCCTAAAAAACTGTGCTTCTGTGTTTAGGTCCTCCCTAGGTAAACTCTTTCGCCTTTGTCTTTCAACTTGCACTTTTCTTTCTTGCCAAAAGTTTGCTCTCATTCAGCATTTCCCAAACAAGGGTGACCATTCCCTTCCCTCTAACTAACGCCCAATGGCTTTAACAGCATGTGTGTCAAAACTTCTCGAGTCTACTCTTAACAAAAAATAAAAAATAAAATAAAGCATTTTTCCTATCACAACCTTCTTTCTGATCGTCAGTATGGGTTCCGTCAAGGACGCTCCACTGGCGATCTTCTCACCTACCATTCATACTCCTGGTCATACCCCTCTCGAGACTTTGGTGAAAGCTTTGCCATTGCACTTGACATCTCAAAGGCTTTCGATCGAATCTGGCATAAATCTTTAATTTCAAAATCTCCCTCTTATCGTTTCTGTCCTTCTATCCATATCTTCATTTTTAGCTTCCTTTCTAGGTGTTCTATAGCTGCTGTTGTAGACGACCACCGTTCTTCTCCTAGAGCTATCAGTAGCTGGTTTCCTCAGGGCTCTGCCCTATCACCAACTCTCTTCCTTTTATTCACCAATGACCTTCTAAGCTGTACATTTAACCCTATCCACTCATACGCTGATGACTCCTTCCTTCACCTTTCCATTCGGTTCCTGCAACGTCCATCTCAGCAGTTACTTTAAAAGACAGATGAGGCTATGGCACACCTAATGTCTGACTTGGCTCGTATCTCTGGTTGGGGTAAAAAATTATCTTGTTGTTTTTAATGCATCAAAGACTCAGTTCTTACACCTATCAACCCGACTAAATCTTCCACAAGAGTACTCACTAATGTTTAATAATATCCAGCTCAATCCTATATCACGTGAACATGCTTGGGGTTTCATTCTCTCGGGATTTATCTTGGAAAGATCATATTACAGCTTTTGTAAAATCTGCTTCCAAGAGATTAGGTGTGCTAAACCGACTATGTGCCTTTTTAACCCTGGCACAGTTGTTGACTTTATATGAGGGCTTTATTCGTTCCTGTGTAGAGTACAATTCTCATTTGTGGGGAGGCTCCCCTCATACAGCGCTTCTCAACATGGTGGAGTCAAAGGCTTCTCGTCTCATTAACTGCCATCCTTTTACTGGTTCCCTTAAACTTCTGTCTCCTCGCCGGACTGTTACATCTTTATCTCTTTTCTGTAGTTACTTCAACGGTCACTGCTCCCCTGAACTGTCTGCAGGCATCCCTCTACCACTACAGCGATCCAGTGTCTCCTATCGTCTACTTTCAGACAGTTTGTGTCAATCTGGTTCTGGCCTTGGTTTGGCAGCACCCTTACATCTCACCTCACCAGCCCCCTGATCCCCCGCCCACCAGGTAAGTTCTCTTGACGGTAAATTATTTCTAATTTTGCTTGTTTATGCTTCTGTCTTCACCCATATAGCCACCAAACATATCCTAATAAAACGTGGGTGAAAATTAAAGTTAAAGAATACGAAAACGAAACAGATTTCGGATACCAGTAAGCTGCGATGGGGACTTCCTTGCTCTAGAAGTTTGTTCATGTCTTTAATGAATAGGATCACTACAGCATGGTTGATGAGGCACCACAAGGCACGTATAGATCTCCCTCCCCTTTATGTCTTTCAGTCAAGCTCCAGGGCTCGCACTTCAGTTGGTAAACAGAAGTGGAATGCGGGAAGTTGTGTGGAGCATGTTGGATGACTCCCCGGGCCAACGATCAAAGCCAAACTGGAAGAAGTTATTGAGGTGTTTGTGCACCTGTCCTCTCTCTCTCTCTCTCTCTCTCTCTCTCTCTCTCAAACACACACGCATGCCTCGTAATTATTCAGGTGTATTTTCAAGTTGACTCAGATTGTCTCTGTCTATATTTACATTGACACATGTAGTTGCCCAAAATCATTTTCTCATCTGAAGGCTCCGTCCAAAGAATACTCACTGAGGTGTTTTTTATTCATTTGTTTGACACACACGTCTGATTTTTGTTATGGTCTTCGTTGAGTTACTGGAGCATCGATCTTTCTGTAAAATAAGTAAATAAATAAATTTTTATCGACGGAAACATTTGTCAGGTTAGTCTGTTGACGCCCGTATGCTCTGTTTCACACATACTTCGTAATAATTCAAAAATATTATCATCAACCTTCGTGTAATTCACCGGGTCGGTCAGGATCACTTTGATGGTCGTGATGTCAGCTTTTACCCTCCCGGAAGGGAGCTGAGAGCTCATATAGTCCGATCTAAGGGCAAGGCTGTGACCTTCACACACGCACACACCCGTCCCCTTGCTCAAGGGGGACAGTAACCACTCACTTCGTCAGTGAAACTTTTCGCAACCTGAGCGAGGCGCGAACTCCCGTCCACCAGTTGGCAAGCGGGAACGTTACCACTGCACCAGCGAGCGGTGTGTGTGTGTGTGTGTGTGTGTGTGTGTGTGTGTGTGTGTGTGTGTGTGTGTGTGTTCAAAAATTGTGCTATCCACAGAACTCCTTGCTGAGGCTTTTATATACTGTCGGCCTAAACCACGTCTACCTATCCATTAATCCATCGTATGCACACATAAAAATCGATCTTTCAACGAAGTTCTCGTTCACAGAACAAGCTGAGATACGTGGTAGGTGGTATGGCTTGCCGTCTCCTTCACACCCAATTCCCTACTTATTCAGGTGCATTTTCTATCAGCCTGTGTGTCCGTCAGTGCATCGATACATCTAATTAGTAAAAAAAGAAAACAATAAGAAAAAACAAATGAGAAATTTATTGCATACAGTGTTGTTCAAGGAAGACCAGACTTATTTTTTTTTTTATACCCGATCCTTCCCTCGTATAGATTTACCGTAAATACTGTTTTTCCCTTAGTCTTTTTTGGGTGTCTATACAGTATGCATCGATCAGTCTGTCTACAAAAACAAAAAAATATCTCAGGTTCGGTTCTAGTTCAGGCAGAAAGTACTGTAACTGATATACGAAATTACATGGTCTGTCGCTGCCTCAGACACATTCCATTTTAAACTTTTTTCGTACTTTATGCATTCATCTGAACAATAATCTGCTCATTTACATATGGTAATAAAATAGATAAACAATAAAACTCCATTGAATGATATTTTTATGCACAGCTCGGTAGGAAGCATCAAGTAATTGTTCTTGCAATGAGACCTTATGGCAAAATATGGGGGAGCCTGAGAACAAAGGAGAGAGAAACTAAATGTATTATAAGATCGATTCCGATCATGACAACAAACTAAGCGTTTTATGTCAGATGTCTGTGGTAATATTTTCTTTCTGAGGAATTTTTCCGTTAGTAGGTCAGTTGGAAGCTCTATTGATTCTCCTGATGTAAATGAACTTTAATTCTCACTCGAAATATTTAATTAAATTAATCCGGGAACCTCATGAATCTGTTTAACTACAATCAATACATAAATAAATCACGAAACTTCCTCAAACGGATTTACACACGGCTAAATTGGTAATATCAAGTAAGGTTCTTTTGCGATAAGAAACGTTATGGCAAAATTCGAGGAGGGCTGAGAAGAGAAAGAAGGGAAACTTAACATACTGTAAGATGAATTCCTACCATGGCAACCAACCAAACCTTTCATGCCAAGTTACTCTGGTAAAATTATATGGAGTCTGAGGGATGTTTTCGTCACTGAATCAGTTGGAAGCTCTACTGATTCTTCTTAAGTAAATGCGCATTAATTCTCACTCGAAATATTAAATTAAAGTAATCTGTCAAAGCCAGTTATATCTTACATTGTTACTTCATCACCGGCTTTATGGAAATAAAACTAATTTTCGAATAAGCTAGCAGAGTGAGAGTGAGTGACCTGGAACACTTTTAATTATCTAGCAGGATGCAGATGCCTAAACCATGAGCAGCACCAAAAGTGTGTGTGTGTTTTTTTAATACTGTTCAAGCTTCAGCTGATATACACCCATTATTTCTAAGGTTTATGAAAAATTTTCTATGTTAAATGAGCTACCTTTCTGTAAAGTCTCCACGACACTGAAAAAATCACAAAGGCTGAAATTTGCCACTATATCTAGGAAATTAGTAAGGCTACAGCAGCCACTGGACCGTAGTTGGTAAGCTAATGAAAAATAACAGATGTTACATAAGTAACTTTTTTTTTTATTCCTTAACATTCTACTGAAAAAAACTTAAAGCGCCGAAACCAGTTCGAAGACTACGCTATCTCAGAAAGTGCTAAATCAACAGCAGATTTACTTAGTCACTGGAAAACTGAAATGACAACATTAGCAAGCTTGCTATCTCAAACACATTCCACATTTTCAAATATAACAATTACATTGTCTTCGTTTGGAGAAACACTCATACTGTAGTGAATTGTTCATTTAAAGATGCTCGAATGTTTTTCTTTTTACTTTATTCATTCAGCGTCGACGATGCAAAGTTTACTGGTTCTTTGATGTAAATTAATTTAAAATCCCAAAAATATTGTTTAAAGAAAATTGTCTATGACGAAACGGTTCGTGTGATGACTTAGGGGATTATTATCATAATATTTAAGCTATCGCCAGATTTTTCAGTTCAAATTAGGAATGCCTTCCTGGTCTTTATGGATTAGCAAATGCCTGCCATGTCACGCTAGAGGAGTAGCTACGAGGGGAATGGGGCTGAAGGGTGAGGATGAGAGAGCTCTTTAGCCTTCTCATTTGAAATTACGGATTATCAGATATAAGCACACTGTGTAGGGTGGACCCCTTCAGAATGGCAAGTTCAATGCTGCCCTTATTGTTAGTCGCGTTTTCTTTCTTGTAATCTTTCTTTTTTAATTGTGGCAGGCACTTCTACCCTTCAGAATAAACCGATTTAGACCAATTCTGGCACAATGACCAGCCTATGACCTAGTTATGTCTGCAAGGTTTTGGTTGCTAGGCAACTACTCGTTGCCTAGCAACGGCCAAAACCGCCTTTTTTGCACTTTTCACGTTTTGAGCTGTAGGGGCATTACTAATGGGCGTAGAAAGTTATGACTTCTTTAGTTGTTATCTTGAGTCATTCCCCATCGGAAGTGTGCCATCCATTTTCCCCTCTCCTCTCTAGTTTTCAAGTGGCAACCATGCGAACACTGACTCCATTATCCTTTGCAACAAGTACCGGTTTCCAAATATGTCCCCCTTGATCCTCGGTGGCTCGATGGAACTGAATGAAAGTTTGGATGCTTATAGGCACTGACTAGTACTACAACTTATCTATTGTACGCCTATGTGCTGCGTTGGATAGGTCAGGAGTCAAACGTCATTAAATGTGAAAACGGTGAAAGTCACAAAAATCATGACTAGGCTCGTGTGAAATGCTAAGGCTCTGAAGGTTATTAAGCAATGGCCATGATTCTTGGCATGCTTCTGAGCATACCACACCTCCGAACGCTTCGGGGTAAAATGCACATATGTGTAAATGCCTGTTTTAGCATGCAAGAATTATATAGTTAGTGGAATAGTGAATATGGAGACTGAAACGGTTGATCTGCAGTGTACTAAAAACTAACGAAGTGAAAGTGATGCGACACTCACTACAAAGATACTCTGGATTGTTATAGTTATAAGACCAAAGATAATTCTTAAAAGAGAAGAAAAATTACCTTGTGAGTGCATAACTCCTAATAAGAGGTAAAAAAAATATATAAATGTGTATAATTGTTTTTGGTGAAGTCAGGTTCTATCTTAATTGCTGCGTGAGGCAATTTTGCACAATTTATGTTAGTTCATTATATTTTATGTGACTAAGTAATGTGTTTGATATAATTAGCGCAACAGTGCAAAAGTAAAAAGTAAAACATTCGTTCACGTGGCATGCTTAGCACTAAGTGTAGCACTGCTGTATTGCTCATGTTGGCTCTGTCTATACAACCGTACTATTCACCAAGTGTCCTTACTGTATAATGGAAAATTTATGAATAACTTTTTAAATGTAATAAACACGGGAGTCACCTCTCAAACTGCATATGCAATGGCTGTCACTAGCCACTTACGGACAAAGATTAGTAGAAAATTGAAGTTGTGCTACTACAACTTAAACACGTTTGATAAATTATTAATGGGTCAAACAGGCTCGTGAAACATCAAATTTTTCCACATATCTGCTACACCAGCAACTGGGAGAAAATAAACAAATAAGTATATATATATATATATATATATATATATATATATATATATATATATATATATATATATATATATATGTATGCATGTATGTATGTATAACAACCGCTGTTGAAGGGTTAAGGGAGAAGAAAACGGTCGAGGTAGCTGATAAGGAGAAGGGGTAAGAGAGTGAAATACAGTAGACTAAGAAGGTGGTGGCGAGTGCAACTAGCGGGGGTAATACACTCTGTGAATATGGGCATTGTAAGCTAGGGTAAATCGGCACGGCGATGTCCGAACTGAAATTTTCTTCAAAATAGAACAAGAATTAGAAATTACACACGAGCCTCTCAAAGACCCCTGCCAGCCCCAAACCTTAGGTCTCAAAAAAAAAGAAAAAGAAAAAAAAAGCATATTGGTAAAGGATGCAAAAGTTAAAAAGACGAAAATCAGCTTCGTTCTCCTGCCTTTTTTTTTTTATGCAAGAAAGAAGGAACCAAAGGCCAGGAGCCTGCAAATCATTCCTTCCAAGATAAAAAAAAAAAAAAAAAAAAAACAGAGCCAAATTCAAGATCCGTTCATTTCGAGATGCCTCGACACACTGCATTTGAAAGACTGGAGATCATAGGAAGTAGGAAATACAGACAGAGGGAGACAGTTCCATAGATGACCTGTTGCCTAAATGAAGGACTGGGAGTAACGGTTAACTCTTGCATTAGAGAGTTGGACAGGAAAGGGATGAGAGTTTGTTGCTAGACGGGTGCTACACATCCGTTGTAGAGTTGGAGAGATGCAAGCAGACAGTTCACAGGAGCAGTAACCATTAAAGTAGCGATAGAAAAGAGATAAAGATGCAACAGTGAGGCGAAGAGATAGAGGTTGAAGGGAGCCAGTAAGAGGAGAAGAAGTAATGAAACGAAAAGCTTTTGATTCCACCCTGTTTAGAAGAGCTGTTGCGGGGAGCCTCCCCACACATGAGAGTTGTACTCTACACAGGGGCGAACAAAGCCCGTGTATAAAGTCAACAACCGTGCAGGGGTAAAGAAGATACGGAGTCGGCTTAGCACACCCAGTCTCTTGGAAACAGATTTTACAAGAGATACAATATGATCTTTCCAAGACAAGTCCCGAGTGAATGAAACCCCAAGCATGTTCAAGGATGATGCAGGACTGAGTTGGGTATTATTAAACATTAGTGGGTACTCCTGTGAAGGCAATATACTCGTATTTGTCATGAACGAAAGAATGGAAAATATTGATATAACTACTGTAATTCCACAAGGATGGTATCCGGTGCATTCTTGTTTGTTTTCTTTGGTGCAGTAATAAAAAGATGGTCACCTTCGACAAATGTAGATATACCCGTTCGCTGTCTATTCTTGTCACCGAATGTCTGTTTTCTTTCAGCTCAGGAGACACCTGTCGTGGCGAAAAGGTTGGATTTAAATTCCATTGATATCACTAACAGAGAAGGTGGTGAGGCCCTTGTTTCTATTTTAACACTTTGATGAAACCATTATTACTTCTGGATCCGTTGCTGGAAACATAAACACTTTTGACAACCATACATTTAGCTATTTTCAGTTTTTTTTTTTTTTTTGGGGGGGGAGGGGGAAGACGTTGTCTAGTTGTTACAATGTCCAAGTTGTTACGCCCTCAAAATCTCCATAATTAGTTTATGGATGAGGGAGTGGTCGTGGCCATGTTATGCAGTTTTCATGTAAAGGTAGAGCTTGAAGTGGCAACTTGAAGGCATTGCTTGAGTAAGAGCTAAGGGTAGAAACAGCTATTTTTACTGTCAACATTTGTATCCATGTTCAAAAGTTATTTTGATATACCAATGTCACCTGTTGATGCAGCTAAGTCACCTGGTGTGTGGAACCATATTTGGGAAACGGCTATAAAATTAGCAAAGGGATATGGTGGCTGTGTCATTTTTGTTAAAATAAAATGACCAAATGTACAGAAAACAAGGTTAGTTGTTACAGTATCAGTTTACCCCATTTGAGAACAAATGTACTAAATTATCCCATTATTTTCAGTTAATTACTTCAACCATGCCTGAAATTATCCATGGAAAACAGACTGTCATGGAAGCAGCAGTCATACAGTACGAGTCATGGATAATCATATAAAAGTGTTGCAGATGAGTACAGTGTAATGTAAAAGTAACATATTGGTTAATGAACGGTGTTGGTAAAGGTAATCTTTATGTTGATATACTGTCGGTGGTATCTGTGTTTACCTCTCATTTTATCTGTCTAACTACCTATCTATTTGTCTACCTAATATATCTATCTATAACTGTCTGTCTCAAACTATCTTTTCATTCCTTCATCTATCTATATCAGTGAATCAGTCAGTCTGTATAAATCAAGCTATTTATATCTATGTCTCTGTCTCTCTTTGTCTATTTATAAGCAGTGAAAATGGAACACGTGAGCGATTCAGTGAGTGCTGGTGACGGTGGTGGAGTAATTGAACGATAGCAGTTGCACTACTGAATGTTTCAGTTACTGACAGAGGTTGTGATCAGTGACTGAATGCATGATAGTTATATAATTTAATTATATTTACACTACGTCCAATATGCCATTACGCCAGTATTCACATGTTAATGACATTAGAATAATTATGGACATATTTGTGTTCTATAACAGCATATCAATTTACCCCGGGGTGTGTAACAAGTTGTCTCGCATCTTGGGTAAATTGTGACGAATGACATGTCATCATATACCTTTAAATAACCACATGACAAAAATGTTTTTCTTTTATTTTGTCTATATTTATAATGAATGGAAATTTTTTCCTGCTTTCTGACAAAAAATAATTAGAGTATACCATTAACCAATGATGCTATGAGGTAAAATAAAATAAATCACAACTAGACCCGGTCTCCCTTGCCTCATGGTGATCTATTTCTCACATTAACACCTCTCGTCACGAAAGGGTACAGAAATAACCGCTATTATTCCCACAACGGTAATAAGAAATGAATTGTTATATCTTTAATAGGATGTTGGAAACATGGATACTAAAGAGTACATTAGTGTAGCCTATATGGGGAGTAAAGATAATAGAAGGCCTATTGGCCATTAAGATTGTCAACTGGGAAATGTATATTCATATTAGGTATTGTGTGTGAGAATGATAAATAAAAGGAAGGACCCCTTCTACCCCGTCATCACACCATCCGGTAAAAGAGGCAGGAATGAGGTACGAAAACGTCAAGCTTGTTAGAAATAACATGGGCCCCTTCTCCCAGTGGGGCTAAGATATGTATAATTGTCTGTGTTTGGGTGAGTGAATTGGGAGCGTGTCGTCCTGTCTCGGCTGCCACCCTTTCTTTGGGGGAAGCAGCCTCGGTATATAGCTAGATAGATTTTGACCACTATTCAAATCGGAAGAAACAGCATACGCAAACGAAGAATGTTCTCAAACGTAAACTGTCGTCTCATGTCTTAGGCATAAGACAACCATAATTATATCTAGCTCCTTTTCGTATCCTACTCTTGATACCTCTAAACAATTTTCTTCACCTAAATGGAAGATCTAGCATAATGAAGGTGTTAGAAACAATATTCACTAATCCTCAGAAATAGAACCACCGATACCTTTTATGGTGGGAAGAGAAGAATACATGCATTTCTGACAACGGTAATAAAAGATGCCTTTATTTTACTGGTTCTCCACCAGATGGCATAATTCACCTGTCGGTGAAGGGTTTAGTGAAATAATTATTCGAACACTAAGAAGTCTGTTTTTGGATTGGTAGGTAACTAGTGTGGGAGGATGTGTGATAGATCACTAAGAAGGTGCAAACTTTAAATAAGAGCATGAGAAAGCGAGGTATGGAATTAAATAAGAGCATGAGAAAGAGAGGTATGGAATATGATGAGGGTAGAAAACTGACAGCGAATTAAGTTACCTGAATGAGACTCGAGTACGTACACAAAAGAACACATGATGAAGGTTTCCTCCTCATCTTTATAATTCATAGTGTAGTCGTTGGATTTAATCTATGTCGAAGGTAAATGCCAACCGCATAGGATAAGGAAATTTCAAAAGTTAATGTACAGGTCTGTAAGGTGTAGGCTGGATTATGGAAATATGAATGGTATGTGAATGACTGTGTACAGTACCTAATGCCACGAGGTATGCTGTTGATACTTCTCCCATTTTCACACAAACTTTCCTTGCTTCTTGTTCTACTCTATCCGGTCCTCAGGTGAAGAACGCAGTTTATGATGATGAGGATGATGATAATAATAAACCTTGTATCCGCTTATTTATGAAGTTGCTTGCTTAACACATATGAAAAGAATTCTGAATTGATATTGAAAACTGTTACATCCCATTCTGTAATATACAGATGTGGCTATTCCATCCACGCTAGATCCAAAGGCTTTTTTTTCCTAAGAGGAATTCTCGAATCATGGGATAGGAGTTTCACCATTCATCATCTCAAAGATCTGTTATACATTCTTCTAACTACCATCAGCAAAAATTTCTTAGCTATCAAGACACTTTTTTGGACTGAGAGGGTAGATATATCTTCACAGTCTTATACAGCCAGTGCAAAAAATCTCCAGCAGGCTGTATTAAGGTGCCTGGATGTAGCGAGAGTAAATTTGTAAATGACGATTTCTGATTCAGAGAGTACAGAGAAGCAGTGAGGCAGTGAAGACCGACGTCCCGAGGAAAACGCCCTACTCCCTGTCACTACACATCTGGAACCCGTTTTCATGAGTTGGCGGGCACTGCTGCTGCTGACGTGTTTACTGTCTAAGTCTAACTACAGTAAATATCTGGTTGGGGTATAATTAATGTGAGGAGGCAGGCGGAGTCAAACAGGTTCTGTTGAAACTTTGGAGCCACGTATGCATGAGTTCAGATCAAGAGGCCCGTTTGGATAGGCAGGTGGAGGATACTGTAACTGATTTTCTGTGTATAACATGACTCACTTCACATGATTCGCTATTTTCTGTCATGATGAAATTCTGTTTACCCCCCTGGTTTACTTACCTGATTGACCATCCCTTAATTCAATAGTCACAGTCAGAGGGTAGATGCAACACAAGTGGGGCAACCTAAAACTGTTAGCACGCCAGCGGCCAGCCCCAGCTACAGGTTCTTCAAGAAGTAAGACTGGCTGCAAGGGGCTGAGTTCTGTGCTATTGCAATATACCAGAATTACTTGGTGTACAAAAGAAAAATTGTACAGGTCCAATTTAGTAGGATAGTGCAATCATCACAACAGAACAGAATATGTCCCTGGGTTAAGTGCAAAGCCCCTTTGAATGAATTGATACAGGAAATACTAACATTATCTGACATTGAATTCCAGAGATCTATGCACCTGACACTGATGACTCTACAGTCAAGAAATGTGTGTGATTTTAGTATGCTGAATCTATGACATCTGGTATTTGATACATGTGGTACTGTAATAATATCTGAAGAGGCAATGGAGGAAAGACAGTTAAAGATCTTCCGACATATGAGGAGATTTGCCCTTAGTAGTCTACCTTGAACTGAATGTCAAAGATTCTCAAGCAATCAGCATAGCTTAGCAATGATAGTCATTATATTCGTTTAGTTACTCTACGTTGGACCGATTCAAGTATTTCAATTCGCTAAGGTAACCAGCGCTCCAAACTGTCAAGCCAAATTCTACGAGTGATCTGCTATAGGACTAATATAGGGCCAGTATAAATTCTTTGCATCGACAGAGCGTGGATCTGAGTGGGTTATTCGATAGGCTGGCTGTTTTATGAATGGTAGACTTTATGTGAATATGAAATTTTGAAGTAATATCAACCAGAACGCCAAGATCTCTATGATTTTCCATAATAGGTAGATATGAATTGTGTAGGCGATAATTCTGAAAGGAACTAACCTCATTCCAGTTAACAGGGATTCTCTTAAAGCAGAAAAATACACGATTTGCAGAATTAAATTGAAGACTCCAAGTTGGCTACCTTGTGCACTGTATTTTTATCTCTCTGGCAGGTATTTACGTCACATCCAAGGGATTAGCAAGAGTCGTGACATATCTCTAGGCACATCTTTAAGTCATCAGCAAAGAATTTACACATTGAGCGAATATCGGAACGGAGGTGGTTTACATTAAACGAAAAAAGCAAGGGTTTTAAGAGAAAGCCTTGGAGGACTCCACTTAGTATGCATAAGGAGGAGCTTGTACTGCCTGAAACAGAGACCTGCAGAGTTGTCCAGTCAAAAAGTCTGAGATCCATCCAGAGTACCACTGATATCCAGTGCACTAAGTTTGTTAATGGGTACAGAGTGGCTGACGACACCCAGTGCTTTACAGAAGTCACACAGTATCATGTCAAAAATGTATTCGCAGTCCAGCCATGAGGTTACATCGTTGTACACCAGTAACAGTTGATTTTCAACAGTTCTACCTTGCCTAAAGCCAAATTTGTAGTTTGGTTACAGTTGTTGCACTCAAAGTTGTGGTATAAATTGTCGGTGATGATTCTCTCCAAAGTTTTGCAGTATACGGTAGTTAGGCTAATAGGTCTATAGTTAAGAGGTACACAACGAGATCCCTTCTTGAAGATAAGGACAACAGTAGATATTATCCAGGCTGCTGGCAGCTTTTCTTGTTGCAAAGACTTCTGAAAGATGAGGAAGCTGAATTATGGCAAGATTTTAAACAGGCAAGGGTGAAATTCATTTGGGCCCAAATCGGTGCTTGCATCTCGTGTAGTTAGTTTACTGAAAACATTATTTAATGAAAGGGACACTCTGTCCAGAGTACTAAAAAAAATTGATGTGGATAAGGATAGTTGATATCTTGTGTTGTGCAAACTGAACAGAAGCTGCCCACAAACGGCTGTACCATCATAGGACAGTCACCTATTGCTTCACCATTGTCCAGCTTCAAGGGATCTAATGAAGGGACGCCTAAATTTTTGCGACAAATACAGTATAAGCATGGAATGGCTTTGAGGAATATTTAAGCTTGGTGATCAGTGGTTTTTGAAAACTACTGTAGGAGTTTAAAAACCTGTGGTGATATCTGTCACTGATCGGGTTGTCCTGTGCCAAAGCTTGTGCAGTTTCAAGGAATTTCCTATCACGAAATTGTCTACAAGTCTGTATCTCTGGCAGGCAGTTTTTTTGGATTTTTTTTTTTTACGTGTCCGACTCTGGGCAAAGGCTTCAGGGCCTATTTCTTCGGGGGCAGTGACCTATCCCAAGGTCCAGTAGTCCTCCTACACCTCCACATGTCACCACTTCGGCGCTAACACCTACCGTCCATATTGAATACATGCTAGGGCTGTCTCAAAGGACTGGTGTATTGGTATTAGCGGTGGTATTTTTACGACATGTCGGCGGGTCATCTGGTAGATCAGGAAAGTCTGCTTTTACGAAATTCAAATCCTTAAACTGTTCCCTGACCCAGCCGGGATTCGATCCTGGGTCCATTAGGACTGCAGGCCGCCTCTCTACCGATTCAGCCAGGGTTTTAAGTTTTGGGGTAGGGAAGCTGGAGACATGCACCCTCTGTGTTTGCAGACATTGCCAAGTGTGTCAGTGCAAACAGCATTGTACTGATTTATTGACACTGAAAAATCGAAAACTTCTGGAGGTAACCAGGAATCCATAATACATAATACAGTATATCTAAATCATTATTAGACAGATACTCAGAAACAAAACTGAATTTATTCATAATGCTCTTACCATTGGAAAGATCTATCTTCAAACAATGAGAAAAATATTGTTAGCTCTGGAAGGTCACACGTTTACTGGTTTTAAAAGATGCCAGCACTGTCACTCCTACCAGCTTTGGTAACCAAGTCCGCATCACCAAGGTGAGAATTTGCCACTGTGCCAGGACCAGAAGGCAGACTCACTGGTCCATAACTAGAAGTTAGATCTCTAGGTTAAGACATGCCTCCTACAGATGGTCCACCAGGCAGTGTTCTAGGGACGGCACGACGCTGAGTGTTACCATCACCACCAGTAAAATTGATTTTTGGGGCAAGTCTGGGTTGTAAATGATTTCCTTTGATTATAAGTCAGGTCTCTGCTTATGTATTAATCTCTAAAATACTAACATGCAAGCATTTAGCATTTTCAAGTACAATCTTCCTAGCTTCATCATCCATAATGCCACCACAGAAGAGCTTTTTGCTGTTATTGATACAAGCGATGTTATTTGATATCATCACTGAAGAGCCAATCAGGGTCCTGCTAATGGGATCAGTGTCAGAACTTAATGGCTGAACACTTGAGTTTGGATGCCTCGAATTATGATGAATGGCCTTCTTTTTTGCTTCTTCTCCATATCTTTGACTTCCTCTCTAAATAATGGGTTTGCGTTGCTTGCTGAAGATAAGTTAGGGGCTGATTTTGTGCAAGGATGCTAAGTTGGATAAAGAGCAACAAGTGTCTCACAGAGGTACTTAACAGTTTGAAAAAGTTGCTTGAATGCTGAGTCAGATATAGTACCACTGGAGTTGTCTGTGTGGCACTCAGAGCAGATACAGTAAAACCTCGCTTTAACGGACTAATTAGGGGAAAGCCCGATTTTTCCAAAAGAAGAAAAGTCCACTACAGCCAATGGTCTTCCCCTGAAGTGGGATTTCAAGCACATGTTTGAAAATAAATGAAAACATTAGCATATTGTGATACTACAAAGGAAAACTATGCCCATTTCACACTACTTTGACCCAGTATTTCGTTCTTTTGCAGTTTAGTTCACACTCTTGCCACTGCTCTTAATAAAACACATGAATATTACTGTGCCCAATTTAACGGACGTTGTTCATTATAGCAGATGGATGTCCAGTGGTTTTGTAGTGCCCATTAAATCCGATACTCACTCTATGGAGATACATTAAAATGAGGTTGTACTAATGCTTTCCCGTTTCATCATAATCTTGAATGCTTCCTGTTACCTGATGAGGAATACCTAAATACATTGGTGAAGGATTGATCCATTTGCCACATCTGCCACAACCTACTGCATCCATGCTTGTGTCAACATGTCCCACATCCGTCTGGCCTGGGGAAATCAGATGAAGAGATGGAGAGCATTGGCTGCCAAGTTTGGAGCAGACCGGGACGACTGACCTAGCGGAGTTTTACCCCTACCACGACCACCAGTTTTGTTTTTCCTTTCAACAGTGAGTAAATGATGGTGGGGAGTCAACAACCAAACATGAGCAAATATAAGGAGGATTACTAGCGGGTGACTAAGGAAAATATTGGCGGGTAAGCAGGAGCTGCATCTGACACGTCTTTCCCTGCCCTTTATGACGAGAAAAGATGCATTAGTTATAACCGACCCAAGAACAAACAGCCTTGAAAGGGTAAGTACGACTGTTGTTGTTTGTATTCGTGTACACTCCTTTGTTGATGTCCATCGGCACTTTGCTGAGGTTTGTGAGGGATGAATGTATTATATGAAATTATTTTCATATGATAACAATATAAAATACACATGAATGATTGCGAGATGAAAGAATAATGTCTGATGTTTGGGAAGGACTGAGAAATATAGCAAGCAGGGCAAAATGCTGGCAGGAACTTGTTGATACACTGTTCGTGATAGTACAGCTGTGATCAATTACACAGCACCGAAACTGAGTCAGACCTGTCATTTTGCAAATGTAACCAGTAATATTGATGTAATCCGGAAGGGCTGCAGTCTCGGTTCATTATTTCCCAACCCTAAAAGTGTAAAACTATTATTGGCCACAAGAGTTCCTTCCTTACATCTTACGTTACCTCATCCTATCTACCTGCCTCACTCCTAAACCTACTTCACCCTCGCTACCTCGAGGCGTCTTAGGGTTCGGCTCAACAAGTACAGTAAGCTTGGCTGGACTGGTGAGGGGCGAGACAGCTGTTTGGGATACCTAACTTTCTCCGTCCTTGCCTCATCCCCTGCACTTGTCTCACTCTCCGCCAGCTTCACCTCCGGCACTTGCTTCACCTTCTGTATCTGCCTCACTCCCTGTGTTTACCTCACTCCCTGCACCTGCCTCACTCCCTACACCAGCCTCATCCCCTGCACATACTTCATCCGCTGCACCTGCTTCAGCATCTACACCTGCCTCACTCTCTGCACTTACCTTACTCCTTGCGCCTGCCTCATTCTGCAGTTACTTCATTTTCTATGCCTACCTTATCCCCTGCACCTGTCTCACAGTTGTACGCTTCTCATCACAGTTGTACACTTCTCACACCACGCACCTGCATCATCTATGCACCAGCATCACCGCTGCATCTCTCTCACTACTGCACCCTCCTCATCCCTTACACCCACTTCAGCCCATACATCTGTCTCACCCGTTGCAATTACCTCATTCTCTGCACCTGCCTTAACCTGTCAACTTACCTCACCTGTGCAGTTGCCTCACTCCCTAGACATGCCTCACTCACCACTTGCCTCACCCTCAGCACCTGCCTCAATTCTACACGTGTCTCAGCCTTCAGACTGGCTCACCCCTTCACTTGTCTCACTCTCTACACTTGTCCTGTCCGATATCCGTGTAAAAATAAATAGATACCTAGCGAAAATTATTCATTACTGATAACGTTGTCATGTCATGACCATCCTTATTTGATATCTAATAATATAATTGTGTTGAGGGGGCTGAACCCAGAAAGAGAAGTCGAAAAGCACAAACGTAAAACTTTCATGAGAATGCCCAGAAATTATATACGCTCTCAACACACGCCCGTACGCACACACACTTGACTGATGTTGAAGACATCCACTATATTGTATGTTTACATACCCGCGCAAACACGTAGGTAAAACACACACACACACACACACACACACACACACACTCACATACATCAATTGCCAATAATGTCTGCGAATGAGGTTGAGCGGAGTATGGTGATGCTGGTGGTGGTGAGATGAGATTAGTGAGTCTGGAGCATGACACCAGTGTCAATGAGAAGCACATGATAGAGGAGCAACCGTTACCACCCTGCCAGGCTCGGGAGAGGTAGTGGGTTGTGTGTGTGTGTGGAGGGGCAGGGTGGAGCAGTAGTTATTTTACACCGTCAGCTATGGAACCTGGTGATTGTGTGGTTACAATATCCCAGTAGGAGTGAAAGCCTTTGTCATGAGTATACATTCCATTCTTAAAGAGAATCAATAGCATCAGCAGCATGGAACAGCCCACTGCAGGAGGAAGGCCTAGACAGTTCCATCGAATCCCAACAAATCTGCCTCGTTCTCTCAACTTTGAGTTGCAACTCCGTCACCCTGACCGCCCTGACTCTTGGCCAGTGAGAGCAATGAATGCATGTCTTGGCTACGAGGGTCGTGAGCCACCCACATCTACTTTCATGTTTTCAAGTTAGTGATTAATTATCCTTTCCTTTCATTGTCCATGTGACGCCTAACAATCGTTCCCGTTTCTCCCTGGGCACTCCCAGGTATGTATTCAAGTGATGCTAGTTACCATGTTTCCGAATCATAAACCTGAACAATGAGGTATCATTGTTTATACACTATTTTTTATACAAGAATCTCCAATCTTTGATTATTTAATTTTGTCTGCTGTCATAAAGTGGAAGAGTCTGAATTACCTGCCCAAAATATGCTTGTTCATAAACGCATTCTTCATTTTCATATCTGAATTTTCCATGATAGAAATAAACATTTATGTTAACTATATCTATTTTTAATAATGGAACATAGACTTATGGCAGATAATGGTGAGGTTTGCGATAACACAAATAGCTAAATATATTGAAAGGTAGTTGAAAATAGGAAGTACTAGTACACTCCCTTGCCTGCAATTATAAACCAGTTAGTTCAAGGAAGGCTGGTCAGCTTCGATAAGAATCAATCCCTTCAGCCCTACGACATCGTTTTCATTTAATGTCATTACCTCCAGGCGATTATTCTTCTAGTTTGAGTAGACGTCTGGTATTAACCCATTAGTGCCCAGGGCTCCTGTGTGAGGGATATATCTGGAAAAGTACTAAACGTACCTCCCTCCGCCTATCGGCTTATACTCGCGAAGCTCACAGGTCTAGTCCGCGGGGCTCCCCCTTTTATTAACACATGATGAAGCCTAGTTCATTCCTGTATTCCGGACGCTGGACGCAGTTTGGTGAAGGAATTAACGAAGAATCGTTTCTAACAAGGCCAATAAGACTACCAGGTCATGTCATACAAGGGCAAATGTGTCCAGCTCGCGCACACGGTCACGGTGTGGACTCACTTTAGAAGAGGTTGCCAGACAGTGATAAACAGTGATAAATTGTTTCATCTTATGTCCTGTGATAGCATTATTGTGAATGGTTGTGCATGTATATATTTGTAGAGTATTACATTTAAATATATTGAATAGTCACTCAATCATGCATTCATTTAGCAAAATTTGACAACAAAGAGTAAGTGGTCAAGTGTATTTCTAATATTCATATTTTTCCACAATATAAACTGTTTCATCTCCCGCCCTTGTCAAGGCAACTTTAAATGATAAGCTTAGCAATCACCTTTACCGTTCGACCTGATGTGCATTCTAGTAAGTATTTGCATACAGTAGGATTAAATTAATTTGAGGTGTTCAGTATTCTGGAAATGTTTGGCAACTCCCCCCATTCTTCCTTCCTTTACCCCCTTTCTCTCCCGTCTCTCCTCCTTCTCTCAGGTCTCTGTTTAATGAGGCAAATTACATACACTAACTTCAGCTTCCATGCTCCAGTTAATTATATTAAAACATGGAATACATTATTGTCCAAGGAACTGAAGGGTGATGAATGTATTCTGAGAGCATTATAAAGAGTTACATTAACTCTTCATCACCATTACATCATTCTCACTATACTTTAGCTAACTCCACTACCCCTTTCACTCCACAGTTTCTTTCTAATCTGGGTAATTTCATCTGATGATAACTAGAATTAAATAATAATAGCCGACACAGTGCTGAACAGACAAAAGAAAAAAAAAAACTTGGTTTCACAATATGTCTGCCTCTACCTCTCTCCCATAGCTGTCACAAGAACAGCTTCCCCCACTCACCCCCCTTGCAGAGGGTGGGGGGTGAGTGGGGAGAGTGGAGAGAAAAATGGGAGGAGACAGTCCGCCACACCGTGACGTCACCACATCTGCGTAGTACCACTGGGTGTAGAGACCTGGTAGTCTTATTGGCCTTGGTTTCTAACACAACAGCTCGTAAAGTTTATCCTAAACTGAATAATATTGTTTGAAGGTATACAGAACAAAGTTAAAAAAGAAAACACTCAGGCAGTGCAAAACTTGCTCCCACCATTTGGTCTAAGGACCGATAATTTGACTTTGCCCTGTGCCACTGGCCTTTGACCGGGTTCTCAGAAAAAATATTAAATTACTGCATTCTCGCCGGACCCTTATCCCTCCCAGCAACGACGGACCTACTCCCCATGGGGTAGCACATCACGCAAACCCTGCATTATTAGTGTATGGTGATATATGAAACGTCCATAGAATGTTTGTCTGATGTCACATACTGTATGTTGTCATAGCGACTGGGAGCTATTCTTGTTGCTTTTACGTAGTAACATCATGGATGACGACTGTGATAACGAAAGCAGAGAAGTAGGAGGGAGGAATTTTCTCATGCCACAATAAATAATAGTTAACAGTCGTGATTCGTGCCTACTGTTCTCGTTAATATCTGCAGGGAACTGATGTAAACGAAAACGTTATTTACTAGGGGGGATGGACTGGGTCCCAGAACATAGGTGGCGAAACTGGGGTGGGCTAATAGGTGAGTGGAGAGATGCCTTATCAGCTTTATTACACGATCTTTATGTCAGATTACTGTTAACCCTATACTGATAGAGTATATCGTGGTATAAAGGACGTGAAACTGTTAAGCAATCTAATTCACAACCTCAGTATCCAGTTCACTGTCCACCTCTCCGTCTTCCCGACAATTGTGTTCACTCAGATGTTGGCACTGATGGGGAGGGGAGATGGCCGTAATGACTGCTATACTATGAACAGCAGATCGCATGTATATACCGTACATCAGAGACAGTGGTTCACCTGTCACCTTTAATGGATTGCAATATACACCGTTACCCAGCCAGGGCAACAACTCCATGTTCGGACACTGCTGAGATGTGTGGCTCAGTAGTTGCTCTCTGTGAACAGGGCAATGGTCCTGGTACTTATCTTTATCCTGTCAATGTCATACAGTGTGACCGCTACGCAGTTGTTTAGCATAACAAAACACACCGCAGATAAAGTGTGTGTTTGCTTTTAATACAAGCAATTTCTGTAACTAATGGCATAGTTGATGTAATATATACAGTATGTACTCAGATTGGATAAGTACAGACATTACATTCTTGTTCCACCATTACTGGCTTGAGAATCTGTGAAGGAATGCTTGGGGTATACGACAGTTGCTCCATGTGAACATAAATATATATAACAACCACTGGCAATGTGTAAAATCAACAGCCAAACAAGGCATACAGAAAACGGTAGCGTAAACCTCGGTTAATTAAATTAGCCTTTATCTTACACCGGTGCCATACAGATATTAAAGTCTGAATTATTTTTTTTTCTTTCAGCAGCTAAAGATCAGATACTTTTGGAACAGACCTCATAATTCAGCTAAAAGTACTTTCATGCAGTGTGCACAGCAGTCATATAAATATAGCCATTTGAACTGTAATGTATTGTCGTAATAATTGCCTAAACTCCAAAAATAATTTCATAGAACAGAAGTAATGCATGTAAAATTACTTCTTTTGTTGTCCCATGCTTCAGACGGTGATGAGAGTTGAAGAATTTTACAAAGAACTGAACCTATCAAAGACAATAGTGCCAACAGCTAACTTTTCAGTTGACACAAATGAAATACCTGAGGTAACACCAGACGAAGTAAACATTTCTCTTAACAGTATGAAAAGAGGGAAGGCCACAGAAGATAGAGGAGTAGGAAATTTGCTATTGGATGCAGGGGTACAAGTACAAAACAGACTAGCCCACTTATTTACTCAGTGTACAAATAAGAAAATTCCCAGAACAAGGTACAACACAAGAGTTAATTTGCTTTACAAAAAAGGCGACTCATAAGATCTTTGTAACTATCAGCCCATTAGCTGATTAAAAGTTATTTACACGCTTTTCACTAAAGTCCTTACGAATAGAATGACAACGAATGTGGAAGAAAACCAACTTCGTGAACAGCCAGGATTCCGAAGCAGTATTCGACTACTAATCATCTACACACAATTAATTAGCTAACTGAGAAAACAACAGAATATGGTAATCCACGGTGCTTACTCGTAGATTATGTAGAATACGACACGGCTTTAGAGCCACGGGAGCACAAAGTAATTAAAAATTCATTGTGGGAACAGGGAGTAAATGATAATGTAAAACTGCTCAAAAATGTGTATAAAGAGGGAACTGCTACAACTAAGTTACATAAAGACTTGGGAAAAAATAAGCTTGAGATGAACATTCATTGGGGATATACAATTTCACAAAAAATATTTACAGCATGCCTGGAAAGTATTTTCTGAAAGCTAGATTGGGAGAACAAGGGAGTGAACGTACTGTAGTAGATGTAGAAAATCTAAATAATTTAAGATATGCAGATGACATTGTCCTACTCTCAGAAACAGCAGAAACATTGCAAGAAATGTTAAATAACCTAAACAGAGAAAGTCTCAAAATAGGACTAAAGATGGACTTGGGTAAAGCTAATGTATAATCCAATTACACCATAAAACACCACCAGAAGAAGGAAAAAAAAATCGTGAAGAATTCGAGGACTACAATTACTTGGGGCAAATACTAAAACTAACGAAATACAGTACCATGACAGCCAAATATAAAGGTGCATTACAATTGGATGGAAAGCTTACAGTGAACATAGATACATCATGAAAAATACCTTAAAAGTATGTATAAAAATAAAAGTATATAAAGAATGTAAAAGCTCAGCTATGGCGTACGGTTGTGAAACTTGAAAAGTGACAAAATCGATGAAAAATCAACTAATTTGTTCTACAAGAGTAATGGAAAGGCCAATGTTGGGAATATCTTTAAGAGACTGGAAAATATCAACTTAGGTGAGAGATCAGAATAGAGTCAAATACATCATAGATGTCATAAAATAACAGATATGCAGGAGGGAAGATCATACAGCGAGAATAAGGTATAACCGATGGAGCAAGAAACTGACTGATTGGACTCCAAGTATATGCAGGTCCATATAAGCGTACAGATTCATAAGCTAAAATAGGTCCAAGTGCGTTTTTGGTCACTCCCAGTGAGAACATAAGGTCTGCAGGGTAGAATAGCTTCATGGGGGAAAATAGGCCTGTTAAAAAAATAGGTCCAAATAGGGAAAAAAAAAACCGACAGAGAACATGGACCAAAGAAGGGAAAATAGGCCCAGGAAATTAAAATAGGACCATAGAGGGAAAATAGGGTCAAGGAGGAAATTTAGGTCCATCTTGGGAAACAGGGTCATGGAATATTAAACCATTTGGGAGAATCGTCGTAGGTCCAGGAGCAAAATAATTTCTTGGGGAAAAATGTCCATGGTGAGAGAAGACGTCCGAGTGAAAAAGAATTTACAAATGGAAATTATGTTTATCAGCAATAATATTTTAATGAGAGAAATTGGTCATGGTAGGAAAATTCGTTCAAGGTGGAAAAATGTTCCTGTCAAAAAACAGGAGGTTGAGGGGTGGCACCAAGGTGATGCATCTCGAATCTGGTGTATATGTTAGTACTTCACAATTAAAGGTAACCTGGTAATTGGGATATGACATCCACAAACTGCGATACACTGATGGGTGATGGGGAGTTATGAAAGGTGAACCTAGATCCTCAGAGCCAGCATGCTTTACCTTTGCCAAAGACCAGTTATCATTGCAAAGTAGTACAGATGAAGGCGACCTTGCTATTAAGATGGCATTGTTTTGCATCAGAGATGTGAAGGAGGTCCTACAGTCATCCAAGTCTGTAAGAATTGTTTGTATAACAGATTAGTTGTATGCGTAATATTACTCATCAAAGGTGGCTGTGATCTTATGTGAAAGTGAGTTTGGAAGAGGGGGGCAAATGAGGTCGGATCATAAAAATCGACAAGCTTCGCCTCTATCATGGACATATTAAGTATGCAAGGTAGCACAACAAACCGTGATTTTTGACTGAGATATCATGCCCACAGTCTGTAATGGGTGCAGGTATTCATTCAAAACATAAGTATCTAGTCATGTGTACCTATTGTCCAGGAGCATTAGCTAAGAGGTGGAAGTACTTTGTAACAAGCTGAAAAGTTCAGGAAAGTTCAAGATAAGTGCTCTATACAACATATCAAAAGTCCCCGCAAATCCCATTTGAGAACACTTCGGAATCCGAGACTGCGTCTAATATGGCCGCCGATATTAGAATTTGCCGTATCTAGATAATAAGTATACATAAAATACCAAATATGATGTCTAAACGTAGGTTTTAAGGCACAAAAAATTGACTGAAGTAATCAGGACAATGATTTATCGGACCAAAAATAATGTATACCCAATTAATGGTCAAATTAGGCATCAACCGGGACAATTCTTCCATAAACAGAAATTATGTTACTCATAAAAGTTCTTACACAAAAAATGAACACATAAAATGCAAGTTCTACTGATATTCTTGTTATTTACGAACACCTAGCTGAGCAACATCGTGTAAGCTGAGTTATAAATATGAGAACATAACTTCAATCTTCAAAGTAAACATCACTTTCAGTAAGTACTGGTGCGGTATTGCGACAAGTAAGTCCACATTTGCTACACATAGAACTGCAATAAAGACGTAGTTTCTTGCATCCGCATGTCATGTTAGCACATCCATCTATTTTGCACTTACAAGACACGATGTCCAGCAGAGAGTCAGGTGCAACAGGAAGGTCTGTTTCTTCCGGAGAAAGGATGACGTCTTGTGTTTCCAGCCCCAGTCGTTTGGTGGTAAGTGTCTACCAAGCCATTCCTGCCCTGTGTGAAATGTGCGATAGGAATGAAGTTGTGCAGCAGCAGTAGTTGGTGGCAGACTTGCAACATCAAAAGATGAAGCCAAGGAGGCTTAGCCAACTGACGGAATGTATGCAGCATGGCGGAGGCTTTTTTTTTTTTTTTTTTTTAAGTGTATTTGGTACCACCATAGATCTTGAGGATGAAAACTTCTCCAGCTGTCTTGCTATCATCCTATGTACTATCAGGCCTTGTAAAAGCCCCTAGTAGATCATACGGGAGTCCTTTTTCATATGAACTTGAGTACTAGACTAAATGTTTTTTGTTTTCCTTGGTGGGAATTGGCAGACACAGTGTCACATCCAGTGACTGCATGCAAGAACATAATATGTTTATTGGTATCTACAACTGCAAGCTGTATGTCTTTTATGTCATACAGAATTGTCGAACTAAGTGAACATAGGAAGTATATTTCTGTAGAAGGTGTTACCTGGGCTACTGGCATGACCAGAAAGTCTGTATTAGTTCCAGTAACAACTGTTGGAAGTTTTTCATTCTCATCAGTGCTTAGCTCTGTTGATATAATACGTGAGTCGGCATCAGCTTTTGCCTGTTTCACACGTATTTCCCTTGAGAGAATCTCTTCACATGGAAACTGAATTAGTCTCTTCCTCTTGGTGTTTGCAAGGAAAGCTGCTTGAGCGGTGGTTGTGGGCATGTTTGCATCAAAGATGATAACCAGGAGAAACAAGAATTTGTGCTCAACGCCACTGTTCACCTGCCTTTGTGGCGTTGCTGCTCTCCTAACCATCGAACACAACTGTTGCCTCTGCTCCAAAGTTTCTAAGTGTATAAGCTAGGCATGCCTGGCATACGGATCGATACGTGGAGGGATGTGGCCATACCACATTGTGCAGAAGGTGACCGCCATCCACGACAAACAGTTTTCTGGTAGGTTGCTGTGCTTAACAGTGTATGACTTTAAAATGTCACCGATGGTGCCATTAGCTGGCTCTGAAAAGTGAAGGTGGCTGATTAGCAGTCTTGTAAGTTGGAAATGTTTCGATGTCAGAAATGTTTTTCAAAACACACAGAAGAGTGCAGAACAACAGCCTAGGTTTACAGCCACACTTTCTCCTCTCACTTTGACAGATGTGTCTTTTGTGCCAGTTGACTTCACCTTGTCATTTCTGCTCAGATTTTTTTCTGATTTTTTTCCAGTCACCTATGCTGCTGCTGCATCACAGTTCACACATACATCGGCAATAACTCTTGTTGACAAGGATACAGTCGCTCTGGTTCATACACGGGAAATGGTGGATGAAACTTGAACCATTGCACAAATGTATTATGGTCCTTTTGATCCCTTGACTTGCTGCTGGGACTTAAGTTTTTGTGTTGCCCTGAAGTTGCAGTGTAAATTCCACTCAACTTTTCAAGAGCAACACAAATAGGAACACAACGAGGCAATGCGTGAACCCACATGGATAGTATGCTATAAGTGATACATTTTGCATGTGTCATTCCACCTGAAGTTTTCAGCATTCTAATTAAGTACTGTTCTAGGGTCTGGTCAGTGAAGTTCCCACTCCAGAACTTATCACAGCGACGTACAGAGAATTAACCTTTCTCTGTGATTAGCTCATACTCATCATGTGGCATGATTTCTGATAAACCTTCCATTTGCTGCTGGTAGAGTCGTGCAGCCTATGCATAAGGCAGATGCCCTGTAGCGTGGAAAAGGGAATCATTTCTCTTAAGCAGTTGAGATGAAGCTCCCAGTCCTCTCTCTTTTCAGCACGAATGAAGCTGAGCATTACATTCACTTGGTGGATGTACTGTACCCAAAGCTTCCCAGCCCTACTCTCATTGGCAGCCTGATTAAGAAACTGAGATATGAGCTTGCATAGTTGTGTAGTAGCATTTTCTGGTTGTGATAGGACACTGTCATAATGTTGCTTCAGGTCATCTTTGTCAATGCTGTCCATGCACTCAGGTTTCAGGGGAAAGATATGGATGAGTGCTGGCAGGGTGACTGGAACGTTCAAAGGCATTACCACTTAACATGTGAACGACAGATTTTCTGGCATATACTGTCTCCCATAAGTCTGCTAGACCATTTCCATTCATAATGTGGCCAATGCTACCTGAGTAGGACATGAGAAGATTTAACCCTCCAAGGCGTACAATCACTGCATTGAGCTAAGGCTTGCTGCTGCTATTCCTGATGCTTTTATGTACAGTGGTTGGTCAGACATTACTGGGCATACTTGAAGCATATTCTTTTCACACTGATCCTAAGCATAGCACAAGACTGTGTAAATGGTGCTTAGATTTGATGGGTCCAGACTGATAAGCGGCAGGGTTTAAATTCTGATTCGCTCGAATATGCCGGGTGTCAATGCTAATTTCATGAACCCACTCCATAAATGACACGGTCACAATTTCAAAACATACCCTTTAATCCACAATTAAATTAGAGTGGATCCTGATTTCACACACTGTAGATCTGAATGAGGATGTTTCAATGGCTTCAAGACAACATACATCAGCCCCAAAACACGGGACTCTTGGTATGCCCTCAAGGGAATTTGTCTGAAAAGTCCAACTTCATAAGCAAATGGTACTCGTACAGTGACTAGTCATTTGACAGGTGGGCTTTCTACAATTACAGATGGAATTATGCATGTTATGCCTCACATGCTATGGAATATGTTATGATCAATGACTGCTGCCGCGTTGAAATCAGCATTGTCAAAGATAAACTGAGTAAAAGGCTGCGGAAAATAGGATGGCTCCTCACTTGATATGAGGGAATATTCAAGACAGTTTAGTTCTCCGTAATTATCAGCAAAGTTCAGCTTACTCAATATGTCTATGAGCTCTCGTGAGACAAACTTGTAATGTATATAGACTGCTGTTCCAAGCAACAGTGATGAAACAAAGGATCAATGCCTGCATGCTGCGATGATGGAATGGGCTATTGCTGTGCATCTCCTCTTTGTAAGTGAAGAGTTTTTCCCTCTTCTATCGATCAAGTTGTTCAGAAATATCAGCAGGGAGACATGTATTACACCTTCACCATTATTTGTTTCTTCCATCTTAGAGTATTCATCACGATCATACATTGTCATGCGAATATCATCTAGCAGGATTGCAGCAACCACATGAATAATTACTATTCTATCCTTTTCTTTGACAATCATCCTGTCCTTCATTCAATTGTCATGAAGAATCCTGTATGCTGAGCCAAGGAAGACGGCAATCATTGTCTTTCCAGTGATGCTTGTGATTGTGACACCATCTCCATAACTGTCTTCTAGGTTTTGCTTGAACCACTTTCAGGAATACCCATCTTCTCCATGTAAGAAATTCTCCATAAGTATCCATTGGTTCTGGCACCGAATAGTGGCATTCATCATTGCTGTCAGGAAATTCACAAAGTTTGCTGAATGCTTATTGTAGAACTTCATCTCCTGGTCTACCACTTGTAGCTGTATTTGCTTATTATCTGGAGAAATGTTTGAGCACAAGTACTATGATTATTGGTCTCCGCATGGCATGATGGACTCGATCTGCAACTACAACTCCTTAACTATCGCTTCTTCATTTTGCCTGTTCAGTCACAGTTTCTCGAAGTTCCAAAGCCTCTACCCTGCTAACACATTGTCTGTTTGTTTTTAGCATCCACATTATTGGTCCTACACAGAACAAACAGTTTTGCATTATATCAAAGGCAGAAACACTTGACGGGAGCTGTTGTCCACATTCCCCTTGTGCATCAGAAAGTTTTCTTCTCCCTGCTTTTATGGTCGTCTCTCGAGTGTAGTTCTTGCGGTACTGACTATGTGACGTCCATCAGCTCGTTTAATACTTTCGTCTCTCAGTGTCCTGCGACCCTTGTCATCAGCAACTATATCAGCTGTGTCCAGTATTTCCTTCCAAAAGATACGTACATTTTCTCTCTGAAAAGAGATCAGTGCAAATTATCAGCCTTAAACGTTACTTGTTACTTTCATGATGTAACAAAGACAACTATGGCACACTAATGATTAAGAAAAACCCACACTGGGAGGCATTTTTGACAAGAAAAAACTACTTGGTGTGTCCTTCGATTTTTCTATGCCACATTCTAGGTACTACCAAATTCACTGATGTATTACCAGGGTCGTCACCAGGAAATCTGGGCAGAGTTTCAAGATTGGGGGGGAGGGGGACAAATTAGCAACAATTATTCCAAAAGAATATCTCTCAATAAACATGCAACAGAAACTATCTGGGGGGGGGGGGCAAACCCTCAAACCACCTCCCCATGGCGGCGCTCCTGTGTATTACAGTACATAATATGGTTTACCGCGGTGTTAAATTATTCGTGTTCCTCATGTGTGTATTAGATTGACTTATAACCTAAAAACCAGTCTTTGGACATTCATTTGCCAATTTACAATCGCCAAAGTTTAGATATCATAAATTGAGCATCGTGGCGGCCATATTGGACGCCATCTTGAATTCTGATAATTCCTCAATGGGGATTTGTGGGGATTTTTTACATGTTGTTTGGGACACTTTTTTTTTTTTTTTTTTTTATGACCTAATGACAGATTATCAGGTTATGAATTTCTTCCACCTGTTGCCAGGTTATAAGCTATTGCTCCTGGACTACTAGCCATAAAATTAGAGAATAAGTAGGATAAAAGCAATGAAGCCTGACTCATAGTAAGTGAGTTAAGACGATATGTTTCCTTTGGTAATCTTCAAGTCTCGGCACAGGTAAATAAAGTCGGCCCTCGATAGCCAGAATAACGTGGAAAAAAGGAAAACTTCCGTGCAGTGAAGATCTTAAACCAGTGATTCAGTAAAATGAGATTCCGACCCAATTCAAGAGAGAGAGAGAGAGAGAGAGAGAGAGGACTCTACTGAAGACACATCGAGCCAATACATTAGAGAAAAAGTGGGACATATAGAGGCTACCAGCTCCACTTATCTTGATGAAACCCCCTGAGAGAGAGAGAGAGAGAGAGAGAGAGAGAGAGAGAGAGAGAGAGAGAGAGAGAGAGAGAGAGAGAGAATCCCTTCTCCACTACTGTACTTCAGCTCTATCTCACCTAATGCTATAAATAAAGAGGCACATCTGGAGAGACAAGGAAAAGTAAAACAATGTTTATCTTACAACCTCGAGTATTGACGAAATGATGAAGTAAGTGTAAGTTAATGAGTTTCCAGTTTGCACAAGTAATGGATTTCGATTCAGTATGAGAGCCAATTTTCCCTCTGTATTATTGTTATTATTCTATGAACAAATTATTAAAATATAAGGATTAATGATTTTCATTAATTCTTTCACAGCGAGAGGTTGCCTTTGATTTGAGTGATATCATGCTGAGTATCCAAGAATGATGCGACAAACACGTACTGAGGCTGAATGAATTAAATAAAGCCAAACTATACTTATACCTTCTTTGCTGCCCCATTATACAGCTGCAAAAATGTAAGGTTCAACTGACGAAAGCTCGTCAGGACTCTAACTCAGTCCAATCAATATTAGAATTGTCTATCCAGCCAACCTCATTTCAAAAGACAAGATAATTTGCCGTTTTGGACAACCACGGAATAATGAAACTTCATTTTGACTGTTTATAGATCTCATCTTCTATGAATAGTAATTTTTTTTTTTTTAATAAAACAGTTGTCACAGAAGAACATTAACCGTAGTACGTACCTTGTAAAATCCGACTTCATCTGTGCGAGGTCAGACGGAGAGGCGATGGCAAGCAAACTTGGCTGATACTTCGACTAATCAGACTGAAACAGTGAAGCCCTTGAGAGTGAAACGTAATCATATATATATATATATATATATATATATATATATATATATATATATATATATATATATATATATATATATATATATATATATATATATATATATGAGTAAATGGATGAGTAAATGGAGAGTGAGTCGTCCTGTCTCGGCTACCTCCCTTTCCTTGGGGGAAGCAGCCTAGGTATATAGATAGATCTATATATATATATACTACTATATCTATCTATCTATATATCTCTTTCTCTCTCTCTCTCTGTCTCTATCTATCTATCTATCTATCTATATAGATAGATAGATAGATAGATTAATAGATAGATAGATATGGATATAGATATATCGATCTACTCCTGCCTTCATTTTCATCGCAAAACGGTCATTAAGACATGATTTCTGCATGTTGAATGTTAAGACTGAATGCGATGAAATGACAAATATTGTCAGAGAGGGGGTGGGAGGGGCGCAGACGCCCAGTTAAGTACTGTACATATATTTGGCAAAGTTTTCCGTGAAAAAGATCCATAACTTCTTTGCAGCTTCTATGATGGCCAGGTGAAGTCACATTTCAAGACAAAATTGACTAGACGTCAGGAAGAGTCATTCCTATCTCATAACACAGGCTAATCTATTTTCAATCGGCCATGCTTCAGTATCTGGGTTACAAAATGGTCCATTTCTATCAGATGAAACTAACTGGTTTTACCTATATTATCTACAACTTTTTTCTACATTACATATTAAAATATGTCAATACCGGTGAGCCTTAAGCTAATGCCTTGTGGCCGAGGCAACATCACCAAGACTGTGGTGGTTAATAGTGTCTGGTGGGTGCTGGACGCACACCAACACAACGTATTTGTGGTCTGCGAAGGAAATGGCTGGTATTAGCGGTCTTAAGAAATTGCTGGTATTTGTTGTCGACAAAAGAAACGCTGGTATTTGTGGTCTACAGAAGAAATTGCTGGTATTTATGGTTTACAGAAGAAATGACAAGTATTTGAGGTCTGCAGAAGAAAATTTTGGTGTACGAGTGTGTGGTTTACAGAAAAGTGTGGGATTCTGTGACCATAAATAATGCTGTGCTACCGTAGTCCTGTTCATTTGGTATCTTTAGCTAATGGTGATCTCTTATAAGTTGAAGACAATCGTCTTTGGGTAGCAACTATAGAATAACGTTAAGATCCAACTTCAGTGGAGGGGTTAGAGTAGAAACGAAACAAATTGACGATATAAACAGACATATAGAAATTGTAGCTTAGAGAGAGAGAAAAAAAAATAGTATATGACATAATGATTAGCCTAGAAAAAAATCTTTAAGTAATGAAACTGCAGATTACTGAATCGATTTCTATTGTCACTCATATCACAGATGGTATTTGTGGCCATGAAATGAGCCAATGTTAGAGAAGTCATATTATCCTTTTTTATGCGTAATGTCTCTAAGCGCCGAAGTCCAGTAAGTTTAGGTGTACAATAACACGTAAATATTAAATAAATGTATGGTGTTTGCGGCCTAAGAGAAGTATTGCAACCTCTATTCACTGGGTATGTAATTTGTCCTTGTTTGCTACCAACGATTTTGTACATTTTACGAAAGGTTTTAAGGACAGAGAGGGGTAAATGTAGTTAAAGAAAAAAATACTATTTGGATGTTATCCTAATTAGAAGGGAAATGGTCGCCATACAGTAAATTTCAGTATCAAAATTACTGACCATACTTTACTGAAAAAGATATCAAGTATATGCTCAGAAAGCATACTCTGCTTGGAAAGAAAGGAAGGAAGGAAGGAAGAGAGAAAAGGAAAAAAGAAAAACTTGAACGAAAGAAAGCCAAAGTCTTGTAATTATGCAAATTTCTGGCTGTTTCCCATATGATTAAGGTTAATAGTTCGGTTAATAAATGGCTGGCTCGGTATTTATGGTTACAATAAAGTGTTTGAACCACGCTGTTGCTGGCTTGGGAAATTCCTGAGCCAAAAAAAAAACAAGAAAAGATGAAAGTTTACAATAATAGCTCTTGGTGGATGGCTAAGGGTGTCGGCCAGCGGATCACCAGCCTTTTCGCCTCGTAATTACAGTTGGTTCAATGGATGAAATGAACTACAATAGTTTTTATCGTGCATGAATGAAATGGAAGAGGATAAAGGTGAAGGGCGAGATGTAACTGAAAGAATAGGATGGAGAGGCTGGTGAGTTGGAGGAAGGGCAGCATGATGGTGGATGACAAGCTGACATGGAGATGACTTGGACGTAGCCACCACCAAAGGTGAGCAATGCATCGGGCTATTTACATGTAAATTGACTTACATCCTTAAAAGGATCACTGGTGAGACTGTCATCATGTCCTCTCTGCCTCTGCCCACCTGTGGTGGAGGTGGCATTAAGTTATTGGTTTGTCTGTTTGTGCGTGCTTGGGTTCGAACCCATCAACGGATTTCCCCCAGACTTTTGTGACTGAAGCAGTGTGAGAAGATGGTGAACTGATTAGGACAGCTAGGTCAAAGTGTCAAAGGTCAAGGTCATATCAGATGATTAAAAAAAAATTATGTCAGTGATACAGTATGAAGGTACGATGAACTGATCAGGTCAGCAAGGTCAAGGGGCCAAAGATGAAGATCGTATTGGGTCGACTTAGTTTATAGCACATGTCCATAACATTCTTGGACCCATTGACGAATTTCAACCAGAGTTTCTTGAGTGATGCAGCATAAGGATATGATGAACTGATCAGGTCAGCTAGGTCAGGAGGTCACAGGTCAAGGTCATATGGGGTAAACTTATTTTATCCTTGTGGGCACAATATATCCTGAACTCATTGGATTTAAACCAAGTCTTTGCCACTGATACTGTATGAAGGGATGATGAACTGATTAGGTCAACAAGGTCAAGGGGTCAAAGATCAAGGTCATCTGGGGTCAACTTTATTCACCCCTCCCGCGCTTCATTGCAGGAGGGGTGTATGCGATCATCAACATTTATTTACTTATTTATTTGTGAAACTGTGCATCAATTATCTTTTGAGCTAATGAATGGATCATCTTCAAACATTGCACAGGTGTTGTGTATGTGGAATTGAGGCTGTGATTCGATTTTAGTGAAAATCAACCAGCGGTAAGGGTGGGAGTGGGGGGGCCACAAATTTTCGCCCCAATGATAAAGATATGGAGCAAATTTTTCAAGGTGCCATAGGAGGTAAACAGTGAGAGATAGACACATGGTTACTCCTAATCACTAATGGGAAGTCATACATTTGACCCTGGGAGACCTTGAAACAAGTTGATGTCAAGGTCACATATTATGACTGCTTAAATCAGCCAAACGGTGAGAGATAGGCACATGGTTACTATAAACCCGTGGATTGCGAGCCACAACTCAGGCTGGGTAGCGTCACGCTGCGAGCACACAGCTCAGGCTGTGCTGGCCGTGCATCACCGCTAACTGCTCCACCCCTACGCAAACTTATGCATGGCGCTACGCAAAGACGGAGAGAGAGAGAGAGAGAGATTTTTTTTTTTCACCAGATGATGCCCTGGATGTTTATCTTCAAGTTTATGATAATTTTTTTTTTAATTCATTTTTTAACTACTCCCCTACGTAAACTTACACATGGCCATGCACAAAGACGGAGAGAGAGAGAGAGAGAGATTGTTTCTCATCACCGGATGATGCCCTGGATGTTTATCTTCAAGTTTATAATAAACAAAAACTAAAAAAAAAAATACTTTTTTTTTCATTTCTTGCGCACCATAGGGTGGGGAAAAAAAGGGTAATTGCACAATCCAAATGTTAATCACTAATAGTACAGTAAGTCATATATGGAGATTCTGTTGGCATGTAAGATGTGACCTTGAATGATCTTGAAAGGACAAACTCAAGGCCGATCAAATTTTAAAGTTCTAAATCTAAGAAGCTGCCATTTCTTTTGATAATAGTGCCACTACAGTCATAAAACTTCATTTGACCCAATTTCCTTTCACCCTTAGTGACTTTTACCCCAGTTCAGCCGGTGCAGGTGGGTGTTGTGAGCTCGGGTTACTTTGCTCTGGTGTATCTATGTGGGTGTATGTCTGTTGCACTATTGTGGATATGATTTCTTCTGACCCCATTGACGGATATCCACCAAATATATGTCAGTGATGCAGTACGATGAGATGATGAACTGATTAGGTCAGCAAGGTCAAGGGATCAAAGGTCAATGACATATTGTGTTACTTAGTTTATTCTCGGTGGTGCGATATCTCCTGATCCTGTCAAAGGATAAAAAATAAAATTGTCAGTGATGCAGTATGAAGGGACGATGAACTGATTAGGTCAGCAGGGTCAAGGGGTCAAAGGTCAGGGGATCGACTTAATTTATCTCATGCATCCATAACACTCTTGTGGGTTCGATGTCTCCTGAACTTATTGATAGATTTCCATCAAATTTTCGTCAATGGTGGAGTATGAGAAGATGAAATGATTAGGTCAGCTAGATTGAGGGGTCATAGGTAAAGGTCATATGGGGTCAACTTAGTTTATCCTTGTGGGCATAATATCTCCTGAACCCCTCAGTGGATTTCAACCAAACTTATATCATTGATACAAGGATGTGATGTGATTATGTCAGTGTGACGGATGATGTGATTAGGTCAGCAAGGTCAAGGGGTCAAAGGCCAATGTCATATGAAGTCAATATATTTGATCTTTGTGGCTGTGCATCTGTAACACACCTGTCAGTACGATATCTCCTGAATCCATTGACAGGTTTCCACCAAACATTTGTCAGTGATACAGTATGATGAGATGATTAGGTCAGCTAGGTCAAGGAGACAAAGGTCAAGGTCATATGGGGTTGCCTTAGTTTATCCTTGTTGGCGTGTGATATCTCTTGAACCTCTCAGCGGATTTTGACCAATTTTTTATGAATGATACTGTAAGAAGGGACAATAAACTGATTAGGTCAAAGGTCATGGAGGTTCTATGGCGAGTCAGCGCGAAATGCTTGACGGATACATACCGAGTGATGCCTCGTGCGACAACTTCGGGCCCAAGTTTTCAGCATTTCATTTACGCTAAAGATTTCTTCAGTATCAACACTTAGGTTTTTGTTAGACTCAGTCCTACTGCATGTTGTTTCGTTTGTTTAGCCTCTATAGTATACAAGACCACGAATAACTCACGTGCTCTTCTGACCACATTACTTTTGCCAGTTCTTATCTTATAGTCCCTAAGTAAAGGAGTCCAGTTATCTTCACTTGGAAATGTAAAGACGAATGTAACTAGTTCATTTAGCAGGATGTAAGATTATACTTCGAGGTTGTTATCCCGTTAAGGCAGCGAACGTCATTTTCGTTTTCTTTTTAAAATATAAATAAATAAATAAATAAATATATATATATATATATATATATATATATATATATATATATATAAATACACATATAGATAGATAGATAGATAGATAGACAGATAGATAGATAGATAGATAGATAGACAGATAGATAGACAGACAGATAGATGTAGATAGATATACTGTAGACATATAGATATATATATATTCTAGAAGCGTTGGTTCACTGTCTCCTTTTATTATCAAATTAACATTCTTAGTCCACATTGATATAATACGGATAACATAAGAGGGAATGTGATGTTTAACATACGAAATTAATAGCCACGTAAAGAGAAAATATGTACAGCGTCCTAAGCACAAAAGAGCGTGGCCTCAAGTGGCCTTTCACCTACTAGTTAGCTGTGCAACGAACACGAATGTAGGAAAGAAGACAACAGACAAGAATGGCAGAGCTTCCTGTGTCAGGTTGCAGCGGCAGGTTGGAAGATCCGAACATTCTGGTCGGTTGGTCAGTATGGTTAACGGTAGAGTTATACAAACTATCTTACAGTGCCATTCCTGTCCCATATTATTGTTGTTGTTGTTGTTGTTGTTAGTACAAAGTTGGATCTCGTGATGGAATTAACCTCACTTATTTTTTAGAATCATCGTCATGGCATTTACGCTGCAGTTATGATGCCTTTCTTGCAACTGCAAAAATACATCATTGTTACGAGAGACAATTAAGCATTATATCATTTACGAATCTGGATTTACGGCATTGGGATAAACACACCCAAGTGACACCGGGTAGGGAGTACTGTCATGCCCAATTTATTTTTACCTCGACGATTTTATTTTCCGTTTCATTATAGCATAGTTGCAATCAGTGGTAGCTTGTAACAGTTTGTATTAATAAAAATAAAATATAGAGACGTCCTTGAGATTCAGTGATTAATGCTCTGTTATGAGACACTGACATATCATACAAATGAAAATATTCTGAGTAAAAACACTTGAGATGGAGTGTATTGTGCTTGTAGCCAGGACAAATTGATTTGAAATAAGCAAGGAGGCTATGCCCAGGTAATATGATCACCTGTATTCGACACAAATACGGTAGTGAAAACGATAAAAGCAGTGAGTGGGAAGTATGGAAAATAGAGAGAATGGCCTAACATGGCAAGTCAGAGTGTGAGAAAGCCAGGCATAGATGATGAAACAGCAAACGAGATGACTTAGGGTCGAGTAAGGTGAATACATCTTTCGGCTCACTGGGATAACGAACATGAAAATTACTTAGCCCCGTTTATAATCTGGTAGTTGGTAGAACCGCGGCTCCCCCTAAGTACCGCATGAGCAACGTGGGGGGTTTGAATGACTTCCCCCTTGGGATGAAGAGCAGATTCTTGAATGATTGTAAGGTTCATTCTACCGGTTACCGCGTTGATAGTTATCATATATACATTTTCGCTTTCCTTTTCATGCTTCTGGATCCCGTCGTTTTACCTGTAATAGGAGAAAATGTTACTGTTATGATTATGGTTATAATGGAAGTTAAAAACAACGATAATGATGAGTAGCATGATGTTTAAAGTAACTGTTAGTTTTATCAGCATATTCAATGCCTGCCGCACGCTATTTTCTCATCCCGCACACGGTAGTTTGTTGTTTCGAATAGCTTTAACACCTGATAAAATTCTGATGCGAAGTTACATGGTAAGATGTACATAGCCTATTAGTCACATGAGCGAGGGTTAAGCAGCACCCCTCTATGACGTGGGTCTGCCGGGGCTCATTAAAACCATTTCACTCGGAGGGCTTCAACATCACTATGCTGCTCTCCCGGTGACGATGGGTTGCAAGAGGGATGGGTACTCGTATTCACTTGTTCTGTGTAAACAGTTTCATTAGTGATAGTTAAATAGCTTTCAATATTTGATGGAATCATAATGAAAATTGCATAACGGGGATGGTAAGAAACACATCAAAGTGAATTATAAACAGTTCGGATTATAGACTTCATGCTTAGAGAAAGAGTTGTATAATCACTTGGGGGGGGGGGGAGAATGCTTCTCCCAAGCAAGACCAGCGCTCTCGTCCTGTTAACAGATGCACATTCGTGAACACACACCCACAGGAAGTAATAGGTGAGATGGAAGCCGCTAGCTTAATTCGAATCATTAACCTGTTGTGTGGTGAGAAAGGACGGAGGATGATGGGAGTGAGGGATGGTGAGGAATGATGTGAAAAAGGGAGGGTAGGGGATGGTGTGGGGGGAGAGAGGGAAGATGGTTGTTGGGGAGAGAGAGGGAATGGGATGGCTGGGGAGAAAGAGTGAAGGGGATGGCTAGGGAGAGAGAGAGAGAGAGAGAGAGAGAGAGAGAGAGAGAGAGAGAGAGAGGGATGGTTCGGGAGAGGGAGGGTGGGGAATAGTGGAGGAAAAGGAGGGTGGATGGTGGTAGAGGAGAGGGAGGGAGGGGGATGGTAGGGGAGAGGGAGAGTGGGGGATGGTAGAGAAGAGAGAGGGTGGGGGATGGTAGAGGAGAAGGAGGGTGGGGAATTGTAGGGGAGAGGGAGGGTGGGAGATGGTAGGGGAGAGAGACGGTGGGGGATGGCAGGGAAGAGGGAGGGTGGGGGATGGTAGGGGAGAGGGAGGGTTGTGGATGGTCGGCCCATTGTGGCACTGGTTTGCATACTAATGGAATTAAGTGCCCGTACGTTAAGTCAAGGCATACCTGTAAACAACAGTAACAAACAGGATCTTACCAATTTATAAAGGAGTTAACGGTATTTTCTTTAACTGGCATCGTAGAACCTGTATATGAAATAACAGAAAGTGATAATTATTTATACTACCTACTACACATAATTTTTTTAAATATTATAGACGAATTTCTTGTTTACTCTGACTACCACCAGACGATACCACCTTTTTAAAAGACCCAGTTTTGGCGATTTGCTGATTACTGACAACCACCAGACGATTTTAGACACGTATTCCTGTCGAAATCTTGCAGTTGGAAGTCACGTCACTCTGGAACCTCTTTGCCTCATAAAAGATTCAAGCCACGACTACGGAGACTGCTTTCTTCTCCCAGCACCCTTCTCTCTCTCTCTCTCTCTCTCTCTCTTTCTCTCTCTCTCTCTCTCTTTCTCTCTCTCCCTCTCTCTCTCTCTCTCTCTCATTTACATTTACTGTTTACTTTCACTGTATGCTATATATTCTTCATAATGCTCTGAGTTCGTCTCAGCACCAACAAGTTCCCCCTCATCTATCCTTAGACTCATTTTAGCGTTAATAAAATGTCATTACCATTAAAGTGGTTAGTAAGCTCTTATTGCTTTATAATGGCAGTGGAGCTGGAAATCTGATGTCTTTTTATTCTTAGCAAAGATTTTCTAATTTCAAAGTAGCAGCATATTTCCCAAATTTACTGTAAGATAACTTTATAGGGGAGACCAGACGAGCTAGTTGGATCATAAACTTATAAATGGCAACGCTGGAGGAACGCCACAGGTAACTGTTCAACTATAATTTTACTTCGTTTTGCCATTTTAGCTACTTTTGTGCTAGAAATAAATACCATATATATTTAGGCCCACTGTACTTGAACCTACTAGCACTAATTGACATAAAACATCAATTCTAGCTATATTTGGGTGATTTAAGCCCCGTTTTTAGGCAATCTAATATTAGTTGTGTCATTTTTTTTTTTGTAGTGGCATTCTGCATTTCCCATTCTAGCGATTTCAGTATTTTGTGAGATTTATTTGGTAACGCTAGTAACACGACCACTGTTGCAGACTCGGACAGGGTAGCGAGGGTACACCATGGGCCATTGTGTTCAGACATTAATGTCAGCATATCCTATATATCAGTTGTGCCTACAAAATCCACACTCATTATTTTTAAAAAATATTAAAATATTTTCTCTGTGGAGCATTTGTTATCTGATCTGTGACATTTTTAGTTTTAAATTTTGGTTTCTAAATACTTCCAATAGCGTCACTAGGTGGGGCTATTAGGAATACTTCGATATAGCTTAATTTCGGAGTGGATGACGCAATAAAAACGTGCATGTATTGTTCATTATTATATATGCATCTGCCTGTTCAGTACTTGAATACAAGCTGTCCTTGTATTTTATTTTTAATTTGTCTAACAGAAATATATAGACATGAGATTTTTTCTTTTTTTTGACTTACAGATTAAGACAATGTCTTTGTTGAAGTATCTAAAGAAATCAGCTGTACAGGAAGATTATGCAGAATGAAGTGTTTCTTTTCTAAAAGAAAGTGAAACCAACAGGATTAAAGAGGGAGTGCATTCAGGAAACAATTCACTTGTAAAGGGTGACAGAGAAACTTAGGATAACGAGCTTTAAAATGCAGCTCCGTACATCACAGATGACGAATCTGTTAATGCCATGGAGAAGGAAAAAATTTCATGAGGAAATACTAGGACCAGACTTCCTTCTCAGAATTCAAGAAAACGTGGAACGAAGAATATACCAAGTATAGCTTTTCATTCCCCAAGTTGAACTGACAAGCCCTACTCCCTCAGCTCAGTGCATGTTTTGCAGTGTAAAATATAGTAACCACCGTCTGGCTCTTTCAAAATTACAGACTTTGATAAAGAAAGACCATCTGTCTATTACCAGACGCCTAAATCCCGTAAGGGGTGGCCACAAACAAATTGCCTCCATGTCGTCCTGTCCCCCCTCCCATTTCACTGTCCTGCTCCCAGCTCACACGCCCCTCTCTCATATACTTCTCCACCCCATCGCTCCATCTCGTCCTTGGCTCTCCCCTCCCTCTTCCCCCCCTCCTCCACTTCACTCACACACACTCTCCTCGCCGGTCTCTCGCTCTCCATCCTCCCCACATGGCCAAACCACCTCATTGTGTTTCTCCTTACGCTTCCTATCACATCGACATCCACACCACAACGCTCCTTCACTTCCTCATTTGTCAGTCAGTCTCTCCACTGACTTCACATGGTCCTCTCAAGTAACTCATTTCCACTGCCCTCACTCTTGACTTGTGTCCATCCAACAAGGTCCAAGACACTATGACTAAAAACCTCTTCCTCTTGCCTCTCTTCAAACAGTGCATGGGCTCATGAAAAAAAAAAAATAATACACAGATTGAAAAAGTTGTCAAGCCGTGCTTGAAAATCATTGTCAATCTACTTGATGGTGTAAAGCGAGCAGTGGATAATGTAGTGCAAATTCTTTTGTCCAGCGACACACTGAAACTTTGATCATGCTATGATCGCTGAAGATGTGAAGCATCAGCTTTGGCGAAACCGTTGAAGTACCATTTTTCGCTCTGCAGTTTGATTAAACAACGGACATTTAGATCAATGTAGCCTACAACTCATCGTGTATTGCCATTTCCCAGATCAAAGCCTGGGAAATTCTGTTAAGCATTATCTCTTTTGCTTGCCAGTCGGAGAGCAAACTTCATGTTAATTTATTTTCTCCAAGCTTGACGAATTCATGCAATGAAAATTCACCTTGGAGCAAGTTTGTGGCTGTGACTACAGACAGTGCTAGAGCCAAGAGAGAAAAATCCCAAAATTGCATCTCTTTACATTGTTATTTACGTCGGGAAAGATTGTCTGCCAAGAAACTGAACACTTGTTGCACTGATCAGAATAATGAAGTGGAAGAATTGTTGCAAGATGTTGTGAAAACTGTCAACTTTACTCGTCCACAAGGAAAAAAAAAATCGACGGTTTTCAGAGCTTTGCAAGGATATGTCTCCAGATCGCATGATTCCCCTCCTGCATTCTGAGGTTCGCTGGTTGTCACGTGGAAGAGTCCTTGAAAGAGTACTGTCCCTGAAGACTGAACTGTCTCTATGTTTTACCAAGCAAGGTGACGTGAAATCATTGCATTCCAACAATTATTTTTAGCTGGCCAAGTTGTGTTATAATACTTCTACTTTTCAACATTTGGATAGGTTCATTTTATCACCTCAAGTTAAAGGAGGTGACAACTTCGATGTCCATGGGAAATCAGAGGCCATGACAATGAAGATCACTATGCAGCATAGTAGTATTTGTGAAGGCAATTTCTCCAATTTCCCACATCTGGAAAGCTTCCTCAAAGAGTGTGAGTGGGAAGAAAAACAACCTAATCTGGAGAAAACATTGAAGGACATAATTTCCAACTATGTACAGTTACTGTCTACAAAAGTTTAAACATACTTTCTTCAAAAGCAACTGCAGGATTTGGAATATCAGATGTGGATAGTTAAATCTTTTTTTCACCAGCCACACCAAGCGTGCACATGTTGGGGAAATGTCAGAAGTGTTGACAGAGCTTTATTATGACATCATGCAAAAATAATCTTTTGAGATGCACTCCTACTATGGAGACGTTTGGACTGGATTACTTGCTTTCCCTGAATGCATACCAATTGCCTAGAAGGTCCTTCAACCACTGATAATGACAACAACAACTTACCTATCTGAACAAAGATATTCGATCGTTGTAGAATTGAAAACCAAAAAACGAAACTCACTTCCGCATGTTGATTTGGTAATGCAGGTTGCTTTGGAGGTGGAAATTGATCTATATTTAGAGAAGCTTGTCACAGAAGTACAGGAACATCCTAGTCATTGATGATAAACATACGCAATAAGAAAGTATTCTCTCTAAGAATCATATTCTAGGTTCACAAACTGTTGTTTACTATATACACTATATGGGAACTAGAAAAATTCTAATATTTTTTGTTATTTTTTTTTGGCCCCTCCTAGTTTTCTTGATATATCTTTAGCATGTTCAAGAATTAAATAAGCACTTAAGAAATAAGTTAATTAATTAATTAATTAATTTATTTATTGCTCATGTGACAAAATGCATTGTGTATAAAATAATAAACTATGAACAATAAGACGAAATTGGTAAAATGCATAAGGAAATTTAGACGCAGGTGAATGAAAGTTTGTGATAAAGACTCGAGGATGAATGACACTGAAATAGTTGAAGAAGAAATAGTTTACAGAGAAAGTTTTCTGAAGAATGTCGGGATGATCGCAAGCACCATGCCTCCTATGGAGTGTCTCTTGCAATATATTAACTGAATCATACACATGACAGCTTCCAGCAATACTTAATCATTTTTACCAGGTGATTTTTCCATGGTAATATGCTATAACAGCAGATCACAGTACAACGTGCAGTTCAGTGTCAAACTGAACTGCACGTTGTTTAGCGCCAACACCATCCGGCAGGTCTCGCTTGATCGTTGATTTTTTTTTTTTTTAATAACAGAACAGAGGAAGGAAAAACAAGTGAACGAAAGAAAAAATCCATACACCAGATTACTGGCGTCCTCCATTCATAAAATATCTGTAACAGTTGGACTTGAGTAGACGTAGGTTGAAGTTTGAGGGGGAAACAACTCCGGGGAAGCGAGTTCCAGAGAGATGCAGTTCGAGGAATAAAAGAATTCTGATAGGCAGATTTTCTGCAATATGGCTGTGTGACATTCTAGTCATGAGCGCTACCAGGTGCCAGTGTAGCACGAGGGAAGGTATGGATAGGTGGAACAATGGACGCAACTTCGTCTGAGCATTTACCATAAAAGTATCTGTAAAATAATGCAAGGGAGGCAACATGCCTTCTTACTTGTAGGGGATGTAGTTTAGTTATAATAGCAGGGTCATTAATAATTTCAACAACTTTGTTCTCCATTTTGTCTAGTTGTTTTAGTACAACCTCTCCACATCCATTCCACAAGGGTGGGCAATTATGTCACTGCGTTGGTTTCCGTCCCTCGTGTGGACTGAAAAACAGCTTTACACAACGGAACCAAAGATCTGCATTTTCACTTCCCTCCTCTCCTCTTATTTTCCCTTCTTGTTTCCTCCCTCCTCCATTTCCTCCTGTCCTCCCTGTCTCCAACCCTTCTTCCTTTCCCCCTACCATTCCTCTATCTCTTCTAGATGTCCATATCGTCTCTTACATATCTTACTTGCCTCCTAACTCTCATGTTTCTAACATATTTTTCCTCCTTATTTCTTTCCATTCCCTCACATCATGCTCCTGACTCTCCTCTCTTCTAATTCCTTCTTTCCCTCTCCATCTATCTCCCTCTCTTCACCCACTGAATCATATAACTTATTTTTCTATTTTCTGTTTGATACTTACCTGTTGTTTTATTCAGTTCAGTAACTTTCCCAGTCGTTGGGTTTAATATAGTATGCAGTAAACTTTTCACTGCTAGAAATCCAGTCTAGATTGAATATAATCGTCTGGTGGTAGTCTAATTAACACGATATATACGTTATCAGATTCAGGGAGTTAACTTTCTTTCCTGCCTGCCTATGACAACTGTTCTTCCTTGTCTCCCACTTTACCTTTATGCATCACTGATTTTCTTCTTCCTGTCTTCCCCATGCTTTTTTTCTTTACCACTTCCCTCCTTTTCCCTATTTGTCTTTCTTCCTTTCATCTTTATCCTCCAAATATCTCCTTTACATTCTCCTACTTTACATTTTTACCTATTTCATTTTTTGTCTCTTTATCTCTTTTCTCTAGGTCTTGTCATCCAGTCGCCCCTCAATTTCCTTTAATGTTTAAAATGCCTTTCCTCCCGTTATCTTCCATTCCTTCCTGTTAACTATCCCTCCTAGCCTTTATCTTTCACTTTCTCCTTTAGCAACTTCGACCAAGCTTGTTTATTCTTGCCGCTTTCCTCTTCACTCTTTCCCTCATGCATGAGTTCCCTACTCCTTCTTCGACTCTACATTTCTTTCCTGTTCCTTTGTTCCTTACATGTCTCCTTCTTGACTGTTCCTTTTCCTCCTTTTTTTCCATTTTCTTTTTGTTCTTCACCATTTCGTATTCTCTCTTCGCTAAGCACACCTAATGAACTCCCATTAGTTCCTTCTTACCTTTCTTCTTCCTACTTTCCCTTTTTTCCTTCTCTAGTTTCATCTTTTGTTTCTTTTCCTCATTTCAGTTTCTCCCTACAGAACATACTTATTGGATTATGTATTGTAGGCGACTCTACGCTGAGTGACAGGCATAATGGTTTCTGTAACCAAGGAAACCATTTACTTAGCTAGGTGGTCACTATGCACATGTAACCAAACAACGTTATGATGTGGAACCTACTACAGTATATCGCCCCTGTTAAAAGGGAAGGACACGCAAATCCGTCTTTCAGTAAGGAACAAAACTTCCACACTCCTTTCCGCGCCATACTGTGGCGGGGCGTTGTCCACTGCAAAGGAACATCCGTCCATTGCACGAGATGGCCATGCAGGAACGGTTGCTTGCCTGTGGTTGATAGGTCTGTTCTGCCAGACACCATGGCTGCTCATTTACTACTGCTACTTCTACTGCTACTTCTACTGCTACTACTACTGTTACTATTACTACTACTACTACTACTACTACTGCTACTGCTACTACTACTGTTACTGCTGCTGATAATAATAATATAAAAAAATAATAATAATAAAAAATAATAATAATTGTTATTATTATTATTATAATAATTATTGGAGGGTGAAGTGCTTGAAAGAGTACAACAAGGAAGAAAGGTTGCTGGTTCCTTGAAGGTAATGATAAGAAACAGGGAAGTGAACATGGAAGTGAAAAGGTTATTACATGACAGTATTGTGATACCAACCCCACGTTGTTGGAGGGACAAGAGTCAAGAGTGAGACAGTGGAAATGAGTTATCTGACAGGAGCCTGTGGAGTCACATGGAGAGACAGGCTGACAAATGAGGATGTGAAGGAGCGTTGTGGTGTGGATGTGATAAGAAGCGTTAGGAGAAACACACTGAAGTGGTTTGGCCATGTGGAGAGGATAGAGAGATTGAGACTGACGAGGAGAGTGTATGTGAGTGAGATGGAGGAGGAGAGAGGGAGGGGAAGGCTAAGGATGCGATGGAGGGATGGAGTGGAGAGGTATATGAGAGAGGGGGGTGTGAATAGGGAACAGGGCAGTGAAATGGCGGGGGACACGGTGATGTGGAGGCGATTTGTTTGTGGCCACCCCGTATAAGGGATTAAGGCGTTTGGCAATAGATAGATAGATATAATAATAATAATAATAATTATTATTATTATTATAATAATAATAATCATACTTCCCTATTTCGTCCTCGAGATCAAAATGCTTGCATCTCTTTCCCTCTTCCCTCTCTTCTAACTTACTCAGCCTCTTAAGAAACATTCCATCTTCCAGCTTTCTTTACCATCTCCTAACTTTCCTCTCTCCCTTTTCTCTCCATTCCTCATCTCTCTTCCTCGTTCTTGGCTAATCCACACTTTCCTTGTCCCACCCTACATTTTTTTATTCCTTCTTTCCTAGGTCATTTCTACCTTTCTTTTACTTCTTCCACGATTTTAATTTGTGCCTCCCTTACCTCCCTTCCTGTTTCCTCCTCGTCATGTAATCCACTCACGCTGCATATCATGCATTACCTCTTCCTACTTTCCTCCCTTACCTCCTCCTCTTTTTCCAGTTTTCTATTACTTCCTTCGTCTTCATCCATAGTTTCCTCTTTATCAGTGCTTGACTGACCCATTCCTGTTCCTTCCTTCCTTCTTGACCTCCAGCCAGCTAGCTTTTCTTATCTTTCCTCATTTTTCCTTCCTTTCTTAACATTGCCCCCACTTCTCTATTCTTATCGTTCTCTCCATCTTCCTTCAGTAACCTAATTTCTTCGTCACACCCTGCATTTTCCTATTTTGTTTTTCCTTACCTTCTTTTACCCTCTCTCCTCTCCTATTCGTTTCTTTCTTCTTTTCTTTTTTCATAATCTTCTCGTGTCCTTACACAGGCAATCCTCTCAAGCCACCTCATCAAAGCTGCCCCTTCACCTCACCTTAACTCCTTCCTTCTTATATTCTCATGTATATCTCTCGGCTATCATTACATATCACATTATCCCTCTCAAGGGTGGGGCAAATTAGTAATTACTCCAGCTAGGAACAGCAATCTCATTCAGGGCTGAGTGGGTCATGGGAGTCTGAGTGTTCATTCCGGTACCATTATCCCTCTGATGATCAAGGCACCTGTGGTATTTTAAGTGAACCATCACCAGCCAACAGTGGTATATTCATTAAGTCAGTGGTAGGAGCTGAGCTCTCCCGTTGTTTCTTCAGCTGTGTTTGATTTGTTCTAGCCAACGCCAACAGGTTTTATTCAGTTGATAGTGTGTCACAGGACCAATGGGTGTTAATGTAATCAGCTCTTGGTCAATCCCAGACACTGTATCTTGTCCTTATTATTATCATTTCGTAATTCCATTGCTGAATATTCTGCTGCCTTTTAGCTTTATTAAATCTCTCTCTCTCTCTCTCATATATATATATATATATATATATATATATATATATATATATATATATATATATATATATATATATATGTATATATATACACCTAAGCTGCTTCCCCCAAACAAAGAGAGGTAGCCGAGACAGGACGACACACTCCCAGTTTACTCATCCACACACACACACGTTCATTCGCATCTTTTTCGCATCATAGCCCCAAGAGGAGAGGGGATCTTGTGCACTCTACACCTAAGGCTGACCATACTGTAGGAAGAACAAATCACTGGACAACGTCTTTCCTGTACTGAACTACTGCTGTTGGAGCCTATCGCAGAGGTGGACGTGGACGTATCATTATAGTGTGTGTATGTATATATATATATATATATATATATATATATATATATATATATATATATATATATATATATATATATATATATATATATATATGGCTAAGTGAGTAGTCCACAGTCATTCATTTAGCCAAATCTTATACCCCCCTCATAACAGGGTGTGGTTGATTTTGGACAAACTAGTAAGGTGTCTAGCGACATCTGGCATCCTTACCTCCCTCCCACCAACCCACACTTTCCCTTTCAATGTACACCAGGTCTTCGGCAGGGCAAAGTTTGTGTGCTCTTCTGGCCTCCATATTTCTTCAATTCCCATGCCTTGCAGTGCTGTGGTACTTCCAGGATAGAAACATGGTTGGTAATACTCTACTCCCAGATGAGAAGATAGCTCATATCATCACTCTGCATAAAGTGAATGTCACCACCAAGGATACTGTTGGCGTACATGAGAGGACTGTGAGACGCTGAGTACAACTCTTCAAAGATTGCGGCAGCAAGGACATACCCACACATCCTCCCAAAGGCCGTATGGCTAAGATTCCTCCCAGGACCAGTTTTCTCCCTCTTCATCTAAGAAAGGATCTTGTGGCAAATCTTGTTAGCCATACGGCCTCTTGGAGGATGCGTGGGTATGTCCTTACTGCCACCATCTTTGAGGCATTGTACCCAGCATCTCACACTCCTCTCATTTACGTCAACAGCATCGGCAATATCCATGATGGCGACATTTACTTTATGCAGAGCGATGATTTGAACTATCTCGTCGTTTGGGAGTAGAGTATTATCAACCCTGACACTATCCAGGAAGTACCACATTAGAGCAAGGCATTCGAATTGAGGAAGTTTGGAGGAGAGAAGAACACACAAACTTCCCTCTACCAAGATATGGTATGCAATTAGAGGGATAGTGAGGGTTGGTGGGAGGCAAGAGGGGTGCCAGATGTCACTAGGCACCCTAATCACTTGTTCATATTCAACCACAGCCCATTCCGAGGGTGGTACCAAGTTTGGCCAAATGAGTGTCTGTGGGATACTTGCTTGGCCACCTCTCTCTCTCTCTCTCTCTCTCTCCAATCCCAAAGGCATCTGACATTTTGTAATACATACCACCAGATGATTTTTATTTTTTGTTGCTCCCACAGGGGCAGTCAGATATAATGCTTCTCCCAGTGTCTCTCACTCCTTCAGTCAGTCAGTAACTCACTCACACCCAGAGTTAATTTACTTTTCTGAAGAATGGTGCCCAGGCCTTATTGGACACATGGTAGGAAAACAAAATTTTCCACACTGGTATAATGACGTCTGTGATAAGTTTCAGCAATATTGGGAACTCCGAGGGTAATCCCCACTAAGATGGTAGTCCCTCAATAAAGGGTTAGGCACTGCATTATTTTTTTTTTTTATGAACTCGAATATAAGCAAAGTTTCAAGGATTTATTTGTGCTTGGTTACAGGTATTGTGGCAACCCCGAAGGTCCCATGATAAGGGGCAGTCCCATGTGGTCTTGGACAGTCATTGTGCACGGCCAAAATTTTCTACTGAAGAGCATGAAATTTCACATAGTGATAGATGTTCACCCGGACCACATATTGGGAAGGGTGGAACCACCGAGGGTCGCCACTCACAGAGTAAGGGGCGGTCACCAGGTGTCCCTGCCATATATATATATATATATATATATATATATATATATATATATATATATATATTTTAATCAGGAACACGGAATTGTGTGTAGTAGTAGGTATTTTCCCTGGCTACGTTTTGTGTTGTATAGGTCCCCCCAATAACAACTCCCTATAGAAATGCCCAGTCCACGTGGGAAACTATATTGTAGCATTTTTGCCAAAGACGAAAATTTTTCACATTGGGAGATCTTCACTTTCGCCACGTTTTAGACACAGTGAGACCCTCTGAGGCCATCTCCCACAAAGAGGCATGGTTCGTGGGGATACTGACCAAAACCTTTATGCATAGTCATGTTTTTCAACCTGGTATCACGAAATTTTGTATACTGGTAGACGCTCACCCCAGTCACATTTTAGGCAGGGTGGGACCCTCGATGGCCACCCTTTATGGAAGGGGAGGGGGTTTGCCACTAAGGGAAACAATGGCATATTTTCACGTATGCACTCAAAGTTCTGGACAACATTAGACCTTCACCAGGGCCAAAGTATTTAGAGGGCGGAACTCCCAGGGCTCGCCTTCTCACCCCACCACCTCACAAAGTATTTAACTCTTTCTTCTTACAATACTGGAGGTGTGGGTGCGGCTATAAAGTTTGTCTTTTCTCATTTATTCACACGCAAATATAGCCCAGATGTGAATAAGGTAAGTCCTCCTCAATGTATCACAATCAGAGCCAAAGCCAAATTCAGTTCAACACAAAGGCACCTTACACATTTATTTATTTATTTATTTGTAATCTTTAAATGGCAATAAATGGGAATTTTTTCAAATAGGAAGGGTTAACTACTGTCTTCATTAACCCTTACAATTCAAGTGTCCTTTTGATAAATGATAAAGTTTTTTGCATTGACTGATTACTGGACTCCCAGCACCAGGTGTCAAAGACCATATGGCACCAATTCAGAGCAAATATGTATGATTAGCAATGGAACAGGAACATGAAATGAGACTTAGAAATGGTTTTGGGTTAGAAATGGTCCTGGCAAAGAAGTCGTCCTGTCACTGAAGTTGCCCTGTCAACCCTGGTCCATTTGGACTCACAGTAGGAAAAAAAAAAGTGCAATGCAGTTTTATTATTACAAAACCGTATAGAAATGAAATTGTAAGGCTTCTTTGAGTGTACTGATACAAAAATACAAAAGAACTGCTTGACCTTCGTGGCACTTCTGACAAAATGAAAAAAAAAAAATCCTATTAATTGATAGTGCATGGATATGAGGTAGAACAGAGAGTACTTGCGGCAAGGCAATGGAACTCATCCAACTAGAAGGTGAAATGTTGGAATAACACACAAACGTTCCACCTTACCTGTAAAGGAGACACAAATGTTTACCTCGACTTAATGAAAATGGGCAATTATTGCATGTGTGTTTTTGGCAATATAATAGATGCACATGTAACATGTTTATCAATACAATAATGTATTTTGCACTTCAATTTGTCCAGACATATCTCCATTGTGTTACTGCAACATCAAAGCTATGTACTTACCAGTTACCTACTGCACCTCAAAGCACACAGGTGTGGGCTGGGCAGACTGGCCTTGTAAAAATGAAAATGGGTAAAAATTGCATGTGTGCATTTGAGTAAATGAGAAAATATATATACATGTTATATATCCGTTCTCATATGGCTATATCAAAAGTATGTACAACCATTACCTGTTACTGAGTGCAGTAAGAGATAACTACTGCTACCTGGTTCAGGCACATGGTTGGGGCACGTGTGACAGAGGTAGACGGACCTGGGGAGCTGTCCACTGACTCCACTGTGATGTCAAACATGGAACTATTTACCATCTGCTCCAGCTCCTCCTCAGTCAGTGAATGAGGTCATGACATCGATGCAGATTCCATAGCATCTAAGCAAAAATAGGCCACACAGAGAATGTTAGACGTTATGGATAGTAGTATGAGAACATACTTAGCCTAAATATAGCCACTGTTGTTCAGTACAGTCGCACACAAGCGTAATCTATGCCTGTAAGTATATACTTTAGAATCGCCCTCCTATTTCACATAAGGTTACCTGGGTCCAAATGAAACCACGACTACTCACCTCAACATGGCAAAAAGCAGGTGCAGACAGGAGCGTGTACATCCACCGATGTCTGGACCAGCATTGACGGTAGCAGACTGAGGGCTGCTTGATTCGCCATACCTTACGATTGTGAGGCGGGAGTTTCAATCCCCGTTCATGCATGACTAGTATTGGGACAGGGAATACTTATCTAGGGTAAAACAACGAATTATGGTACAACAAATCAGTCCCCCAGGTAAAGTAACTCAAACACAGATAAGAGTCTACAACGTAGTGGAAAGCCTAAAGCAGATCACCTTCATCAAGAAACAAACATTATTCAATTAACTTGAAAAAGAGTTATTTCATATTTTCTGCTCAAGACCCAGCCCATCCTGGTAACTCTATTTACCATCATCTGCCCTCCAGAAAGTAGCGAGAAAATGAACAAACACCCAACATGACAGAATATTTCCGTAACATTTCCCCTTTTGCACCCAACACTACATTTCACAAGCAAATACATAATAGCATACCTAGGACAGCCATCGAATTTTTTAACAGCATCCTATATGGACCACCACCAGATATCCATTCCTTTGAAATTACCTTTACAGAGAGAAATGAGCACACGTTGCCAGACTACGATGTGACCATCATTCTCCGGTGCTACAATGCCAACAAAAATACAACTCAAAAACCATCCACTATGCCCACACTGAAGTGAAACTCCCCACACGACAACACACCCTCCTAATGCACAACGCTATCACAATACATAACCATCATAACATCAACAAATATCTCTGGAAGTGACCGGCTGAAGTATCAGGTTGTCATGTGGCCCACCAAGTTAATGTCCAGACAAACCTGGGGATTCGACGACAGCAATGATAACGTAACCTTATAACCCAGGGAACGTCCCCAATCGTGGAGTGGCGAGCAGCCAGCCATTTCATGGGAAATGAATGATTTCCACTTTGAATGACATTTGATTTTCGATGTACACTGATCCCTCAATTATCTGGATGCACATTATCTGGACTTGTTCAGTATCCGGATGCTGGATGTTGGTTGTATTAAACCATTCCCCGAGTTGACTTGCTAATATCCAGACGTAAAAGTGCCCGAGAACTTCGGCCGGCCAGCCGACATGTCAAAACTTCCAGTATCATGGCTGCTGGGCTTGAGCTGTGAGTGGGAAGTAGTCTATAACCCATAACCAGAGCTAAAACGTCCATCCGCCCCGGTGCTGAATGGTCAAAGTCGTGCGCTCGTCCGATTACTCCCAGTGAACCTCTAGCACCCAAGCAATATAACTGTAACCCGCAGTCGGTGTCAAAACGTCCATATGCATTCCCACCCAATGTCCAGTATTGTTTGGCCACTTGGCTATTCTTTCCTAACTGCCACTCAGATAGTAACACAGATCACAAGCCACGAGTACTGTACATGTTCAGTGACAGTGCCCATCCAACTCTCCACCGAATGTCAAAAGTCACGCAGCTGCCAGGCTAAGTCTTGCCCAACCGCCACCACCATCGAACAGAGACCACAAGCCATGAGATGTTCAATGACAGCACCCGTCTGTCTCTCTACTGAAGGTCAAGAGACATGCAGCCACTGGGAGACAGACAGACAGACAGACAGACAGACACACACACACACACACACACACACACACACACACAAACACGAAGAGAGAGAGAGAGAGAGAGAGAGAGAGAGAGAGAGAGAGAGAGAGAGTGAGAGAATAAGAGATCCCTTCCCACATATGATTACAGAATCAGTAGTGTGCAGTAATTTCTGTACCATTGCATATGATAGGACTGTTCACAGTACAGTAATGTTCATTACACTTCCATTCAGTATGGGTATTCGTTTCAATACCACAGTCAGCAATCATAGCCAAGCAGCCCTATTGGGATAGGTTAGGTTTGGTAAGGTCAGGTAAAGATAACCTATGTGATTTTGCCTGGGAAACATGTTGAGCATATCTTCAAGAAAATTATATGGTTATTTTTTAAAGGACGAGGCAAGCATTGTTCCTGGCTAAGGGGTACTGGTGGCCATTGCACGTGTAACACAGATCACAAGCCACGAATACATATTCAGTGACAGCACCCATCTGCCTTTCATCTGAAGGTCAAAAGTCACACGACCACTGAGAGTCACACACAACACACAGAGAGAGAGAGAGAGAGAGAGAGAGAGAGAGAGAGAGAGAGAGATTCCTTCCCATGATATAATTACAATATCAGTACAGTAATTTCTATACCAGTGCATATGATAATACTCTACTGTACACAGTACAGTTCTGTATGTGTGTATGTACAGTACAATATTGTACAATACACTTCCATTCAGTATGGGTATTCGTTTCAGTGCCACAGTCAGCCACCTTAGCCAAGCAGCCCTAATGGGAAAGCTTAGGTTTGGCAAGGTTAGGTAAAGATAACATATGTAATTTTTCCTGGGAAACACTTTGAGCATATCTTCAAGAAAATTCTGTGGTTATTTTTGAACGGACGAGTCAAGCATTGTTCTTGACTGAGGAGTATTCGTAGCCACTGCATATGCAACACTGACAATAAGCCATGAGTAAATGTATGGTAAATCCGCCTGTCCGCCTCTGCACCGAATGGCAGGAGTCCCCCAGCCTCCGGGATTAGTGTGGAAACCCCACACCACACGCGACTGCCTGTTTCCCTACCGAATGGTAAGAGTTGTCTGGCAGGACACGTTAGTCATACACTGCCTGAGGCGGTGATCGACTGGTCATCTGCTGTTGCAGTCATGTACTAACCCTTGCCTGGGCAAATGGAAGTGAACCTTATATACAGGTATCAGTTTGCCACTTGATGCTTCCTCTGTGCTCGAAAGCAACCGTTGGATGTGATATGGCAGCACTGTACTGCTTGCTGAAGAACAGAAGCCTGCACTTCAGTTCCCGCCTTTCTGCCCCTCGTGAGTGGTAGCACTTGCAATGATGGCTGTGATTGCGGTTGCGTTTGTGATGGTTTCAACCTTCTTTAGGTTGTGGCCCTGCTCTGCTGTATTCTTGTGTGTGTAGTGATGGCCCCACCATCACCTGGGAAGCAGGAGAGGAAGGTTCTGAGTCTGGAGAGGAAACGTGAGATATTGGGCAAGGTTGACGCGGGCTGGACCACAGGATGCATTCCTTGCGAATATGATCTTGCCCATTCAACATTGTTCGATATCAAGAAGTCATGCAACAATCTTGTGCACTATGCACAGGACTTTGCTGAAAGCACACGTTGCAGTGACAGGAAGATAATGGACCAGGTCCGGCTTGCCATTATCGACTGGTCGACATTGATGTTGTTTCGTCAGCAATGTGGTGCTGGGGTGCTAGTGCATGGGACAGAGGTGAAGGCTGTTGCTGAGAACTTTGCTTGTTTGCACAATGTGCAGGACTTCAAGGCATCTGAGGGATGGCTTTTTCACTTCAAGCTTTGCCACGGGCTTACTGACCATAAGGCAGACAAAGATGCCTTGGATGCGGCAGCGGAGGAAGTAGACCCGTTTTGCCAGAAAGTTCAACTCCTGATCAAGGACGATGGCCTTGACCTTGGTCAAGTCTATAATTGCTGACAACACTGGTCTGTTCTACCGCTCCTTGCCCACCAACACCCTGGCTGAGGAATGGGAGAAGTCTGTGCCTGGTAGGAAGTTGTACAATCAACATGTCTCTGTTTTGTACTGTGCCAATGCTAACGGGATGCACCTCCTCAAACCTGTTGTTGCTGGGCATGCAAAACAACCATGTTGTCTCCATGGGTTGATGGATAGCCTGTCTTTTGTGCAGTACCATTCTGTGAAGGCCTGGTTTACCCCTAAGATCTTAAGAGATTGGTTCCACAGACATTTTGTCAAGGAGGTTTATCAGTTATCAAACAGAGGTCCTTGGAATCACTCACAACCAGGAGAAGGCACTCCTTAATGCCCCCACGCATCCATCTGAGAAGGATTTGGTAGCTTTTGATGAGTGGATTAGGTGCATGTTTCTGCCACCTATTACAACTGCTCGGATTCAACCAACGGACCAGGGTGTTATCATGGCTGCAAAGAAACTGTACCAACAGAAGTTCCTGAGCGTGGCGATGGTGGTGCTGGAGGATGAGGATGTGATTGAGGACACATGTGGGGAGCAGACCTTGCAGAATTTTCTGTGTTACCATCTGAAGTCTGCAGTGTTCAACTGGGCAAACGTTTGGAAGGAAGTCTCAGTCAAAACCCTTGAAAGCGGTTGGTTTCATCTCCTTCAGGGAATCGATGCCAAGCACCACTTCAAGGGGTTTGACATGAATGATTTCCATAGTTGCCTTAGAACAGCAGGAAAGCAGGTGGAAGTCAATGATGTGCGGGAGTGGCTGGACGATGACAGCGGCGATCCTGGTTACTAAACCATGTATGATGAGGAGATTGCTGCTGCTGCCTCTACGGGCACTGAAGAAGACAACGGGACCGGCGAGGATGAGGATGAAGACCCTGACTCACAGCCCCCCTCCGCAACTCCTTCAGTCCCACGTTTTAGTGTCCTTGGTGGTTATTTGGAAGGGGTGCTGGAGTATGTTGAGCACCCACACTGTGACAGGGAGTTGGTGTCACTCCGCCTGGTGATGGAGCTGTGGGAAGCCCAGGATGCTGCCATCCTCTGGTACAATCATCAGTCTTATCATCAGACCCCCATGAGTGCCAGCCCATTCTCACCACCACCACTATCACCATCACCACTACCACCATCACCACTACCACCACCACCAGCTCGATTCCCGCCTTCACCTTCGGACTCGCAACTGAGCACATCAACAGCAGTTGAATCTCCATTTGAGGTAAGTTTGTGGCTCTCTTCGGAGTCTTCTGAGGTGGATAGGCCATCACCACCACACTGCATGTCACCAGTCATTGCCCAGCTCCAACAAGTTGAGCATGATGATGATGAGTTTCTAGACCTTTGTTAGGTGATAATGTTTGCCACTAGACCAAAAGGGACAACTCGGCACCTGCTGGGGTACTTACTACCCACTGCACCGCCTGGTAGCGGTGCAGTGGGTGGTAAGTACCCCAACCGAATGTTTTTCAGCAGGTAACTTTAGGATTCTCTCATAATTTCTTTGGTGCTAAATTTTATTAAGGATATTCCTATGTGTGTTTTGAGGTCACAATATGGCAGAATGACTTGAAAACAGTGCCAAAAATAGAAGGGGTACTGTACAAACAGTAGTGTTAAGGGAGGGTGTCTTTTTGTTTTCAGTGTTTTTTTTTCCATGGTTTTCTTGGTGTTGAAAATTATTTTGGATAATCCTATGAATTTTTTTATGTCAAAATATGCCGGAAGTACTGGACAAGTGCTAAAATCAGGAGGGGTATTATACAGACACTAGTGTTTAGGTGGGGTGTTTTTTGGTTTTCAGTGTTTTTTGCATGGTTTTCTTGGTGTTAAAAATTATTTTGGATAATCCTATGTATGTTTTGATGCCAAAATTCCCCAGCATGACCTGAAAACACAACCAAAATAAGTAGGGGTACTGTGCATACAGTAGTGTATATGTAGGGTGTTTTTTGGCTTTCAGTGGTTTTCCTGCATGGTTTTCTTGGTGTTTACCATTACTTTTGATATGCCTATGTGTGTTTTGATGTCTAAATATGCTTGAATGACCAGAAAACACAGCCAAATTAAGGATGGGTACTGGACAAATCGGTTAGGTATAGGTTGGAGGTTGGTATAGATAGGGTCTGGGTATGATTGGGGAATAACGTTCATTATCCAGATGTTGCTACTACCCGGACATGCCTTTTGCTCTATTATGTCCGGATAAATGAGGGATTACTGTATTAAGCATACCCTTCCTACACACATTCCCAACTCAGTTTCCTCTCATCTATCATGATGATGGATGCACCCGCTCCTGGAAACAGGATGCTCTCTGTGGTTTGATTCCCAACCAAAGTCCCTGAGCTTTTCCCTCAACATCAAGGTATACAACCATGATAGCATCGACTTTTTCCTTGTTTTCTGTAATCGAAAAATTAAACTACTCATACGTCATTTTCATCTTACTTTTCTAAATTACCCTTTCCGTTATGGAATAACATGAAGATGGTGAGCATTTTTTAGTAATAATTCTCGAATGAGAAGATATCTTCGTATCATATGCCTGCGATGCATAGGATGTTTTTTTTTTTTTTTTTTTTATTATGTGTCCGACTCTGGGCAAAGGCTCAGGGCCTATTTCTTGGGGGCAGTGGCCTATCCCAAGGCCCAGTAGTCCTCCTACACCTGCACATGTCACCACTTCGGCGCTAACACCCACCGTCCATATTGAATACATGCTAGGGCTGTCTTATACAGGACTGGTGTACTGGTATTAGCGAGGGTACTTTTACATGTCGGCGGGTCATCTGGTAGATCAGGAAAGTCTGCTTTTTAGGAAATTCAAATCCTTAAACTGTTCCCTGCCCCAGCCGGGATTCGATCCTGGGTCCATTAGGACTGCAAGCCGCCTCTCTACCGATTCATATTGTTGTCGTTTACTGGGCTCATTTTATTCTCAGCTTTCAAATGAGATTAAAAAAATTTCTTTACCATATTTTCTTATTCAAATGTTTCCAAGATAATGTAGTTTAGAGTACATCCGTCTAAATTCCCCAAATAATTTTCTTTTCATTAATATCCTTATAGTCTCTTGCGCCTCTTATTTTTTTTTTTTTTTTACTATTTCTTAGATTCTATTTTCTCTTTCTTCTCATAGCCCTTCAACTTTTGCTCAACCGTATCTCTTATAACCTGTCTGTCTTGTGCACAGAGAGGATCCCATTCTTCGTCAAAATCCTCTATATTGCCGAGATGTAAGGCGGTAGATGCTTTAGTTTGATTTCAGTTCCTTCAAGCAAAATCATGCCTATGAATGTAGTGGAATATTATTCTTTTTCTTTTTGCAACTATCAGTCAATCCAATTCTACGTAGAAGAGCCCTTTAGCTTAAACTGAAAAACAATTATTATAACGAATGTTGATTACTCTGTTGCCACTTTTCATTACGAAGGGCAAATCTGACAAGGTTTCAGCTTCGTTTCTTCAATTTTGCAAAAAGAAAGGCAACAGTAACAGCAAATCTAATTTAGTTCGATGCGCCTCTCGTACACTGATAATAGCCTCTGAAAAGATCAAGAATTATGGGAAAGCTGTCATTGTAGTGAAGCAAGTACTCCTAGACTGCGAGTCATTGGGAGTACTGAGAGTGAAGAAATGTGAGGAGGAGTCTGAGTCTGTCATAGTACTAAGGGCGCAGATACACATACATACATACAGTGGGAGAAACAGCTGAGAAAAACAAAGTAAGAATGTAATTAATTGTAAAACGGCGATAATGACTGAGAATGTCTACCTGAATCGGTTGATCAACACATAATGTACCGTGCGAGTATATAAAAAGATGCGGTATAAGAGTAATTCAAAGGCAAATCAAGGAAATATGAGAAATGAATTTAACACGATATTAACAGTATATACAGAATCCCAGTGACACAGGACAGCCTGAGACTAGACTACCATACTCAAATAACAACCAACAAACTCGAAGACCATCTCTGCTGTCTGTTAGAGATTTGTATTGTATTGCCTTTTTATGACTTAGTTTCTCCAAACACGAAACTACTGACAATACATGCCATAGAGAAGAAAGAGAGGGATCCTGATGCTTGCAAAACGAGAGTAAAAGTAGAAAAGAGGTCTACAGTGGATTCTTGCACAAATCAACGCACAGAATATACTGAATGAAATGCAGATTTCACTGGAATTCTTGCATGAAGACTCGAAAACCTGTGGGATATATAAAATATTTTTAAAGTCCAAAAGGTAATCAAACATCTCATAGTAGTGAATTATCATCCCGAGTCGGGGGTTGCACTGATGTCCGAAACCACGTGAAGGTACACGAAGAGTGAAGCCCAGCTGGAGTTCTTTCTGCAAGTTGTGTCTCAGAACCACCCTGCATATCCAACACCAACAAAATAGTCCTTGGCAGTAACTATGCTACAGTGAGTTTGTCGATTACCACGATACCCCGCCAATAACGATTAATACCTTGACTGGAAGGGGGAACGGATAGTAATCGGCTGATTCCATTATTACACCCACGACTCGCGAGACGAGAGGGAGGGCTATGTTTTAATCAGTGTGTGTGTGTGTGTGTGTGTGTGTGTGTGTGTGTGTGTGAGAGAGAGAGAGAGAGAGAGAGAGAAACTCAAACAGTTGTTTACAGATTTTATTCAAATACTGTGCAAGGGTTGATAGCTACCCCATAAACAAATCTTAATCAAGATCACAGGGCTAGGTGAAGCGCTGACCAATAATAAACCTACATAGTTTTTATACGACTGAACCCAGACTTGGAGAAAAGTTTGACAGTAAGGGAAGAATGTAATAATTTAGTTTTGAAAAAAAAAAAAATCAAAGGTCACTGAGTAAGGTAAAATTTCTTCTCGTGCTTGTATCTGTTAACAAAATAACTCAGACGGACTTGATACGATTTTAGCTAAACGTAGTAGAAGTGTTACAGGTCAGCCAAGGAGTTTTCCTTTTTTTTTTTTTTTTTTTTTTTTTTTTTAGAACAGTAGGTTAAAGGTCAGGCTCAGAGAGCAAGGTCAACACTGAAGAAATTTTACCTGGTTAAGGCTAAAGTTTGAGGAAATATTGAGAATAATACAAGAATACAAGGCTTCGACTTTTTAGAACAATCTGTCCAAAGTCAAAGGCACATGGAAAGGCCAGGGTATGATCAACTCAAACAGCTTTGATCTTACTTGAACAAAATTCTGTGGATGGGTGAATGGTTAGGTGAGAACGGAGTAATTCGATTATTACAGTAATTTACCAAAGGTTAAGGTCACGGGACAGAGTTAATTATTTGGGCCTTAGTACAGTTGATGGTTGTACGTGTTGCACTTTGTGAGTGTTCTTTCTGTTCGTGCATGCAGTTTTCAAAATGTATTGTCTCACGTCATCGGGCTTTGGTGAGTTTTCAAGGATTTCAACGAATTACTAAGTAATCACGGCATCACAAGACAGGCTACTAAACAACTGTACAGAGATTCGCAGTCTACTGTTTCGCCTTCAAGATGAACTTATTGTGAAACAAGGTGAGAACACGAAAACTGAAAACACCAGTTTTGTAGGCAATCCAAACATTGGTGGAACGTTAATTTACTCTAGACACTGATGTGTTGTTTGTTCATTTGGTACGCCAGTCAGAACCTCAATTTTCCTTTTACTACTTCGTTGTCTCCATACTTCAGACATCACAACCAGTACAATTCAAAAAATCTACATTCGTTGCTGTGTTGGGGGCGATTGTGATGGCATTATCCTTTTCTTTTTTTTTTTCTTATCTCTCCTGTATTGTCCTATCTTCCAAAATGGTTATTTCAGTAGCCTTGTTAAGTACCTCGTAAACTCATACCTTCGGCATCAGGAAAATAAAAATCTATAACATTCAGTGTTGTGTCAGGTGTGTGGGAAGGTATTAAATTATTCTAGTCACCTTTCAGAAGTTGGAAACTGCGACAAACGGGCCGAATAAAGCTTGAAATTATGAACTAACTTTTTGGTTCCACAAAGTGAGGAGCAAGACAGCATCTGCTTGAGTATTTCTACACATATATTCATTCCTACATAGAGACGCACGTCATATTTTGTTATAGTCTTTCTAGCTCCGTGCGATTATATTTGCCTTAGGAAAAATAAACTGTGCAGGGGCTTGTGCAGGCTCGTCTCTAATCCTTCCATTTAATACAAATCATAAGCAGAAGAAAAGCGTCAGATGGCAAAAAAAAAAAAAAAAAAAAAAGTCTAACCTAAAATGGTTAAATGAACGCCGTTGAAGTCTCTTCAGTAACATCCAGCCTTCTACGAAAAAAAAAAAAAGGTACTTACAACACAAATACTTATATCTTAAACGAACATCCATTTTTACACGGAAAGGCATTATCAACTGAATAACCTAGGAATAATGATGATTACTGTGACCAACCCATGTATTGTTTAGCCATTACTTTATTCTCTGCCCTTATTCCATGATTATTTAAATGTTGTGGTCCTTAATAACAGATAACAATTTTGAATTTTCTGTAACAGGTCTTCATTTCATTGTTAAAAAGCGTTTTACATCATCATCATCATCATCATCACCCTAGTTTTCCCACCGACAGATGGATTGAGGAAAGGTCCACAATGTAATGAAAGCAAAAAATTATAGTGGGACAGTTACTCAACATTCCCAATGAAATGGACCACACATTCATTCACTCATTGTTCAAGCCCCTAGAATCCTGGCACGACCTCAGATATACCTTCCCCCTGTAGCTTCATAATTACTATTCAGGCAGTAATTTCAACAACTGTCAAGTAAGAGATACCAAAGTATAGAGTAAAAGCGCTAAATTGGTTATAGAAAAAGTGTGGTGAGTATACAGAAGACGAAATGTGGTTCGCGAAAGATGTGGAGTGACTATTGAGCTCGTTTATGCAATCCTCATGTAACAGCCACACTCAGATTTGTGTTTCGTATGAAGGCATTTATAGCACCAGACACTTTCGTTTCCTGTGCTGCTCTACTTTCAACTTCCTTAGCGCCACGTTTACCTCATTTTTTTCTATCCACAACATCCAGGTTGTAAAGCTTTCCTACTAATTGAAGCCTTCCCTCAATCATCATAACATCACATAGGGAATCACTTTCCCATTCAACAAACATCGCTTTACGCTTGTCTACATTTACTTTTTTTTGGCACAGCGTTCACAGCCATCAGCAACCTATGAATAAATCTTTAAGTTCTTGTTCATTATTTGCAAATAGTAGAGTATCCACTTCATACTTCAGATATGAAATACTCCACCCTTCATCATTCTTGTAATGCTCATTCCTTTCTCTAACTTATCAACAAATTTTATCGCTCCACTTTCATTGCGAGTTATAACAATAGATTAACACTAGTATACGATGCTTACTCACAAGGAGGTGTTGTGGGGAGGATGTAGGGTCATAGTATTGATTTTTCTTTCACTGAGGTAGGTAAAATAAGTTGCCTAGGAATGAAAATGTGGTCCCAGTTAAGATGAAAGAACTGAAGAGGTTTGGGTGCTTAGCCATCATCATTGTAACAGGTGATTTTGGATGTGATAGCACGGGAGTAAGTGTTTCATTCCTTGACTTTTTAACCCTTAAAGTCCGGCGACATTCTAAAAATAATATCGAACACTTTTTATGTGAATGAAAGAATAAAACTAACACTGAAGGGCTTTATTGAGGGGACATGTAATTCAATCAAAAATGATTAAATTCAATCACATGATTAAATTAGTCAACAAAAAAAGACAAACAATGGAAGTACTCACTGTGGAAGCTGTCTGAAGCACATTTCACAAATAACGGCCATGAGAGAGAGAGAGAGAGAGAGAGAGAGAGAGAGAGAGAGAGAGAGAGAGAGAGAGAGAGAGAGAGAGAGAAGTAGTATGTACGAGTAGTGCCCCGATCACGGCCCACAAAATCTCTCTTGCAATGACACCCTTACCATCATCACAAATATCACTAACATTAGAACTAAAATGACAGCCACCGCAACCATCACACAACTACCATAGGTGCTAAGGCCACACCCATCATAACAACCACAACCACAAGCATCAGAAGCAGACAACCACCACAACCACCACAATCATCACAAAATTACAACAACGAAAACCACCCACGCTATAACTCCCACAACACCACTAATGTCAGAACTAAATCACAGCCACATCTCTCACATCACTATCTTGATTCTGAATTCCACATGGATTCCTCTCATTATTTAATTAATTTACCATTTAACCTCAACTTAGATATTTCATTGTTGCCTTAGTATACTCTTCTTATTAGTATCGTGGCAACCTACTGTTCATACTATTATAATATCTTCTTATTATCTACTCATAGTATCAATCTCACTGTAGTATTTTAATAATCTTTTGATAATCTCTGCTTGTCATCACATGTCGGGAGACATGTCATCTACCCGGGGAAGAACTGCAACATATAAATCTTATAATGTACTGTATGACTAGTTGGGTGATGATGTATATGCTTTAATGTATAAGTGTTGCATGATACAGCTGTGGAAATGCACAACGTAGCTGCTGAAAGCCTGTTGTGACCAGAGCAAAATACTGAATTTGCAAGTTCTGTAAACGTTAGCGAGATGTGATCATCACGTGAACACCCTGCTCCCTACTCTCAAGCCCTCAGGGCAGAGTAATGTGAGTCAGCAGCAGAAAGATCTCCCACTCAGTGGGATGTCTTCATTTATATAACAGTTGTCCTCAGTAAATTGAGAAGTCATCATGAAGGAGTTTCTCAGCCTGCACTTGCTGCGTTTGCTGTTATACAACTGATGCCACACACATTTGTCCAACAGTCCTAGTCTTAAGAATTATTATATTAAATAACAAAAACCATCCCATCATAACCACCACAACACAACATCAGGCACAACGAAATTCAACGGTTTCAAAAACAGAGCTTAAAAACATACCCTTCAATACCCTTACATAAGTCCTAATGTCATATATAGCTGTGACTTAGTACGGGCCAACATCAATTCCTACTCTTGTGAATTTATATTATATCCTCTTTTGTTCCATTTTTTTTTTAGAAAAAGAATGTGGATGAAAGGAAAAAAGTTAGTGACAAAGAGAGAGGAAGTAAAGATGGTGAAATAAAACAGAGGGTAAAAACGGTAACGATCCGTCCTATTTTACCGCCTATATAACGATGGGGTTCCTAGGCTTGATTGCCGTTGGCCACACATCTAACTCGTAAGAAACCAGTCTTATCTTCATATATTAGAAATGTCTCTAGTTACTTCATTGATTTGAACCGCTGTGCGTAAGATTTCTCGACCACTGTACCACAAGTCAGAGGAAAGGAGAAAGAAGACTAGGATTAGTGGCTATCAGTTAAAAGATTATTTTATGGCAGACAATCAGGATTAAACTAAATGTTAGTCTTCCTCTGGAGTACGACCCACAGCTGTCGATGTTAAATCAAGTTTTCCAAATGTACTACTCAGTGGATAGGGAAAAGTGGGCTAACAAAATTTGTTCGGTAGTCTGACTGCCCCGTGAACTGAACTTACGTTCTCCCAGTTGCAAAATGAATATGGTAACCAATGCACCATAGTCTCTCCAAAGGAGGAAATTGTTTTAAATTATATGTATTTCTTTTCCCCGAACTGGTGCGCTAACCCGATATTCACCAACAAATATTATTCGATTTCATCGATTTCATCTCGTATCTCACAATTTTATTTGAGAGAACAAAATAGTGTGGAATATTCAGCAGCCTTCTTCACTTGCTGTTCCTGTACAAACAACACTGTTCATGACAGCATTCCTCACATAATTAAATGTATTTTTGCTGGATGAACAGGAGAAACATAAGGATTCTAAGCCCTCCTCCACCCTCCCATTAATAATAATAATAATAATAATAATAATAATAATAATATTATTATTATTATTATTATTATTAATAATCCAACCATCCATCCATCATCCAATCTTACGTTGTCCCATGAGGAGCGCAGGAGCCCGGGGCTAGGCAAATTGGTCCTGACATTTTAGATGAGAGTGACCACTATCAATCATCCCTGAGTGGCATTACTTGTGCAATAAACCCCAACCACCATAATAATAATAATAATAATAATAATAATAATAATCTATCTATCTATCTATAGCCCGACGCCCTAATCCCGCAAAGGGTGGCCTCAGACAAAACGCCTCCAAGTCGCTCTGTCACCCACCATTTGACTACCCTCCCCCCAACTCACCCCCCTCCCTCATATACCTCTCAACTCCATCCCTCCACCTCATCCTCGGTCTACCCCTCCCTCTCCCTCCCTCCACCTCACCTACATACACCCTCTTAGTCAATCTTTCATACTTCATTCTCTCCACATGTCCAAACCACCTCAGTGTATTTCTCCTAATCTTCTCAACCAAATCCACCCCACAACGTTCCTTCACGTCTTCATTCTTCAACCTGTCTCTCTTCGTCACTCCACATGCTCCTCTCAAGTAACTCATTTCCACTGCTCTCACTCTTGACTTGTTCCCCTCTTGCAAGGTCCACTCCTCGCTTCCATACGTCAGGGTAGGGATCACAATACTATCATGCAGTGACTTCTTAACTTCCATACTCACCTCCCTATTTCTCATCACTGCTTTCAGTGTACCAACAACCTTCCTTCCCTGCTGTACCCTTTCACGCACTTCATCCTCCAAAGTTCCATCCTTACTCATCACACTACCCAAGTACTTGAATGCACTCACATTTTCCATATCCTCACCATCCAACCTCACTGCACACTCTGTGACTTCATTCCTCTCAAACACCATAACTTTTCTTTTGTTTACATTAACTTTCAGATTCCTCCTCCTACACACTATCCCAAATTCATTCACCAAACCTTGCAACTCCCATTCATCTTCACTCAACAATACTGTATTATCAGCAAACAGCAACACCGGAAGCTTCCAAATCTCACCCTCATTCATTATGGCCAGCCCCACATCCACTGCCCTACCTTGCACCTCCTTTACAACCCCATCCATGTATATATTAAACAGCCATGGAGACATCACACAACCTTGTTTCAGTCCCACACTGAGATCAAAGAACTCACTCAGCTCACCATCCACTTGCACCGTAGCCCTAGCTCCCTCGTACATACTCTTCACAGCACTCAACAATTTCCCCTCCACTCCATATATTCTTAATACCTTCCACATACCTTGCCTATCTATTCTGTCATAAGCTTTCTCCAAGTCCATGAAGGCAGCTTACACTTTCCTTCCCTTCTCTAGATACTTCTCCACTAAACATCTTAGAACAAATATCTGATCTACACACCCTTTTCTCTTCCTAAATCCCCCTTGTTCTTCTCCAACTAGCTCCTCTGTCATATGCCTAACCCTATCAATGAGTATTCTACCATATATTTTACCAGTCACACTAAGAAGGCAAATACCCCTATGGTTACCACATACTTCTCTCTCCCCTTTTCCTTTGTACAGAGGAACAATTATACCTGATTTCCAGTTCTCTGGAACCATTCCCTCATCCCAAGCTAATCTACACAACTTCCATATCCACTCCACAACAATCTCACCCCCACACCTAAGCATTTCACCACACACTCCATCAATTCCTGGGGCCTTTCCCAACTTAATCTTCTTCATCGCTTCCACTACTTCCGCCCCACTGATCTCTTCCTCCCTCCTCTCATCTCTTCTTCTCCCAGCCATTCCCCAACCACTTATACTCACACCGCTCTCATTCTCTACATTCAACAAATCCTCCAAGTGCTTCTTTCATCTCCTCAATTTCTCTCTCTTCTCCGCCAGCAATCTATTATTCCTATCTTTCACTACCCTACTATTTCCCCTTTCACACTGCCTTACTTTCTTTACCTCCTCCCAAAACAATTTCTTACTCTCCCTCCATTTCACACTCAGATTCCTCCCAAACTCTTCATTCACTTTCTTCTTACTCTCCTTCACCAGTCTCTTAACCTCCCTTCTCCTGCTCGCATATACCTCTCTCTTCTCTCTCTCATCTTCTCCCCTACCTCTACTCGCTAACCATTCACTATATGCCTTCTTCTTTTGTTCCATAGCTCGTTTCACCTCATCATTCCACCATGCTGTCCCTTGCACACCCTTGCATCTCCTTCTCACTCCACAAACCGCCTCACACGCTGCACCTATCTCTTCCGTGAATATCTTACATACGTCTTCCACCCGTTCCATCTGCTCTAGCTCATACCTTCCCAATCTTTCTTCCACTATGCTCTTATACTCTGTCATTTTCTCACTCTCTTGCAATTTCTCCACTCTTCTCACAGGAGCTGCTTCCTCCTGTCTTCCCCTTCGTCTCCTCAACCACTTTCTTTGCATCTCTACCTTGGCCATCACTAAGTGATGGTCCGAGACTCCATTCCCTCACCCTCTCCACACTCTTGCATCCAACACTTGTCTTCTCATTCGCTCATCCACACACACGTAGTCTATCATTGCCTTTCGTTCAACAAGTTCACCATCCATCATCCTCATTACTCTCCTTGTATACCGGTGGATCATCTTATGACGAAAGTAGATGTTGGCTATTGCCAACCCCTTACCAGCACAGATGTCCACCAAAGCACTACCAGTCCCATCTACTTCAGCTGGCACACCCCACTGACCAACCAATCCATCCACTCGTACATTCCCAACTTTGCCATTCATGTCTCCAATCAACAGCACTCTCTTGCTCCTCTCAGACTTGTCCATACATGCTTCTACTCTCGCCCAAAACTCATCCTTCACTCTTGCCACTCGATCCTCTGTTGGGGCATACACACATACAATCGCCCACGCTTGTATACCTACTTTCATCCTCACCTGTACAATCCTTACACCCACTGTTCCATACTCTCTTATATTCTCCTTCCATTTCTTGCTTATCATCAGACATACTCCCTCTCTTCCCCTCTCATTCTCATTGACTCCCGCACATATACCTACACCGTATTCCCACTCTCTCACCCTTTCACCTTACCATTTAGTTTCAGTCAATCCACATATATCCACTTTTGCATCCTCAAGCACCTGAACATTCTCTCTCTCTCTTTCACTTCATCATTCACTCCTCTCACATTCCATGTTCCCACCCTAAGAATGTCCTTCGTCCGTTCCTTAGTCGTCAACGTATGGTCCGTCCGGGTCCGAGGCGCTTTATTCACTTTTTTAGTTAGTTCTTTATACGGGGTGAGGCACTAACCCACCATCAACCCTTTTAGTCGCCTCGTACGACAAGCAGGGATACTGGGGGAGTATTCTTGAAACCCCCCTAACCCCAGGGGGGATAATAATAATAATAATAATAATAATAATAATAATTATGATAATAATTATGATAATGATAATAATAATAATAATAATAATAATAATAATCTATATTGTAATGCTCCGATTTTTTAATGTTCGTTTGTTTGTTACCGTAACACAGCAAAAACCACGCATGTGGCGCAATTTTTGGTAGAGCAAGGCACCATTGAAATGCTCTAACTTGAAGAATAACACAGTTCTCATTCCAGTCAGGCAACCGGTTCCCAAGTTATGACTCATTTCTGGTCTCTTATTTAGGGTGTTGGGGATGGATTAATTCTTGGTCCGGCACTGAAAATACTAGCATGACCGAGAAAAGAAGAGTGACGTGTTTGTTGCATTATCACTCTCTCGCCTCTCCTTCCTCCCTCCTTATACTCCTAAAATTGTGTCCCCCCCGCCACAGGGGCGGGGGGGACACAATCTGGCCGCACTATGAGGTGGTACTACTACTCTGCGGCCAGGTTGTGTTAGGAAGAATACTGCCACCGTATTCCCTGCGTGTCGTAAAAGGCGACTAAAAGGGGCGGGGTGAGGGGACTAGGGACTCCCTCCTCTGTTTTTTAGTTTCTAAAAAGAGACAGGCCAGAGAAAGGGATGGGAGATGGAGTTATCCCCGTACCCTGAAGATTGGGTCTATGAATGTGCGTGGATGTAGTACGATTGAGGCTAAAAGGGAGGAGATTGGGAGAATGTTTGTGAGAAGAAAGTTGGATGTGTTAGCTTTGAGTGAAACGAAGATGAAAGGGAAGGGTGAGTCTATGTATGGAAGTGTGAATAGAAGATTGTCAGGTGTTGATAGAGGAAGGGCAAGAGAAGGTGTGGCCTTGTTAGTGAGTCCGGAAGTACAGCAGTGTGTGACTGAATGGAAGGAGGTGTCATCGAGACTGATGTGGGTGAAAGCGAAATTTGAACGTGAGTTGTGGGTGTTTGTGAGTGCATATGGGCCTGGTAGTGAAAGGGATGAAGAAGAGAGGGAGTCTTTCTGGAATGATGTTGATGAGTGTCTGCAGAGTTTTGGAGCGAATGTGAATGTGGTAATGATGGGAGATCTGAATGCTAGAGTGGGAAATGTAGCAGTTGAAGGTGTAGTTGGTATGCATGGTGTGCCTGGAAGAAATGAAAATGGGGAGCGAATGATAGCGATGTGTGTTGAGCGAGAGATGGTGATTGGAAATACGCTGTTTGAGAAGAAAGATATTTATAAGTATACATGGGTGAGACAGGAGGGTGGAAGGGTTGTTGATAGAGCTTTGATGGACTATGTGGTTGTGTCTAGGAATGTACTAGGAAGATTGTTGGATGTGAGAGTTCTGAGAGGGGAGGGTGGAGGTATGTCTGACCACTACCTGGTGGAGGGAAAGTTAAGAGTAGGTAAGAGATGGGTGAGAGCTAGGAGGGTTAGGTGTGGCAGGGAGGTTTTGAAAGTGAGTGAGTTGGATAAAAGAGAGAAAAAGATAGAGTATCAGGAGAAATTGAAAGATGAGTGGAATGCAGTGAAAGATCGGGAAAATGGCAGTGTGGAGGAGGAATGGCAGAGTGCTGTGGTGGGGCATGCAGAAGAGGTGTGTGGTGTGAGACGTGTGGGTGGTGGTGTAAGAAAAGGAAGTGAATGGTGGTGCGAGGAAGTAAATATGGCTGTGGCTGAGAAGAGACGTGCATATGAAGTGTGGCTGCAGAGGAAGGATGAGATGTCATGTGAGAGGTATAAGGAAATGAGGAATAGGGCGAGAAGGGCTGTGCATGATGCTAAAGTGGCAGCAGATGAGATGTGGGGTAGGCGGCTGACAGAGAATTTTCAACAGAATAAGAAAATGTTTCGGAAGGAGGTGAAAGGGAGAGTCTGGGAAGGAAGAACGAGTAAAAGCAGAGGATGGAAGGATGTTAATTGAGATGGATGCAGTAAGGGAGAGATGGGCAGAGTATTTTGAAAGATTGTTAAATGTACAGGAGGAAAGGGTGGCTGAGATTGTGGCGGATGGAAGGGTGCAAGGAATAAATGTGTTGGGAGAGTTGAATGATTCTTTGATCACTAAGGAGGAAGTGGAGAAGGCAGTAAATGAGATGAAAACAGGGAAAGCTGCAGGTATGGATGGGTGTGCTGTGGAATGCCTGAAGGGTGGTGGAGTGACTATTGTTGATTGGTTAGTAAGATTGTTGAATGTGTGCTTTGTGAAAGGTATGGTGCCAGTTGACTGGGCAAGTGCTTGTGTGGTCCCGTTGTATAATGGCAAGGGTGATAAGTATGAATGTACTTGCTTTAGGGGTATAAGTCTGTTGAGTGTTGTAGGTAAGGTGTATGGTAGAGTGTTAATTATGAGAGTTAGAGAGGGTACAGAGGGAGTGATTGGTGATGAGCAGTGTGGCTTTAGGAGAGGGAGGGGATGCGTGGATCAGGTGTTTGCGGTGAGGCAAGTGTGTGAAAAGTATTTAGCGAAAGGCAAGGATGTGTTTTGGGCATTTATGGATTTAGAGAAAGCGTATGATAGAATTGATAGGGAGGCTTTGTGGACTGTTTTAAGATTGTATGGACTTGATGGTAGGTTACTAAAAGGGGTGAAAAGTTTTTATGTAAATAATAGAGCGTGTGTAAGAGTGGGAAATGCTGTGAGTGGTTGGTTTCCTGTGAGAGTGGGGCTGCGACAGGGATGTGTGATGTCGCCTTGGTTGTTTAATATTTACATGGATGGTGTTGTAAGGGAGGTGAATGCAAGTTTTAGGTGGTCTGAGTCTGGTGAATGTCGATGGTGGAGAGTGGAATCTGAAGCAGCTGCTGTTTGCAGATGATACTGCACTGGTAGCTGATTCAGAGGAGAGATTGAGACAGTTGGTAGAGGAGTTTGAAAGAGTGTGTGAAAGGAGGAAATTGAAAGTAAATGAGAATAAGAGAAAAGTAATGAAGTGTATGAGGTTGGTAGATGGTAGGGGGATGAATATAGTTTTGAATGGCGAGTTGCTTGAGGAAGTAGAGTGTTTTAAATATCTAGGGTCACATGTTGCTGTGGATGGAAGAATAGATGCAGAAGTGAAGTTTAGAATAAATGAAGTAGGAAAGGTGCTGGGAGGAATGAAAAAAGTGTTTAGATGTCGTTCGCTTAGAATGGATATAAAGAGAAGGCTGTATGAGGGTGTTGTGGTACCGACTGCATTATATGGGGCTGAAACATGTAATATGGGTGTAGCAGAGAGGAAAAGATTGAATGTAATGGAGATGAGGTGTCTGAGGAGTATGTGTGGAGTGACGCGTATGGATCGAGTGCGGAATGATGAAGTGTGAAGGAGAACTGGAGTTGTTCGGGAGATGGCTGGTAGAGTTGGGCAGAGGGTGTTGCGATGGTTTGGGCATATGGAGAGAATGGATAATGAGCGATTGGTGAAAAAGATAACTAGGTCTGATGTGAGAGGTGTAAGGCTGAGAGGAAGACCACGAATAGGATGGATGGACAGTGTGAAGAGAGCGCTGGATGCGAGAGGGATGTCTGTTGAGCAAGGAAGAGTGGCTGTGCGTGACAGAAATAAATGGAGAGAAATTGTGAATGAATAAGTGATGACGCAGCCCTGAGGGGATATTCTCCCGCATTTGGTCTGATCAGCTATTTCAGGTCAGGTGCGGGTAAGGGGATGAGTCTGTTATGATGTGGCAGGGGTAAACCAGCTCTGCTGTTGGGCCCTGCTGCGGATGTCACTGATTGCATTGCGCAGTTGACCCTTGTGCGGTGTGATGCGGTGAGTATCTGTCCGTTCTCCCCTTTGGGGCTAAGATGCGAATGAATGTGTTTGAATGGATGAGTAAATGGGGAGTGTGTAGTCCTGTCTCGGCTACCTCCCTTTCCTTGGGGGAAGCAGCCTAGGTATATAGATAGATAAATAATGGTATAGTAGAGTTTAGTATAACAGCAAACACTACCAGCTTCTCTCTCTCTCTCTCTCTCTCTCTCTCAGCTGGTGTCCCAGCAGGATAAAATTAAGGGAAAATTTCTCACTCCGTCACACTCACAGCATGAGTATTTCAAATTTCTGTTACTTTTGGACTAAAGATAGGAAGTGACTTGACATCTAGCGGAGGCTGCCACTAACTGCTGGATATCGGTTAGAACTGTCAAAAAATCGGTGTCATGGCGGTGCTGGGTGTTGGTAGAAACTGCACTTGTTTTCCCGACACAGAGTGAAGTGGCCGCCATTTTATTTCATCACCAAAAGCTCGGGGGAGACTCCCACCAGCCTGCCCAGCCATACCCCAGTCGTCTCTGACTTTATCGAGTGTAGGACGATCTTTTCTTAACCTTTCTTGTCCAATTTTGTTCCCGCCTCACGTGCACTTTTGGTTCATCCACCCTTCCAAGCCTCTTTCCAAGGGTACTAGGAAAGGACTCAGTGATAATGCCATAGGGCGTGCCTTGGACACCACTGCGTCTAGCTGATCTAGTAATAGAAATTGAGAGCAAAGCCATAGTCGGGGTCGCGGTCAGATCCATAAACACATCCTGTTTGTTTTCGCGGCGAAAATTAGTCTTGTTCCTCACGTCATTACTCATCAACGCAACAACCTAGAGACTTGGAGAGTCTTTCATTCGCAAGAAGAAGAGCTGGAGAGGAAAATGGTTATTAATTCATTTCGCTAGTTGTTATAGTTTCTGAGATATTAAGGTTAAAATTAAAGATATGTTTTTGTTTTTTCCCATACTGAGATTAGGCGTGAGCAGATTTTAGCCCGGCGTCCATGGGTCAAGTGAGTAATATTTATAATAATACTGGCAAGCAAAGACCTCCACCTATGGTAACTGGTGGAGATCAGTATTAATACTGACAAAAATAAGAAAACTTCCCACAGGGATATGGGAAGTTTTGTTCATTTTTTGCAAGGGAGGAAAAAACTGTATTTTTCTTAAGTTGTGTCCTGTTTCATTGCTGTCTTATTACCTCCTCATCTCTTGTTCTAAGAGTAGGAAAAATGAGGGAAACATAATCCCGAGTTTGTGCTTCGAGATTAAGGAACCTCAGGCTAGTCTACCATAGACAAGTACATTAAAGAGTAGTTGGCCAGTCTGCTCCCTTTCCTGAGATTGCATGGTATGGAAAACTCTTGGATATCAAAGTCTTGCATCAAACCACGTTGTAGAATGGAAGGAAGATACAGGCCAATGATTAGAGAGTGAGAAAATAATAATAATAAAAAAAAGAAAGTGTCAATGGATGACCAACTTCAGTAGAGTGTGCTTGCTGCCATTAGGCATTTTTTTTTCTGCAAATGATATACTTTTCGAAATGGATACAATAGAGCAAGCCTTCATTATTTTCTCCGAGCAAGAAGTAGGTCTGGAGGCAACAAAACTAAAGCTGAAGAAAAAGTCATTAAGTGTATGCTCCATTTTCATCAACTTTGCCAAAAATTTTCCATCTTTCCAATTTGAATATTTGAGTTCTAAAAAAAGAATTATCACAACAGTATGGTGCTGGTCATTGGGAAATACCATGGAAATTATTTAACTTTCTTGTTTTATCAATGTCTATCAATGAGCTACATGAAAATTAATTTGTCGGAAAAGAGCGACAGTCTGCGCAAAGCTACGATGAAAGAACTACATTGCTTATTCCAACATGTCTAAGAGTTTTTCTGAAGAGAGGGGACAATCACAAACGCAGTCTGTTTAGCCATGACCGACAAAGGAAAAAAATCAAAAGAGTCCCATTGAATTTCGACTTATAACAGTGCATATAAAAGAAAAACGGATTGAGAAAATGAAAGAAATTGCCAGAAAGTTCTCTACGTTTATGCTCAGCGTTCTCTCTCACTCTTTAGTATTGTGCCGAATGAAAAATTACAAAACAGAGAAAACAATCCCCCTCCAACGCACACTGTGACTCACAAGATGGGAAAAGAAACGAAAATCCTGAAGAAAAAGTGGGAGGAGAAAGTAAGAAAATGGCGAAGGTAAGATCGACATAGGAAGGAAATGCTGAAGAGTTCAAACAAAAAATGGCAAAAGGATTTGAAGAGAAAATAAGAAATGTCAGAAAGAAAAGTAGAGTAAGTAATATTATGTAACAATATACTTCGTAGAAACATATTCGAGAAAGGAAGACACTAAAAGTTAGAGGCAAAGAAAAAAAAAGTGCTGAAAAAAAGCTAGCGCCAAAAAGACAACCGAAATTAAGAGGCTGACAAAAGAATGAACACAATGCAATTTAGAAGGAAGATGCTAAAAGTTTGTTATTTTCATGCCATAAATTTTTCTCTCAGGAATTCTGCTACCATAGGAAAAATAGACGTATGGTATAAAAATGACAAATAATGGAAGAAAATAAACAAACATTATTAGGCAAATATACGGAGGAAAAGTGAAGAATATGGGAAAAGGTTTCATATTGTAGATAAATAGTGTAAATGGGAAAAAATGATTGAATATGTTAAAAAATGCAAAAAGGAAAGAAGGAGAGAAGTAACTTCAAGCAACAAAAATAACTAAATAAATAAAATAAAATGAACTTAAGTTTTAAAATAATATGAACGTAAGTTTAAAAAACAAAGAGATGACATAAACGTCGGAAGAAATGCGAACAGGAAAGAAAGGATAGAAAGGGAGTAAGTGCCAGATTAAGGAAAAGGCCGAGGCGAAAGGAAGACTATGCCGAGGAGAAGAAAAGAGAAGAGGAAGTGAGGAAAATGACAAAGAGATATCTATTTTTATTGCCTGTGTTACCTCTCCGTGGAATGGACCACACTTCGCCCCGCCACTCCACCTTCCGCTGCTCGTCATTTTTCGGAATCCCAGACCAAGTTTAGTTGGGATGAGTTTGATCAAAGAAAGAAAAATATGGCTGACCGAAGCATTTCCCCTCTTACGATTGTAGAGGAAGTCAGAATCTGGTCAGTCTGCATCTCTCTGAATTCCGTTTCAACCTCTTTACATTGCTGAGCAGGTCATTTTAATTTTCACCCTAGCCAGTACAAGACGATTTTATTCAGATAAGAACAGCATCCTTCGCGAGAAGGTGTGAAGCGATGGCTGTGTCTAACTCCTTAAGTATAGAGCCTTGATATAAAAAGAGAAAAAAAACACGGTAAGCCGTAGCCGTTGAGCTCAAAAGTCTCTCATAGGCTGAACAAAAGCGTCAGGAGAAAACAGGGAGAAAGAATACAAGTTAGCCTCAACAACATATCCTCTGCTTTGGAAGAATGGGAGTATTTTATTAATTTTAAGCAAAATCCATTATTATTATTATTATTATTATTATTATTATTATTATAATTAGTAGTAGTAGTAGTAGTAGTAGTAGTATTTACAGTATAAGGATAATATTCGAGAGTATCAAAGGTTACTCGAGAGTGTTGCCACTTACTACCTACATGAATTTTTCTTTAGGAGAACAAAATCGCCTTATGGTGTGAGAAAATTAACTTGATGTACGAAAAGAAAAAAAGAAAGCAATATGGCTAATTAACCTCCATAACACTTCCCATTTAATCATCGGAGATAGTTAACCCCTTCAGTACCATTCCGTCGTTGGGTAGTTTATTCTTGTTGCAACAGACGACTATATGCCGGGAATGAAATGCTTCTTGTAGTGACAGGTTGATGGTTGTTCTGTCTTTAACCCCTTTTTTATTATAGGTGTATCCTACGATGAATGAAATCGAGTGGGGACGACAAGAACAGAATAAAAAAGACGCCACCGGTGGTGTTTTTGTCATCATCCAACTACCAGACGATTTTTTCCGATTAGGATTTCTAGTCGAGGAAGGGTTAACTAAGACCATATTTAGCACCTCCAGCTGAATCAAATAGCCTGGAGGTAGTAAGGAAAGACTAAATGAAGTGGTTAATAGTCGTCAACTCTCTATATCCTTGGGAGAAGTGATTAATGGAAACGTCATTCTGCTTCCCTTTATATCCCTGCCAATACTTAATTACCGGGAACGGTGAGGCGTGACTCGAAAATTATGTTCTAAGAGAAAATGTTTTCAGTGTGAGATGTGATGTCCTTTATATCCGTGTGTTGTGGAAGGACTCTACCTGTAATGCTTTGCATGTGTGTGTGTGTGTGTGTGTGTGTGTGTGTGTGTGTGTGTGTGTGTGTGTGTGTGTGTGTGTGTGTGTGTGTGTGTGTAAACAAAGGCCTCATATAGATTTGAACCAATTTTAACCAAATTTTATGAAAGATTTGAGAGTCGAGAGGAGGTTGACAGATTATAATTTAAAACAATAGCCAGTGTTTCAAATCACATGGCTAGATTAACTTATACTGGATTGAGGTGATTGAAATTAAATATAGTGGGAGGGTTGGCGGTAAAGCAAAAAAGAAAGCATTCGATTTGGAGAAGAGTCAAATTACAGCCAATGCCTAGCCGTGTGCGTACAGAATAGCTAAAACAGAGTTGTTTTGACATAGAGTAGACCTAACATGGTGGAATAATTGAATTTAATCATGAGGCCGACCTATTAGTTTTAGAATACTAGGTTAAAAGATGGAGATACATAGCAATGGCAACTTAAACCGATTTTATCTAGTTTATACCTGACCTGGTGCAAGGCTTCAGGGAAAACATACGAGGATAACGGGATGCCACTTCGATAAAGCCAGTCAAATTTCGAGGTCACAAGGAAAGGCAAAAATGTATGCATGTCACATGTTGTTATCCAATTTTAGACAACACCTGATCGTCAGGTTAAAGGTAAACAAGGACCTTTGGGAGAATACAAGTTAGATATCATCATTATCATCTTTGTCAACAACAACAACAATATCATCAAGGTAAATAATAAACTCAAATCATTGTGGAAAAAATGGAATCCTCTGCTGAAATGAATTCAAGTGGCATATGTTGGTGTTCTAATGTACACTATCTGTGAAATTAATTTGTGATGAATTATAAGTCTGATTAGGGGCCCAGCTACATCGCTTTTCTATCACAGCTTTATTCCTCTGCCCAGTTATCCTCCGTCCTTATAGCTGGGCTCCTTATCTAAGCATTTCCCAATTGTGTTGGAGGACACAATATTAATTAGCGATAGAAATTTGTTGTAGATGATTTAATTCCTTGTAGAGCTACTTTTAGAGTTAGACATTGCAATCTGAACATTATATACGTATGGGTGCGTATATAATATTGTATAAAGTATAGCCCCAGCATAGTCATGCAGAGCCTAGGTGACATAAATCGCTGAGCCATGTCGCGCCATTTCCCTTGGATCTGCTGATTATGTGTCTTTAAGCTGAAGGGCAGTGTGGAGTTCGCCTGTTGTGAGAGGCAATTAACCTCTAGCACACCACGGCAACATCTGTACATAGTCTGTCTCATAATAGAGCCAGGTAAACCAAGAGGGCTTTATACCTACACCTTTCGACAAGCTGTAAATATCCAGATACAGCCCCCCTATATATCATGGTTGGAAAATTGTATGTAATGGGAGAGCTTTGGAGTAATCAGACGAACTCGTCTAGAAAGTGTTACTTAAATCTCTCACCTATTTTTGGTATTTATTTTTATTTATTTATTTATTTATTTATTTTTTGAGAGGGAAGGGGGCTGACCCTCTAGATTCATTAAGAGGGTAACACTTCACAAATATCGCATTATGGGTGAGTCCGTTGTCCAGCATGTACTAAGGTATCAGAGCCATACCTGTCCTCCTTTCACTCTTCCTGATAATTTTTTATTTCGTGAGGGGAGGCCGATTGACTAAAAATCATGTTAGCAAAATTATTTATAGTGGAGGACCTTCCCAGTACCCGGTCGAACTTACCTGGGAGGTTTCATTCAGATTCATTAAGTAGCCAAGGGGGTGTTATAACACACACACACACACACACACACACACACACACACACACACACACACACACACAAAGCCTAGCGCAACGGTATAGAGCACGTGGCCGAAAATTATACCATCCTGCTTCGTAGGACTGATGATGACTGTTGCTGGGTAGTGTCATTCAGAGTGGGGAAGATTTAATGAACTGGATATTTACAAATAATGTTTGTCAGTCATTTCGATAAAAGAGGATTTTCCAACTTCGAAAAAAAAGCAGTTGAAAGAAGCAAGGACTAATTATATGATGAGGTAATAGCACTGGAGGGGTTAAGGTTAAGTAGATTCTACATTACAACATACAGAGAAGGATAAATGAGGATAAATATTATTCCCATCCACAGGAAGAATTATTGATAATTTTCAACAAGGTACCAACACACGGCTTTATTCACGTTCGAGGTTAGCGCCACCTGTAAAGATGTTAATGAGGATTCGGCATTTAACCATTCCATTTCAAAAGTTCCTACAAGGTGAAAATCGTTTTATAGAGATCGAATATACTAGAGGATTTTCTTTGGTCTTGATCTGATGTGTATTCACACCCAGGATTTGCCATTACTTGTATGAGGAGAGTAGGAGGATTATTTTCATAAATGATTACACAGACTTCGCCTTTTAAAATGATATTTTGAAATGTGACTTTGAGAGACAATAAGATTACTTCTACCCTGAACGAAGAAGCCCTCGATAACATGCGACAATATCTGCTGTATGTATAAAAAGTTGGTGAAACATGAGACAAACAGAAAGGTGGATATGTATGGCTGAACGTCATAAACAACAGGGCTGGAACAAAACAGGTTAACAGGTATGAGCTTGGAAGTGATTAAGTTGTGAGTGTGTATCCTTGGATGTTATTAGAGGGGGTGATGATGATGATGATGATGATGATGATGATGATGATGATGATGCATATAGATATATTAATGCACACACACACACACACACACACACACACACGCAAACGACACATACCTGCTTCTATATCCTCGTACAAACAACCAACGACAAATATTACATCAGCGTAATATTCTCTCTCTCTCTCATATATATATATATATATATATATATATATATATATATATATATATATATATATATATATATATATATATATGCAGGGACATATCCAACATATTCCATTCTCCTTCCTGACCTAAATTTCATAGAGCCTTTAACCGTTCGACCTTGATCCGATTCGTCAACCAGTTCTATATTTTTTAGCTAGTTAGATGGGGAGACTGCCATTACGTTAAAGGCTTTGACTGCAACATATGGGTCGTTATGTAGAACCAAAATGTAAGTAGTTTGTGTGTGTGTGTGTGTGTGTGTGTGTGTGTGTGTGTGTGTGTGTGTGTGTGTGTGTGTGGTGCACCCAAAACTAGACCTCGAATAAGAAGTGCATGGCTGTGTGGATCATTTTATTAGGCATTTTACTGATAAATTCTTTTCTTTTTCTTTTTTTCTTTTTCATGCATTCTGGACTAAACCCTACTCCACTTGCAGGGGGAAAAAGGAATGAGATAGAGATTATGGTGATGATGGTGATGATGGTGGTGGTGATATCTTCTACTTTCATTTGTTCCCTGTCCAAGAAGTCCTCATTTTATCTGTCCTCGTGATACTGAAGGTGAGAAAAATCGTCTTTAGCAACAAGAACATGACTTAAAACAAGCAGTCCTAGTGATCGAGAGTAAGTTTAGCAAGAGTCACACATGAAGTCTTAAAACTGTCTGCAATTATTTTACAAGGAAAATTATTGCATTATATGACCCAGTTCACTTTGTTTATTTCTCTCAGCCACGGGTCATGGTTTTTCATTGTGAAGAAAAGGGATAATGCGCAAGTTAAAATGCAAATGAGTAGGCGCCAGGGAGCTTCCAGATCTGAAGGCTGTTGATCCGCATCTTGTTCTTCCCCGGAAGTTACGAGATCGAAGAATCTGGTGAATGCAAAGTCCATGAAATTGGGAACTCGTATTCTAGTATTTTTTTTTCTTTTTTCTGCAACGTCGATGTCGAACTATTGGCTGTAGAAGGGAGATTGAGGCGAAGAATCAGATGCTAGGAAGCTTTCAAAGCCTAGTAGAATATGAAATATATCTCTCTCATCTTCAATAGTCCCAGGATGGGACATAGTCACAATCGATTCCTTGTCGTATCTTAGATCTGTTTTTCCAGAAAGAAGTAGACACGTGGAAAGACTCTGCCCTCTCCGTTCTCTGTTAATGTCGCAACAAGCACTATCTATGGTCCTTCCCCGGGTGCTGAAAACATATATTATGAAACAACATTTCTCTGAAATGTTGTTTCATAATTTTTTTTTTAGGGGAAAGAGGCGACAAGAGATTATGGAATACTCTTTCCTTTTTCCTTTCGTAGAAACAATTCCAAGTTCTGGCACGGAATCTGTCGTAAACATATATGAGAATTCCATCTAGGTGATTGAAGTGTTGTAAGGGGCAGGGTGGAAGGGTTTGGGACGAGGGAGGTGGTGCCAGGGAGCCACTAAAGCCTCTTATAACGAGGAAACTTATTAAAAGAAAGACCCGCTGTAGTCCTGTCACACACACACATGAACACACACACACTAGCATTCATACACATATGTTCACGTACGCAATCACGATAGCACATACGCACATATCAGTACACATCTACACACACTCGCGCACACTCGCATACAGCAACATAGGCATACAAATTCACAGTTACACATTTTCACACACTCATGCATACACGCACACTCCTACACTCATTCCTTCCCTTCAACTTCTGTCTCATACAGTAGAGCAAGAACCAGGTAGAGAAAAGGTAGATAGGACGGAGTTTCATGGGAATAGGAGTGGTGACGAAATATCGCCAGAAATATTCTGAGCCATGTTCTTGAAACCCTTATTAGATCATAATTTGCGTTGAACGAATGTAAGAGTGGTACTGAAAGCTAGGACAGAACAAAATATCACCGTTAAGTATTATCTCGCAAGTTAACTATTTTTGCACCTGAAAAGTAAATTCCTTGCGCTCTGGAGATATATAGCACTTATGCCTTAGCTAGTCGTTTTGCATATTACTCGCCAATATTTACTCTGAGGGCAAAATTCTTCTTCATTATAAGCCGCCGCATTTTATATTTATCCAAGTTAAGACCGCTGTTACCTTACTGACACATTGCCTGTTGAAAATAATGATAGACCCTGCAAAACTGATCTGTTAGTATGGTCAGTTTATTTACCTCCCCTATACAAAATATTTGTAAATATCTTGAAAAACGTTCCTAAAATTAATTGAGACTGTCCAAATTTCTTTTAACTCTTTCAGAATGATGCCGTTTTTGCCATTTTCATATTTGTACCTCCCGGGGTTTTCTCCAAGTGTCAAGTGGTGCAGTATACCAAACATTGCCGCACTAAACAGTCAACTATCACCTTGAACTGCTTCTTATTTACGGCTAGTGTGACAAAGCTTACACCTTCCAACTTAACACTTAACTATAAGTGTCTTCAGTGTGAATTCATGGTTACTACGAGTAGAAAGGAAGTAGGCATTATATCTCACGAGTGTATACGGATGAATGAGAATACGCAGTAACTGGTGGAGTAAAGTGTTGGACAGAAAAGATATGTGTGTGTGTGTGTGTGCGTGTGTGTGTGTGTGTGTGCGTGTGTGTGTGTGTGTGTGTGTGTGTGTGTGTGTAGAAACTATAGGTCAGGACTACATCATAATTAGCACCGGTAATAAAACACTGAGGGCTTAAATACTCCTACTTCTTTTTGTGATACATTACTCACCCCCAAAAAATCAAATTTAGTTTTCTTTTTTTTCTGTTTGAATCTCAGCCCAGTTCAAACAGAATGAAGTAACAGGCCGTTCCTAGATATGCATATGGCTAGTCCAAGGGTAATTCGGTTGAAGTCACGGTCAAAACAGTTGCCGATGAACAGAACCATAAAAGCCCAAAATGAGTAGACCAACTGGGCAATATCTCGCCCACACTGCCGGACTTCAAGACACGCTTCCAGAGTTGAATAATTTCTCCTGTGTCACAAAAGCTAAATTTAAAAATCATACTTCACCTCGATGATACCTTCCCCTTAGTTCATTTTTGTTACTACCAAGTTCTTTTAGAAACTTTAACTCGGGCTATCACTAGATGGTTTGGTTCAAGTTTGGATGGACCCCTGCTAGTGAAGTAATTAATAAACGCTCTTTGTTAACCTTCCATATTGATCAGCCTTTTCGAAGAGGCCAAAAACAGGGTGGGTATATCTCAAAATGAAAAAAAAAAAAATCAATGTCGAGAAAGGGTCGTTTTTTATGAGTGATTATTCTCTAGGTAAATATAAACCTCCGGCTTAGCACAAATAAAACTCCTTCATGAGTGAGAAAACATGTAAAAGATTTTATCTTGGGGAGGAAATCCATAGTTTTCTTATCTTCATCACTTTATTAAGGTAAATAAAATCGTTATTCGGTTGCAATAATGAGATACAAATTAATAATTGCCGTGATTTAAGGAAGGTGCTTTGAATTCCCCTGACTTGAGAGTGCCTTCCTGAACGGAAAAAATAGTTTTCGAAGCTAGGGAGAATAAATATATATATATATATATATATATATATATATATATATATATATATATATATATATATATATATATATATATATATATAGCGTTATTGGATGGACGAGCATACGAGGCAGATCTGTGTGTGTGTGTGTGTGTGTGTGTGTGTGTGTTGGGAGGGGGGTGAAACTTTAAGGCCGATGTACGAGTATATAAATGTTTTAGAGGTGCACTGCAGGATGGAAATATTTATGCACTCTGGGAAAGGCTATGGGCCACATACAAGCTTACGATCAATTCCCTGTGTAACTAAGATTTGTTAGTACAGGAAGAACCATGAAGGAGAATGCAGAACATCCCAATTTCGCTTGTTCATTCTGCATAAAAACAAATATTCGTAAGATATTTCGTGAATAATCACTCAAGTTTAGTACGGAACAAGACGGAGGACATCTTTAGATAGTTGCACATACCCAAGCAGTTTTCTAGGGGGAATGAAATAATTTTTTCCTGGTTTAACAAATGACACCCCTTCTGGTTCACATGCTATCAGAGTACAGCCAACTCCCCAGTGCTCTGCGCCTGCTCCTTATTGTTATACTTTCAGCTATTCCGTGAAATACACACAGAAAATATTCGTTCTTCCCTGTCTTCCATCTTTTCCCATTTCGATATGGGGTCGGTTAATCTGGCCAATTTTCGCCATAAACCTCGGACATTTTGGTTTTGGCCAGTTTTACGGCCGAAATCCATTCTTGACGCCTACCCTTCCCATTTATCCAGGCTTGTGACCACCGAGTTGGTCTGTAAGTGAAATATGTATGGATCTGCATATAACAGTTGGTCCACCAATTCATTTCAATGATGTGATGATTTTTTCCCTATAGGAATACAAAAAAAATTATTCAAGTTAGGTGTGAGCCCATCGCAGATAAAAATTATCTCCATTATTCTCTATACCACTAACAGTCTCCCTGTAGCTGAACAGCAGCATTTAGTGGTAACAAAAACAAAATAAAGTAAACGTCATCACACTATGAATGTTATTTGATAATGAAGAGCATTATTTTTTCTCAAGGGTATTTCTAAGGCATATATATATATATATATATATATATATATATATATATATATATATATATATATATATCTATCTACACACACACACACACACACACACACACACACACACACACACACACACACTAACAGGGGTACCCGGCGTTGCCCGGGCCAAAAAGGCGAACACTTTAAACCTAATGTTGTTCTAGTTCAATCTTTCTCTCCACTCCACAAAGACCATGTAGCTCTTATGCTTTTGAAGAGCGATTATATGAAGTTCAAGAATTTTCTATTTCAGCTTTCGCAGACTAACACAGTATTTCTGGGCACTTCTTTATTGTTACCAGTGACCTCAAATGACCTCCGACTGGTAACCTCAAATGACCTCGGAGGTCAACCTCACATAGCCAGTGTCCGAAATGGAGGTCATGTGAGTCTCCATGCCAAAAATTGGGCTGCAGGGGTACCCGTTGTTGTCTGGGCCAAAAAGGCGAGCACTCTGCTGGTGACCTAATGACCCAGATCTGAATTTTGACCCCCCTAAAACCATTCTTGGGTCACCTGATTCAGAATATATATGGGTTTGGGGGAGTCTGGCCCTTGGTTTTGACGTGATTTAAGGAAAAACAAACAAATACAAAAAAAAAAAAAAAAAGAACGTGGGTCTGACAATGTATATATATATATATATAAATATATATATATATATATATATATATATATATATATATATATATATATATAATAACCCTCCCTCTTACCTCCATTAACAAACAACTCTCTCTCTCTCTCTCTCTCTCTCTCTCTGCAGGTCCATGTACCGAGACTCTTGGATAAATATAATTAAACCGTGGGTGTGGCTGCCCCTCATAAAGGCTGAGTTATCACCGTCAAGCCGTTACTGCATCGCCAGCTGCAAGGGGAGCAGAGGAAAGCCGCGGCGACTGAGGAAGGAAAATGAAAGCAGGAGTGAAAATAGGAGACGAGGTGGAAGGAAATGGAAGGAGAGGAGGGGAAAAGAGGAAGTACAGAAGCAAGATAGGAGGAGTAGGGATGGAAGAGATGGACGAAAATGAGTAACCGAGAATATATGATATGGTAGGAAATGGTGGGAAAGGAGGAATAATGGGAGACTTGGAGGAGAAAGAAGAGTAGAACACAGGAAACGATGGAAGAGCGGAGAAGGGAAACAGGAACCAAAAGCAATGATGTAGAAGAGAATGGAAGTATAGAAGAACGAAAGAATTTAAAAAAAAATAATAAAAAAAAGATGGGGAGAGAATGGGTGTAAGAGATAGAGGAAGAAGGACAGCAGGGCTGAGATAAATGAAGGAGAAAGAAGCGAGTGAGATGGGAGAGGAGAAACGGAATGGCGATGCGGGAAGGGAGGGAGGAAAAGGGAAAGAGGAATAGAAAGAACGAGAGAGAGAGAGAGAGAGAGAGAGAGAGAGAGAGAGAGAGAGAGAGAGAGAGGCATCAAGATGAAGCGAACTTGAAACAAGAAAGTCAGGAAGAGCGAAAAGACGAATACCTGAAAACATGATGAATGAAAGTGTTGTTAGAAAGGAAATGATTAAACAGAAAAAGAGCGAGGAGAAGAATGAAAAATGTGGAAGGTAATGATAATTACGAGTGAGCGAGCGAAGCCAGCAAGCGATGTGTACTCTCAGTTAAGTTTGGAACTGAGCGGCCCAGCCCGACCAGACCGTCACGCTAAACAGAAACTAATAACTTTACTCCTGTGTCAGGTTCAGTAGAAATCCATTCTTTATGTGATACATTCAGTCAATAAATTTTGTTATCAACCAAAAACCGACCCATAAATGTGCGTCTTTCAAACGCAGTGTGTCCAGGCATCTAGAAATGAACTGATCTTGAATTTGGCTCTCTCTTGTATTGTTTTTTTTTTTTCTTGGAAGGAACGGTTTGCGGGCTCCTGGCCTTTGGTTCCTTCTTCCTTGCATAAAAAAAAAAGGAACTCTTTGCAATCTTGAGTTTTCCAAGGGAAGGTTTGGCTCTAATCGATGAACGCCTTAATTGCGATATCAAATTTTAAAAGGTATTCCGTCTGAACACTGCGTTTTTTGACATCAACTTTAGCAGTTAGATATCGGAGATTCCGCCCATAGTTTTACATCAGAGCGAAACTATGATAACGTGATGCTCGCTCGCTCGTCACTCGGTCACAAAGCGCATTCAACTGGTAGGAAGAGAAGAAAAATGGAGGAAAGAGGGGATCAGGAAGGAGGTGGAATGGAAGGAGAAAATAGATGAAAAAATATCGAAGAAGAAGAAGAAGAAGAAGAAGAAAACAACATGAAGGAGGAGGAGGAGGAGGTGTGTGTGTGTGTGTGTGTGTGTGTGTGTGTGTGTGTGTGTGTGTGTGTGTGTGTGTGTGTGTGCTGAAAGATAGGGTCGCAAAGAAATATGATTAAATTACTTTAAACATTTAAAGGCTAATCTTAATGACGCAACGACGGAAAAAGTTGAAAACTGTTTACGGAGAGGAATAACTTGTGGAGAAAAGTGAAAGTAAAGACTAAATTAACAGACTGAATGACTGAAGAAACTGACAATGGAAGCATTACCTTAAATATCGTGACAAACAGGAGGAAAAATTGGAATTTCGGAAGATGGAATGAAATAGAAGATAGAGGAACCAAAGGGTGGAAGAAAATAAATCCAAGAAAACAACAATAAGACGAATGGGTAGTGAAACAGAGAATAGAAGAATGCAGTAAGGGTGAAGAATGAGAAACTACGTAAACGAAGACAGGAGAATGACGAAAGAAAGGGTTGAAAAGGACAGGTGAAAAATGGAAGGGGAGGGGGGACGAATAAGGAAGGAGATATTAAAGGAGGAAATATATGGAGCATTGAGAGAAAGGAAGGAAGGGAGGAAAATAAGATGACAGAAGAAACAGAAGAATCGAAGCACAAACAAGAAAGGATGGCAGATAATCCAGTGAAAATGAACTCGATTTGGCCACACTGCAGGTGGACTCGCACAAAGTAGGCTTCTTATAAGTAGGTTTGAGTGTTATGGACTTATCCCGTGATTCCCGTCTCATCCTTGAGGCCGCATAGAGGGATATCTTGTCTCTGCACCATTTTATAATTAGAAGACACGTAAACATTTCATCTTCGTTATTAAGCATTCTTTCTAGGTATTCGTAATAACTTATAATTTATCTTACCTGTTTGCTATACAAACCATATTCTACTGTTATATAAGCTGCTGAAAAGAAAATATAGCTCTTGCCTACCTCACTACCACCAACCCATTCCCTGTTCCAGCATCAGCCCCCACTTGCTGCCGGAGCCAACCGGAGAGAAACTCGCTCACAGTCCCTGAATAAAACACCAGCCAGCCTGTTGTCTGGACGTCACTGCATCCCCATTCCCAAGTTAATAATGCAATGCCACACACAGCGACAATGGCAGCACACAAATTTCATTTGGAATACAATCGTCAGAAGGTAGCAAAACAAACCAAAACAACGGGGGCCATCATACTGGAAAACTTAACCATTTAGAGAGCAGGACTCTACCATCTATCCATCCATCATCCGATCTTACGTTGCCCCATTAGGAGTGTAGGAGCCCGGGGCTAGGCAAGTTGGTCCTGACATTTAAGATGAGAGTAACCAGCCTCACTCATCCCTGAGTGGCATTACGTGAGGAATAAATCCCAACCATCCCTTGGAGATAAACCTTCACCGGCTCAATCCGATTGGAACACCTTAATTACCCACTGAACCACCAGGTGCCATAATTTGGTTCTATGGTTACCACCTAGCGTAGTAAATGGTTTCCTGGTGTACAGGAAACCATTTGGCTTGTCACTCAATGTGGTCACCCACAGCTAGAAGGAAGAGGAAAGAAAGAAGAGGGAGTGTAATGCCACCCGTAGGCAGAAGGACGAGGAAAGAATGAAGGAAAGGAAGACAGAAGAGGATGGAAGGAAAGAAGGATGGAGGAGAGGATAGGACAGACATCTGAGAGCAGCACTGCATGAAATGAGTGGATGGGGAGCGTCCCCACCTACTACAAAGCAGAACTCTACACAGGTACAATTTGTGACCACGGCCAGACGATTTTACTTTCTGTAAAGCACACACACACACACACACACACACACACACACACACACACACACACACACACACACACACACACACACACACACACACTCACACACACATTCCCATCAAAAGGAATAGTGGATAATGGTTTATTCCTTTCCGTCAACGAGTTTATCTTACCTATGTTCATCTGGATGTAGCCATAATAACACAGGAAGATATCACGGCTGACATTATACACAAAAGACATTTCGTTACAGTGGTGGGTAAAAAAAGAACCGTCCGATAGGGTAAAAAATATATACCTTGAAAGATGCAATACTGCGAGGGGTTAACAATGCAAAGGCACTGACGGTGAAACAGAGGGAGAGAGATAATTTCAATATATTATTTACCAAGAAGTGTGCGTCTGTCTGTGTAAATAAGAATGCCTGCGGGGGTAATGAAAGCTGCATAACTGATTTCATGTACGTGATGTGGACGAATTTTGTTATGGATGTGTCTACGTTATACACAGTATGTAAATATGTTGTGATGGCTTCTCTTGCATTAAGACATCGTTTATTGTGAAAAGAATAATAATAGTAATAATAATAATAAAAATGATAATAACAATAATAATAATAATAATAATAATAATAATAATAATAATAATTATAATAATAATAATAATAATAATAATAATAATAATGGTATTATTATTATTATTGTTATTATAATTATTATTAGCTGTAGTAGTAGTAGTAGTAGTAATCCAATAATTCAACAATCATCCTTTTATATCCCATCAAAAGCGTAAGGGTACGTGGTTAGCCTACTCTCTCCCGACATTCATGGCGAGGATGACCAGCCACAACAGACTTTACTGATCTACCGGAAGACCCGCCGACATGTAAAAATACTCCCGCCAATACCAACACACCAATCCTGCATGAGACAGCCCTAGCATGTATTCAATATGGACGGTGGGTGTTAGCGCCGAAGTGGTGACATGTAGAAGTCTATGATATGTAGGAGGACTACTGGGCATTGGGAGCAGGCTGTGAAGCCTATGCCCAGAGTAGGACACATTAAAAAAAAAAAAAAAAGCCTTACTCCATCCTGAATGGCAGCATATGAGCGAAAAACTCCAGCCATCCCTTTCATGTGACACTTGTCGGACCCATCCGTATGCAGCACCAAAGTTCAAAAGACACCAAAATGTCGTTTTGTTATATGGATATAACCCAGCGTTTTAAATAGTTTCATGGGTTAGAGGTAACAGGCTTGTAGTTAGTATGAAGTCTGCTGACGGCAGCGCTACTTTGAGTGAGTGAAAGCAAGCACCCCTATGTGTCTCACATTGCCATTCAAAAAACTATAGGTCACAGGCAATGGAAAAGACAATGAAAAAAAGACAGTTGCATGATAGTCCAGTTGCTTTTAATAAAAAACTTATGGATATAACAAGACAGTGATTAGTCAGGCAATACATACGCATCATAATGAAGAAGAATTTCTAGCACAGAAGGAAGAACAGTGACCACAATAGCAGTGATTTCATAAATAAATAAGTAAATTATACTTATATATATATATATATATATATATATATATATATATATATATATATATATATATATATATATATATATATATATATATATATATATATATATATATATATATATTATAAGGGTGATCCACGGTCATATACTGAAATTTCACATAGCGTGTATTGATTCAGCCACAAGATGACCTTAATCCAATTCACTGCCTTAGTAACATGTAATAAATTGAGGCCGATCTGACAACGTTTAGAGGTCGCTTTAACTTGAACGTTCAAGAGGGTATAGACGGTTTGAGAGAAATGTAGAAGGTAGAATGTTCTAGAAGGGTGTAGGCAGTTTGAAACAGTTCTGGAAAATTATGGAAAATTCTAGAAGGATCTAGACAATTCGATAACATTATGGAATGTTCTAAAGGTGTTAGCCAGTAGTCTATAAATATCCAAAGGTGGCCTCGCCACGCGGTTGTCTGGGTGTGCAATGTGCATTTGTGCATATTGTGCTACTCACTCGAGAGTGCAAAATGTGTGTGTGTGTGTGTGTGTGTGTGTGTGTGTGTGTGTGTGTGTGTGTGTGTGTGTGTGTGTGTGTAGTGTTTTGTACAGCCTACTTTGCATACTTTCCTTTAATCAAGTTGCGTTTCTGTTTGCAGGTGATATGGCTACAGCCGCTACACAAAGCAGTGTTTTTTTCTGGTCGATCGGTCCTCCTGAAGAGACGATCACCGGTTGTCGACTATCATCTAAGGATAAATTGCTCAGGCATTTCTCTTACCACCACGTAATCCTGAAGCCAAGTCTGACAGTGCATCTGAATGATTGGCACTATTCTTTGTTTCTGGGTCTCACCCAGTGTTCTGCTACTGCAAGAAGAAGCTTCTGGGACTAGTCGAGTAGTACAAAAGCTGAAGAAAAATCTACTGGAGGACTTAGAGTCATTTCGAATGAAGGAAGACATCTCTTTTGGATACCTTGAAGAAATGTTCGACGTCTCCAAACGAGATGCACAGATGCAGATCAGAAACGTGGAAGACCAGGCTTTCCTGATCAGCCAGCAGGAAAATCACAAGAAATCGACAATGGCAGGGTATGACCAGCTGTTCCAGAAATCCTGTGAAGTGAAATGCAGGCGAATGGAGACACAACAGAAGAGAAAGGAAAAATCTTATAGAGACAAGGAAGCTATGGCTCAGACAGTCGAGTCATCGAAGATTGATTCCCTCTCTTGTTCTTTGTCATCAGAAGTAGAAAACATTGGAGATCTTGGGTTTACCCACAAGCTCTGTTGAACAGCAAGTACTCCAAAGAGGGTCGAGGAGGCTGCCGACAGTTATGTTTCTCCTGTGGTGACTCTGACAATGGATCGAGTAAATATATCAGACAAGACAACGATTTTTTTTTTTTTTTTTTGGGGGGGGATATTCGTCCCAGTTGAACTGGGACACGGGCAAACAAAGAGCCCGTCACAGTTGCACATATAGTGCTCATTCCGAAATTAACGTGGTGGAGGGTAGTCCTTAACCATGTTAAGTAAAACATTAAAAGGTGCCCTGGCAACAATGCCAGCAGCATCCCTAAATTCATCACCCGATCGGGCATGGCCACCATCGGGGCAAGACCTTAGCAGAGATGTAGCGGGGCAGTGAAGGAGGTAATGTACAAGAGGCACATCGGACCTGGCCAAGCAATGAGGACACGGATCAGGCCCCGTACCAGCGATCTGTTTGAAGCAGGGGAACCCCAGGCGCAATCTCCGTATTCTCACTACTAAATAATTAGGCAGGCCCTTAGGAGGCAGGAGGGGAGAGTATGATGTAGCAGTGGCATACCAGTCCGCAGAGCTAGAGCCCCCCGAGATGCAGAGTTGGTGTTCCTCCCGGGACAGCCTGCCTATGGTTGCCTTTAGTGCTCCAAGAATGTATGAGGGGCTGGGGCGGAGGGGGAATGTTATCTCTGGATGAGTGCAGGCAGCACGTACCGCGTCATCAGCTCTTTCATTGCCAGTAATCCCGACATGACCTGGGAGCCAGTGAAGTATGATAGTGGCTCCCCTTTGGACAAGAAGAGTTGCAACCGTGTAAATTGCTGTTAGGAGGAACACATTATCATGGAGGGAGAAAGAGCGTAGCCGTTGAAGGGAGGAAAGACAGTCCGTATGGATAATGACACGTCTATAATGGTGGTGATGAGCATGGCGCAATGCACCCAAAATGGCTGCAAGCTCTGCTTGGAAGGGAGACACTCCTGGGGAGAGGCACCATGATTCAACCAAATTCCCCGCGACAAAAGCAGATCCAGCAGAGCCATCAGGAGAAACAGAGCCGTCAGTAAAGTAGGTGGCCGAACCCGGGGAGTCTAAAGCAGCCACCCGACTAAGACCATCCTGACGAATCATGGCGGGAATAGAAGAGCGAGGTTTGGCCTCTGATGGACTGATGACATGGAAAGGGAGTGGAGTCCAAGGTGGTGGATCTTCAAAGCCAGGGAAAGGAGAATCAGGGTCTTGGCACAAGCTTGGAGCAGCTCCCAAATTGTGAATGGTGGCAGCTGTGGTTCGGGCCCAGTCACGTTGAGGGAGCGCCTCAGGTGGATGGCCCAAAAGTCGTTTGAGCAGGGTTGAGACAGGTAGATCAGGCCGGCGCTGCACCAGCTGGAGTGTGATTGTTGTTGCGCGTAGCGCAATGCGGTGCGTCAGTGATGGCAGCCCACTCTCCAAACGCAAATTCACTAAACGGGTCCAAGGTGGAGCTCCGAGCATGATACGTAGAGCATTGTTTTGTAGAACTTCCAAGGACTTGGAGATAGGTGGGGAGAGACCAGTCATACAGATTGCTCCGTAGTCCACCAGGGATCGTATGGAGTGAATGTAAAACGTGCAGAGGACAGAAAACGATGCCCCCAAGCTCCTTTTTGAAAGGTACCGGAGAGCAGCGAGGCGGGTGGAAGCACGTTCCCGTAGGTATCTGACGTGGCTTGCAAAGGTTAGGCCCTGGTCAAACCAGACCCCCAGATACTGGTGTGTAGTGACAAGAGTAAGCTGGTGACCCCCGAGAAGCAATGGAAAGTCTGGGGGATGGAGGCTGAATGGCAGACACTTTGTTTTTTCCAGATTGATTTTCAATCCAAGCTCGTTGCATTTGGCATGGAGTCAAGACAGGGCATAGTACGCCTGGGAGAAGCAATCTTGGCGTGTGAAGACCAGGGCCAAATCATCTGCATAGCAGAGGAGAGAGATGCCTGGCCCATAATCGACAGTTAAAAGCCCCTCCATTAAGATATTAAAAAGGAGAGGGCTTAAGACGCTCCCCTGGGGGTGCCATTGGGATGGAGAAGAAAAGCTGAGAGATGCCCCTGAAAACTGACCCCCGCAAATCGATCATGGAAAAAATCCTTGATCCAAGATAGGAGCCTGCCTCCTACACACCTTGCTGCAAGAGCCGCAAGTATAACAGTGGGGTTTGCCAGTTCAAATGCCTTTTCGAGGTCGAGGAAGACAGCCATTCCCTTTCCTCCCCTCAGCTCCCCAAGGAGAGACGCAAGGCAATGAGTGGTGCTCCTGCCAGGATGGTAAGCGTAAATCCTTGGGTGCAGTGGTCCCAGCCGCCAAGCAAGACGAGCCCGCACAACCCTCTCAGCTGTCTTGGCAACACAGCTGAGAAGGGAGATGGGGCGCATGGCAGTGGGATCACAAGGCTTCGGAATCGGGTGAATGACGGCCGCTTTCCACGACGTCGGCAGACGCCCCTCAGACCACGAGAGGTTAAACAGATCAAGCAGTCGCTTGCTACCACAATCTCCAGCGTGTGATAGAACAGAGTATGTGAGCCCGTCAAGCCCCGGCGCAGTGTCCTCCCTGCGTTGCAGAGCTTTCTGAAGCTCCCCACTGGTGATTGGACAATCAGCAGGGTCAGGCCTATTACACGCTGCCTGGATAGCTACAACATGAGAGGGGGACAGCTGCGCCTGCAGGGCTCTGACAGACTGCGGGAGATTGGAAGATGCAGAGCGGTCGGTGAAGTGCTGAGCAAGACGGCTGGCCTCAGCGGCAGGGTCAGGATGGGAGGGAGGGTGAGGAGGGCGTGGATCAGAGACGGACCTGATTCTCCTCCACATCTCGCGGAGAGTGGAGTGAGAGTCTAGGGTACGACACCATCTGATCCACGCCTCCTCCCTAAGGCAGAGCTTCTCGGAAGTCACATGCCGTGTAACAGCAACCAGGTACCGGCGGTGCAGAGATGTACGGCGCCGTCGGTACTGCTTGCGCACCGCATTGAGCCTCCGGTTCAGTTCCTTGACCCTGTCGCAGTAGATCCAGCCGTCTCGGTAGCACCTTGTCGAGCGCTGCCGCAACGGGATAGCAAGAGAGGCAGCTTGTGCAATAGTACTTGCTACCTGATCCGCTCTGCTCTCGAGGTCTGAGGCAGGAGGGGATGTCTCAAAGGCCGTTGTGAGAGCACGGGCGAAGGCCGTCCAGTCCGCCCGGTGTAGGTCCCACCGTGGTGGTGGAGGTGGGGGTGGCGGGAGGGGAGAGAGAGGCAGGTCAACCATAAGGGCAAAGTGATCACTCGCAAGGTGGGGGTGGAGTGACCACGACGCCAAGGCCGCAAGTGGTGATGACACAAGAGAGAGATCGAGGCGACCTCCCCTAATATGGGTGGGTTCTGCCACATCATTTAATAGGGAGACACCACCCATCTCCTCCAGAACCAAAGAGATGTGCCGTCCTGCTTCGTTGGACTGAAGAGGCGAAGATAGAAAGGCGTGGTGGGCGTTAAAGTCGCCCCCTATGTATATGGCTCTCCTGGTAGCCTGGGAGAACAGATCTCCCAACTCCAGGGTGCCCCTCTGGCTCCAGTAGACATTATATACCGTAAGGGGCGACGTAGCCAGATGGAGAACCGCACCTTGAACCTCCACATCAGGTCCACAGAAAGGAGGGGATTCACAATCCGTGCACGCGATGTGGTCCCGAACCAGAACGGCACATCCCCGTGTGGCGCCACGAATGTATGGGAGGAGATAGGTGGTGTAACCTGGGAGACGAAATGTTGAACCGTCTGGGAGCAGGGTCTCCTGCAGTAGGATGACGTGGGGGCGGTCCCTCTCGGCCGCCTCCTGCAAGAGTGGGAGCTTGTGCCGTGCTCCTAAACAGTTCCACTGGAGGAGTCTAAGGGAGGAGTCGTCCTGCCGTCTGGGGAGAGACAGAGACGACCCGCCTCCGACGTCTGAGTTGAGGTTATGTCCGTAATTGTCTCCACCGAGGGTGGAGACTCGTCTCTTTGAAGGGGGCAAGGTTGGGTCTGGTGAGGGGCTGCAGACAGAGCTGCTGAACTGCGGGGCTTGGACCGCTTGAAGGAGCGGGCTGGATTGCGTGGGGAAGCCCGTTTCCCCCTTGAAGAGTGAGTATGGTGGCAAGGGGCAGGCCTGGCACTGAGGCCTTCCAGCTTCCTGGAGATCGCCTCGTCTATTATGCGATCTGCAGCAGAGCTGATCGCAGCCACCTTTATGGTGATACCCAGCTTTAGGGACACTGCTTTGGCAACAGCCACGGCGATTTGAGATCCCAGATCTCTCATGTCCTCCTGTGTGAATGTTATGACAGGTTGAGCAGGGGCAGTGGGTGGGCAGGGCACTGAGCTGGGTTTTGGTGGCAAAGTCGTAGGTGGCGGACTGAGCGTCGGGCTGGGTGGCGATGAGAGGCTGGACTGCGGTGGGTAGTGAACCTCTGCAGTGGTCTGGCTCACCGTGAGAGCTGAGGGCAAGGGAGGAAAGTCTTGATCGCGGAAGGCTGGTGGGCGCGAAGCAAGAGGGCGGCGTTGTTGTCCCCATATGAAAGTGCCGGGGGGAGCTGGAGTTGCACTGGCGGCCTGTTGCTCTTGCACAAATGCAACCTGTCTCTCCCGACCCTGTTCCACACGGCGAAGTCTCGCAGGGCAATTGCGGTGCCAGGCGTGATGTTTCCCTGAGCAGTTGGGGCACTTGGCAGCGACCGGTTCCTTCGCCTTGAACCGTTTCAGGCATTGGTCTGTGTCGTGCGCTCCACTGCACATACCGCAGATGATGGGGTGGTTGCAGGTGGCACGATGATGCCCGAAGCGTTGGCACCGGTAGCAGCGCAGCGGTTCTGGCGTGAAGGGGCGAAGATGAAAAGTGCCCCAATTGCCCAGGTCGAGGGACGGCACTAGAGGCCTGCAGAGGGTCACACAGACCTGCAGCGTCTCCTCCCGTGTCCTCTGAGTCTGGCAGCGCTCTGCTGCCTCGACAAGAGGGTGCCGTAAGAGGATATCCACCGGCATACGCCGGGGATATCCCATGACTGTTGCCTTGACAGTTTGTCCTCCTGGAGACAGCTCCACTATCTTTATAATGGGTGCTTCCTCCTCTGCCACTGCCCTCAGCCGAAGGTATGACTCCTCCTCGGTGGGGATCAGCACGCAGCTGTTGTCTCGGCCATAGCGATTCGCGTCCACGAGGCCTGGCAGGTGGTTCTCCAGCGCCGCTACCGCATTGTAGCTGGTCTCGTATCCCTCCTGGAGAGGAACGCGAAAGGCCGGGAAGGATGAACGAGGAGGAGGAGGAGGCACAACTGAGACTGAAGGGTGAGTTGCAGAGGGATGCTGCCGTGGCACCAAAGTCCTGTATGCAGGAGCGTGAGCGTTTCCCTGTGGCGCTCGTAGTGTTTTTCGTGTCACAGGGATGAAACTGTCGGCGTCAGGAGAGTCGACGGGCATAGCAGAAGGGGGAGCTCCAGCAAGAGAGGCAACAGTAGCTGGTGCAATCGCAGCACGGGCTGCATCGTGTGCAGCCGAGGCAGTAGGTGGTGACACCTTGGCAGAGGTTGGTGCCTGACTGCGCGGGCACTCAGAGGGAGAGGCAGCTGGATGGATGGCACCAGAGGTCTGTGCCTTAGCTCTGGGAGGAGGAGCCGAAGCATCGTCCTCCATCGCCTCATGCACACGTGCAACCTTGGTTGCACGTGCAGAAGTGGAAGGGGGGCCTGAGGTGACATGCCGCGAGCGGGGAACAGTCCCCTTAAGCCTAAGAGAAGGAGGAGAGGCAGAGGCATTGCCAGACGTCGACGAGTGGGAGCTAGCGTCTGAGAGACGCCGCTCCCGCTTCGCGCCTGGCATGGCAGCAGGGCGAGGCGTCCTCTGCTGGGAAGGGGTTTGACGGGCTGGGCCCGTGGGCCGGGGAATCTGCGTCCTTTCCATGTCCCTGAGGGACAGACACACAAACACACACAGATGTCACTCACACAGACACACAAACACACACAGACGTCACTCACACAGACACCCAGACAGGTACACCAACACTCACTCTGAAAATGGAAAGCAATAAACCGTAAAAATGGCCTAGTTCCCTACGGTGACGGGCAACCTATGCTCCCCGCCCTCTAAAGGGCGACGTGGGAGGCCCCACCACTGCCCCTTTCGGGACTTCCCTAATCTATAAGAGCCGCCCTCACTGCCTCCTTTAACCAGGCCCTAATGGCCCCCCTTCATGGAAGTGCCCTAACGGCACCCCTTCAGGGTTCGGCGTCGTACTACAGCGAGGGACACTAACGGCCTGTCTCCTTCTGAGCTCTGCTTCCTAAATTCTGGTGTTGCAGGGGTCGTGACACGTGTGTTACACTGTTGTTGGAATGTTCTAGAAACCTGTGAGTGAGTATGTGTGTATGTGTGTGTATGGTCACTAGACGCTGTCGTGTGCCTATAAAGCATTCCTTGAGTTAGAGTGTGTAAGCATGTTTAGCATTGCTCGATTCTCGCAGACACAATACCTCTGACTTGCTGCTTCTGTCTGTCTGTCTATCTATCTATCTATTTATCTATCTATCTATCATGTTTTCTATAATTAATTGTATTTATAATATGGAGTCCTACCAAATGCCCTTAGGTCCTTTAGCCAGAGCGGTCCATATCGAGCTCAGTGTAATCTAGCAGAGGCAGCCAGTGTAAAAAACAGAGAGAGAGAGAAAGAGAGAGAGAGAGAGAGAGAGAGAGAGAGAGAGAGAGAGAGAGAGAGAGACTGACTTATTTGGGAAGTGAATAAAGATGATTTTTTTTTTCTAGTAAAGGTGAACCTGAGAGATGAAAAAAGTTGAACCTAATCGTTAAGAAGTAAACAGAACCCGGTATAACTAAGACTTGTATTCTCGTCGGTTAAGGAAGTTCCCTAACACATTTTCCTAAGCGACTCATTTGGCTTATTATACCTTACTGTCCTTCTCTGTGTCCCAGAAATCCTTTTAATATCACCATTATCCGCAAAAGATAGCGTACGGAAAGATATTAACGAGGCAGATCCAAAAATAAATTGCTAAAGAAAAGTAGCTAGGGCGTCTCCTTGTTAACTGGAGAGAATACGAACCTGGGACACGAGACATTCCCTTTGTTGAGAACCCAAAGGAACCACTACCATTAACTAAGTATTTTACCATAATATTAAGCACATAAGTCCTCTATGAAATTTGCCAAAGCTCTTGTTGATAGTAAATTACTCAAAAGAAACCAACTTGTTATTAATGAAAGAAAGAAAACGGAAAAATACAACGTCTCTCTCTCTATTTTTATATGCGTCGACGTTCTTCTATTTTGATCAGTGCGTGTAGGAGTCTTAAAACTTTCCTGTTTTCCATGCAACTATTGTTATTACTTTCAGTCAGATTTAAGTTTCCCTCGTCCTCATTTTGTCATGCATCTCCTAATCATTTCCTTGCTTCTCGTCAGGCTTCGTTTTATGTTACTTTTTCTCTTCTTACTCGCCATTATTCATGTCGCAATGTTGGGGAAAAAGTGGGAAAAAATGGCCAAGTATTTCACATATGAGGTATTTGTAAAACGACACCGTCTCTCCCGTTATTTTTTCTATTCACATCGGCGCGCTTGCATTTTTTTTTTTTTCTTAATGCGAGAAGGAGTTTTGAAAATATCCTGTCTCCGGGTAGCCTATTGTTGGCACCTTCTTTCTGGCGAGTTGTGATTTTTCGCTGTTCTCCCTTTTCCTTCTGTGTTTGTCCTTGTTTCCTGTCCTACTTCTTCAGCTGCCTGTCATGTCTTCCTTCTTTCTTTCCTGCATTTTCTCCTTCCCTTTCGGTTTCCAGGTTCTTTCTCCTCATCGACCATTGTTGTCACCGTCTATCAGTTGAATCTTGGTTTCTCTCTCTCTTTCTTATCCTGTTTTTGTTCTTGCATAACATTGTACTCAACTTTTTCCTCTCTCGTTTCTTTTTCTTTTCCCTTTTCTTCCATGTTTCTCTGTTCCTTCATATTTAATTCTTCATCCATTGTTTTCGTCTTTTGTCGGAATCTTGGTTTCTCCTTCTTGTCTTTTACCCTCCTCCTTTTGTTCTTACTTCGTATTCTACGTCTGCTCTTCCATACATCCTACTCCTTCATTTCTTTCTCTTTTTTTTCTCATCTCTTTCCTGTCTCACGTCTCACCTCTTGATTTTTACTATATCGTTTTTTCCAGCCGTCCTTCTCCACTTATTTTTACTTCTCGTTTCTTTTTTGGTAACTCTCCTCTACCTCTTTTCTTTTGTTCCTGGTAGCGACTTTGGTATTCCCTTCTTAAAACTGAGTCATACATTTTCACGCTATCCTTTCGTCCTGTTCTTGTTCCTTCTTCACCTCCTATTTTTTCTGATTTGCGTTGAATTTCATTTCCTCCCTTTCTTTTCTTTCACTTTGCTACTGTCTTCTTTCAGTCTCTTCTTTACTTTCTTCTCCTCTCATCGTCTTTCTTCTTTGTTGTTTATCTTATTTTACTCCTTCAACTTCTTGTCATGTCCTTCCATGTTTCCTCATTCCCTCTTCCTGTCTCCTCGGGTGGGTCGTTATCCTCGTCTTTTATTCTCTCTTGCTTCCTTCTTTTACATTAACATTTTTGATGTTTCTTTCCCTTTTTTCCCATTTCTCCTACTGTCGATATTTTTCTTTCCTTTCTGCCTCTTTTTCTCTCAATGTTTTCCTCTCTTCCTCAATATGTTTTTCCACATCGTCCCCCCGATCTCATCACCTCCCTCTCGTCGTCCTTATCCCTCACACTGTCATTACTCATTTTAATCTGCTCCGCCTGGTCTGCTTCTCCTATTCCTCTTCATTGTTCTTGTGTTCGTTTTACTCGTTTTTCTGTTTTTTCCTCAAAGCTTTCTTGTTTCTTCTACTTATCATCATTCCACCGTTCCTCTTTCTATATGCTTTTTCTTTCTTCTTTTCCATCTCGTCTTTATCTCTATTCACTCTAGTGTGTGGAGTACACCTAGCAGACTTGGGGGTCCCCATATACAGCTCTTCAAAACACGTCGGAATTAAAAGCTTTTCGTGTCATTAACTCGCTACATCTCAATGACTCCCTTCAGCCTTTCCTTCATCGCCGTACTATCAGAAGTCTGTCTCTTTATTATTGCTACTTCGGTGGCTTCTGTTTTTTTTTTTAATTGTCTGCATGCAGGCACGTAGCACACGTTTTGATCTCACACTCTCAGTCGTTTTCAGTCAAATCATCAACGCATGGGTTAATGTAGACAGCAGGCCAACTCTGTAACTGTCGTCCTCAATCTGAATTTCTTTCTGACTGACTCCCAGTCTTTTAAAAGCAATGTGTCCAGACATCTTGAAATGTACAGACCTTACACACATACACACACACACACACACACACACACACACACACACACACACACACACACACACACACACACACACACACACCTCCTCCTTCTCCCACTCAGTTTTCTTCCTCCTCTCTCCCTAAGTCTACTAATACCAAGTCGGTTCACTTCATTCTAAAACGGCTCCAAGCTCTCGCAGGGGGCGGAGCATCGGAGTGACGTCGACTGGCTCTGGCACCCATCATGAAGAGAGATGGGACCACCTTCAGCCACTAAAGTGATTTTGTCACCCTCAGAAGTACTGTAAGTCATTAATGGCTTGTGTGACTATAGCAATACCAGCTCAGTTGACTCCTGACCATGATCGAAGGTGGATGTTTGCTCCACTAATCAGACCATGACACATTTTTTTTGGTTTGGTGAAGTAAGGGGAGGGACTGAAATGTATGAAGGAAGGTATGGGGGTGTGATGGAAGGTGTAGGGGTGTGAGGGAAGCACTTCATCCCCTGCTTCGTTTGCCCTTGTTATAAATGTTTAATTTGAGTCTGCAGTTTTATACATTTTCTGCTACTTAAGCCAACTCTCATCACACACAAGCCACGCCTCCCTGCGCCCTGATGGAAAGTGAACCGACTTGGTATTAGTAGACTTATCACTCCCCTTTCATCCTTTTTCTCTTTTAGTGGTGAATTTTCTTATCCTCTTCTACTTATCCAACTGTCATTCTCGTTTTCTGTTTACAGTTTTTACCCTTTCTATGTTCTCTGTTTTTCTGCCCCTTGTATAATTATCCTCCTCATTCCTCCTTTTTATTCTCCTCCTCAATATTGTCGTCGTCCTCTTCGTCCTCGTCGTCGTCCTACTCCTGTTTTCTTTTTTTCCTATCTCCTTGCTTCTCATCTGTCGGCCTCCTCTCACCTTCCCCGCATCACTCCGAAAACTGAGGCTTGTGAAATATACTACTGGGTGAGAACTGTATATGACGGCCACACCCGATCACAGCTGAGTTGCGTCACAGAGCACATCACATCACACGGCTGGGGTATGCAAGAACAAGGCTAGCAAGGACGGGGAGTGGCTAGGTGCTGGGGACTTGGGAACAGGAGAGATTATCAAGTGCTGGCTGCTGGGAAATTGGGAACAGGAGAGATTATTAGGTGCTAGATGCTTGGAAATTGGGAATAGGAGAGATTATTAGGTGCTGGATGCTGGGGAATTGGGAACAGGAGATATTATTAGGTGCTAGGTGCTGGGAAATTGTGAATAAGAGAGATTATTATGTGCTGGATGCTGGAATCTTAGGATAAGAAGAGATTACTAGGCAAAGGTAATAAATATTCTAAACTGGGAAGAGCTGAGAGGTACAGGAATCATCGGTTTCCAGGCGCTGGATGGTCGGATGGGCTGGGGGTTGAAACTTTTTAAGGACTAGGACCCATATTCTTATCGGTTGAGAATACTCCCTGAACCCTCTTCCTTAGCGATTTATTTCTGGATACGGCTGGTTATTATGAATTAAGCATAGTATGCGGATATCTGAAGGTTTTTTGTAAAACAGAAAAGGACAATAAGGTGTAATAAACAAAATAAATTGCGTTAAGAAAGGTGCTAGAGAGCTTTCTTACCCGACAAAAGTACAGGCCTAGACTGGAGGTCACGTTGAGAAAAAAGACGCTTGGAACAGGAACGAAGAGCGACTACATGAGACCAGGAAGAGTTATGTGGGTACGAAAACAAAGAGTTACATGGACTAAGGGAATCTAGGAAGACAAAAAGAGGACAGAAAAGCTTAAGGCTGTTAACATGAGGGTTGATGGAACATAGGTGGGGTGGGGAGGATATAGTGTTCAGGAACAAAAAAACAGGGACATATTAAACAGCAGAAAGAAATAGAAGTGGTTGGGACGTACTGCGACAAGTAACAGGTGACTACGAGGTTCAGTGGAACTAGAAGGTAGTTGTAGTATTGGATTTTTGGATTAGTAAAAGCTGACTCTAAACAGGGGCTGGAAATGTCTACTGACTGAGTTCAGGGAGCTAGGAAAGTCCCCTTCACAACAAATCATCTGTTTTACATAACCCTGGATATGATGATAGTTTTTTGGTTATCTCAAAGGATATTCCTCCTTCTCTCTCTCTCTCTCTCTCTCTCTCATCCGTACACTTTTCTGCTGCCTCACTTTCTCGCAAATTCACATTCCCTCTCCCTCTCACACTGTCCCTCTAGATTGATGTATTTTATAGTGTTGGATTCTTCAGATTCTCCCTTTCTCGAACTTTCTTTTAAGAGCTGTTTTCCACTGCCATCATCATTTCCCAAGCTTTTCTTCTCCATTTTTTCTCCAACACGGATTCACCTTCGGTGATTTGAATATTTCATATATCACAATTGTCTTTAACTTGGTTTCATTACCATACTCCTGTGATACACCTCATAAACTGTATTTATTTTCTTCCATTTTTATTTGCAGGGAGTTTTTTCCCTACTTAGTTTTTCTTCTAACTTTGTGATCTTTCAGTTTTTCTTCGTTTTCCTTTGTCATATTTTTGTCTCGATTCTCTCTTCCTCGATTTGCCGTAGTGTTCCTTCTAACTGGTATGACAAAAAGTAATGAATATCTTCATAATACTCAATCCAAACTATGGGGTTATGCCTCATTTACTGACCTGAAAGCATATCCTAGAGTTACAGTATTTTTTATTAAGAAATCCACATTCTGTGCAACTCTGATTGATATTGTAGATATTATATCATTTTTTTTTTTTTTTGGGGGGGGGGGAGGGAGATCTATAACGCTGGGAAGCCAAGACCGTTCGAGATTGAGACTTGAATTTTTCAGGGGCAGTTTACCTTTGCTGCAGGGTTCTTTTGGTACATTTTTTCCCTAGCACTAGAGCCCTCTAGGCTATTTTCTCTTCGACTTTTGCATTCTTGCGCGGCAAAAACCACAGAATCGATTGCTTTGCAAATGTTCCAGCATGAAGTGGTCAACATATAGGCTACTAGTGCGCCTGGTTACTGATACTGAGATCCAACAAATACATTTTTAGATATTGAGGAAAATCAAAATGGCCACCTCACGCCTGAAAGTGCTAAACTGGAAAGTATTTGGCCGATTTTGACCAAACTCAGTTGAAATGTAGTGGGTCATGAGTGAACTTGATCTGCCTAGTATGAATGACATTAACGTTGATCTGAAGGTCACAGGTCAAAATTCGTTGTTTTCTTAAATGAGTCATACCAAAAGCCTTGTAATATTAGTTTTCAATAACACAAGTACTTTCAGAATCTAAAATTGTCTACTTTTTTTAAAATTTCATAACGGCATTTACTACAAACCGTTTTTTGTAATACTCTTTTTGACGATTTTTGGACCTATCATCAAAATACATTGTATATTTTAAAGACTGTACATCATATTATGAAGTACAAGTGTGGATTTCTTTTTCGTCACTCTAATCTGGAATGCGACACTTTCATCTGGAATGCAGAGTTCTCTGAATATTGCTTTAGCAAATTCAGAATTCTAGTTATTACTGCATTTCAACTGGAACCAGAAAAATGTACTAGTCCGGTTCGCTTAATCACCATAATGATGTCTTTTGTACCTTATTTTTTCTGTTACCATAGTATTCTGTTCAGCTGAGGAAGGATCAATACTAATAAAGGGGTTCTGAAGGCTATATTTAAATTTCTCCTCCATTTCGAAACATCTCCCCGCAGTTGAGTATAATAAGGTAACAGGAAACATTCTAAGTAATAAGTCAACATAGTGAAAAAATGAATGAGGGGCGTTTGGGACGGGAAACGAGTGAGGGAAGGGGTGGGGGGTGGATGTTGCATCGTTGAGTATCATGAAGAGCAAATTTGTCCTCAGTAATTAAAGATGTACAGCGGGGCTGTGTTTCCGTCTCGCTGTGGCAAAAATTCTACTAGTCTATGAAAATTGTCTGCTGCATTTATTTCGAAAAGTCAGCAAAGAAAGTACTCTGTTTCCTGCATCTCTTTTCATCTGCTATATTTCTTAAAGGATAATTTAAAATAAAGATTTATTTTTCGTCCGTATTCGAAGAGCCATAATGTCAACAAGTCTAGGATTTTTAGAAATTAACTAAACCAGCTGCGTGTGATAGTATGATCCTCTCACAGGGGAGTTATTTTTTAAACTTACTTACCTACTCACTTGCTGTCATACTTACCTTACCTCTCTGACTACTTACACACCTACTTATCTGCCTCCCTGTCTACCTACCTACTTACCGACATGCCTACCTAACTACCCACCTCCTAGTGTACCCCTCAGCCCTGACCAACACATGATGATTTGGCGACATATGCGAGTATTTATTTCTGTCTTTAATTTTTGATCTTCACCTATTACTGTATCACAGATGGAGATCTTTGTATGCGTCATTGTTCTTGTTATAAATATTCCGTCACATTTCGTTTCTTAATTCGTGACTCTTACTGAGGATGTGCAGCACAATGGCCTCATTACACTGAAGCTTTTTGAGTAGCCTGTAATTACTTTTCAAGGCCACAGGTCCAAAAATATTCAGATTTCATGAATTTTGAACCTCAGTTTACCCCAAAGCTGTTACAGATATAAGAATATGGAATGAATTCCCGTGATAAAATTATTTTCCAAACATTTGTATGGAAATAAATTAGGTCATTCATGCGTGACATTTCGATGTTTAGGACACTCCATTTTTCAACTGCTCTTCCATCCAGGAAAAACTAGAACATAAATGAGACATTTTACCCTAGAATAAATCTGGTCCTGGACCAGGTCTGTATACTTTATAGGTGGCAGTTTGACCAACGGCTTTTGAGTTATTAAAAAAAAAAAAAACAGTTACAGTGACCTTTACCTAATTTCAAGGTCACAAGTCCAAAAATGTTAAACATTTACGAGTTTTCAAACTCAGTCAGTCCAAAACTATTATAGTTATATGAACCTGGAAAGAAATACCGGGATATTATTATTTTCCAAAGTATTTGCATAGAAAAACTATAAGATCGTTCATGTGTGACATTACGATATTTCAGACACCTCCATACGGAAAAAAATATATAAATATAAATAAGGCACTACTTGGACCTGCAAGTTTTGTCGGTTCCTGGACCAGGTCTGTATACTTTTTGGTGGCAGTTTAACCAATAATTTATTGTTTATTTAAAAAAAACGTAAGTTACGCCTCTCAGCAATATTCTCATAGGTGGAGGTCAGTAACTGCTTCTGACAGTTTGTATTCTAATTATTATTAATTATCATTATTATTATTATTATTATTGTTATTATTATTATTATTATTATTATTATTATTATTATTACTATTATTATTATTCCTTACTCACCTCTGAGTGGCATTACGTGAGCAATAAAACCCCAACCATCCCTTGGATATAAACTTGCACCAGCTCAATCTGATTGGAGTGCCTTAATTACCCACTAAACCACCAGGTGCCATAATTTGGTTACATGGTTACCACCCAGTGTAGTAAATGGTTTCACTCAGTGTAGAGTCACCCATTGACAGAAGGAAGGGGAATGAATGAAGGAAACAAAGATAAAGAGGAAGGAAGGAAAGAAGGAAGTGAAGTTACTTCTAAACTAAAAAACACTAAATTTTTATCATGCGGGTGGAAGTAAGGGTGCAAAGCCCAGCATAGTATGAAGCCTGTTAAATCAAGCATTAAGAAAAAAAAATCCATCACCTCCAAGCCATACAAGCATTCCGAATTGCCCCGTCAATGGTACAGTTTTCCTGCGATAATAGTTTCGAACTTACAATAACATCCTTGAATAATAAACTACATGAACTAACCACAGCGGTTGCAGTTACACGTTCTAGCATTGGTGCCATCACAGAGGCATGGCAAATTCTGCTATACACATCCAAAACTGTGAATTATTTCATAATCTACGCATGACATGGAGAGGTGGGGGATTGTTGGTATTTTGCAACACTCTACTGCGCCCATCCACTTTGAATACCACAGTTCCAGCTGATCTGGAATTGTGGGTACTTGTTAACTTGCCACCCCACCCTCGCCATGCCACCTCAGTTATATATTACATGGTATATCATCGACCTAGAGCTCCCATCAAGGTTCCATTGCAGCACAACCTGATAGACACAACAAACCAACTTAAAGTTAGGTACTCCTTATCCAAAATCATAACTTGCAGAGACTTCAATGTATTAGACATCTCAGATCTCCAGGCTCAGCTTAATCTTACATAAGTCGTTCATTTTCCCACCTATGAGGTTAATACACGTGATTTAATTCATAGAGGTCTTGCAGATTGGCACCTCCCACCACAGCCCATGTCACCATTTGGATACCATAGGCATGCATACATTCTGTGGACACACACACACACACACACACACACACACACACACACACACACACACACACACACACAACATCCTCATACCAGCACCCCCACTATTTGCCTAGTTTCCTCCTGTTGCCCTCTACCCCATCTCCTTCCAATACCGAGCACACAAACGAATCCTCATGTCATTCCAATACCCTAGCACACAAACGAAGCCACATTGTTTAAGCTTTGCCTGGCAAGAGTTAGTCAGGGTTTGGGGTCACAGGAGAGAACAAGCATTACATGTTCCTCTCTTCCGACGACAAAGAGCTTTCAAGTGATTGATACCAGCCTCCTGTGTACTGAAATAACCTCTTGAACACATCATTATCTGCAATCTGAGTTTGTACCTTTTTCCAATCGTGTAACATTAAGAATACCTATATAGTAATTTAACATTGGTGACCCCGGAGTGACATGAACACCCAGCCTTCTGAGAGGTTTTCTCAAAGATGGTCCTAGTCTGGGCCTTCCACCAAATCCCAGTAGTTGAAGAGGATATCCCAAAGACTGCCATTACCACTCCCTTCGGCTCTTTGAGTTTCCTAGGATGAACTTTGGTTTACTTAATGCCATGCAGACTTTCCAGAGATTTATGGACCAGGTAGTGTGGGGACTTGATGGGGTTATGGTGTACATTGATGGTGTCCTCGTTGCATCTGCCTTACACCAGCAGCACGAGAACCACCTATGGTAGCTGTTTGCTTCGACTGCCTGAAGATCCACTCATCCAAATGTATCCTCGGAACTCCAACATTGGACTTCCTTGGTCACAGGGTGTCTGCTGTAGGGTTCTTCCCCCTCCCACAGATGGTCATTTTTATCAAGGATTTTCCCAAACCAAAACACGGTACACAGGCTTAGAGAGTTCGTTGGGATGGTCAATTATTACCGCAGGTTCATTCCTCATGCAGCAGACAATGACCTCCTAAAGGGGACTAAGAAAACTTCAACCAAACGGCTGGTGTGGACTATAAAGCCTGAGAAGGCTTTTTGTACCATCAAAACGCAATTAGCAGACCTCTCGCTGCTAGCACACCTTGCCCCGAATGCACCTACAGTCCTTATTACAGATGCACCGTCAGAGGCAGTGGGTGCCGTTGTACAGTAGAAGAAGCAAGGCATTCTCACTCCCGTCGCCTTCTTCTGTAAGTGCTAGGAACACAGTCAACCAAAATACAACACCTTCAACAGGGAGCTGCTGGTGATATATGAAGCTGTTTGACACTTCCGTCACTTCCTGGAGGCAAGAGAATTTCATATCCTGACCGACCATAAACCACTAACGTACATTATGAGCCAAAGCAGAGACAACTTCACACTGAGGATATCCAGATAACTAGCTTACATCTCAGACTATACAACAGATATCCGCCACATTAAAGGAGAGAATGCGGTGACCGATGCACTATCACGTGGAGTTGCTGCTATCATCCCTGCAGACACGCCTAATGGTTATGTAGCTCTGGTGGTGTGGCCGCAGGTGTACTCTGAACTGCAAACTCTTCAGGAAAGTGCCACAGCACTTCAGTTACAGCAAGTAAATATTCCAGGCTCCCCTCATAAACTGCGGTGTGATAACTCGTGTGGCCAGCCTAGCCATATATCCCACAGCAGCACTGCCAGCATATTATCCAACATTACCACTCCCTGGAACATCCAGGGATTCGGGGAACACAATGGATCATCGGCAAACACGCAGTGTGGTCGTAGATGAAGCATGACATCAAACAGAGGACACACACACATACCTTATCTGCCAAGCAACCAAAATGCAGAAACATACAAAAACACCACTTTAAATCATACTCTCACCAACCCAACGTTTCCACACAGTGCATGTAGATATTGTTGGACCTCTACTGGCCTCCCACGGTTGCAGATAGTTGCTGACCATTATGGACCATGTCACATGGTGGGCGGTGACAACACCTATGAAAGATGGCACAACCGAACGGACAGCCCACTACTTCCTGGCCAGTTGGGTGGCACGCTTTGGGGCCCCCCACACCATTATCACTGACCAGGGTGTTGAGTTTGAATCCTGGGCTTGGCTAGAGATGCTTAATTTCTTGAGCACCCACCAGCAGCATACAACCACCTACCATCCACAATCAAATGGCATGGTAGAACGTTTCCATGGGGCCTGAAGGAGGCACTCTAAATCCGTACCAATGCATCTAATTGGGTGGATGCCCTCCCCATTATCCTCCTCACACTGCAGGTCACCAACATAGACCTAGAGACCTGCAAAATTCACCAGCGGAGCTTGTTTATGGGGAGGACCTCTGGCCACCTGGACAGTTCGCACCGGAGGCAGTCAACAGCTCCTCACCTTCCATTCTCCCTGCCCTCTGCCAGGCTATGGCCAATCTGCAACCAACGCCACCTCGCATGCCACTATCACGTCCTACGCACATCCCTGTTGACCTGCAGCGTGCCGAGAATGTGTTTATTCGTCAGGATGCCCACAAGGCCAACTGGAGCTCCCAGATATCGGCTCATACCGTGTCCTGACTCGCACAGATAAGCACTTCACTGTTGATAGCCATGGCTAGCATCGTATGGTCTCCTTGGACAGGGTAAAGCCTGCTCATGTCCCTATTTAACAACTTCCACCATCTCATCCACCCCCTACTCAAGCCTCAACTTCCCATTAATCTCCCAGCCCAGCGAACACCTCCCAGCTCCCACCTCATCCATCATCCAACCACCCACCCTACTTCCAACAGTCTTCCAAACCATCTAACCGTCCCCTACCCCTATTCCAATATCCACTCTTCCATTGCCCCTTATTGCACAACCTGCACCACCTCATTCACCACCTATACAACCCTTTAACCCCCTTCGACCTGTTCAACCCCCCACTGACCCCTCGCCCATCTCACCGTCAACTAACCTCACCCTCATGGTACCAAACCAAGACCATGAACCACTTGTCTTCCTCCCAACCCAACTGGTATCCCCCAGTCATTATTCCCCACCAGAGGATCGGCCTCTACCACACACACCATACCTCTCCCTTCTATCCCATCCCTCCCCAACAAGACAGATGTCTCTCCTACACCAGAATCCCAAAAGTCAGGAAGTTTCAACCCTGATGGATACATAACGATTTTTTGGAAGAACAGTAAGGCGTCCAGATTATATTCAGGCAACGTGAAATTATTAGAGTTTGTATTGTTTTTTTTTTTTTAGTTAACAATTACATTAAATAAAGAGGTGTACTGTGATCATATGTTGTAGGATCTCGTGATTATTTTATTGATCAAGGGATATATGTATATGTACTTTAAGTTTTTTGTGTGTGTACTTCTATTTGAGGAATAGTTTAGTTTTAATTTTGTAAAGATTTTTAACTAGTTTGAATGTCTCAGCATAAGATGTACATTAGCTAATGTATATTCAGTTTTTTCTTCTTTGTTGGAGAAGAGGGGGAGTACTGTGGTGACACACACACACACACACACACACACACACACACACACACACACACACACACACACACACACACACACACAAAACACCCTCATACCAGCATCCCCACTAATTTCCTAGTTTCCTCCTGTTTCCCTCTACCCCATCTCCTTCCAATACCCGAGCACACAAACGAACCCTCACGTCATTCCAATACCAGAGCACACAAACGAAGCCACGTTGTTTAAGCTTTGCCTGGCAAGAGTTAGTCAGCGTTTGGGGTCATAAGAGAGAACTCGTATTATGTGTTCCTCCCTTCCGACGACAAAGCTTTCAAGTGCTTGATACCAGCCTCCTGTGTACCGAAATAACCCCTTGCATACACCATTATCTGCAAGTTCAATTTGTATCTTCTTCCACTTATGTAACATTAAAAATACCTAGTTAGTAATTTAATACTCTGGGCTCCATGATCTACAGCATCGCAGTTGCAAAAAGTCATAACCTACGAAGTACTACACCATTCATCCATCCAGTTGTTCGATGAATGGATTACTCATAATCCCTGGGCAGATGTGACGACAGTTAATTACGTTGAAAGCCGGTGGCAAAATTAATCTGTTACCACCGCCTACCATCACTTCATCCCGGACAAGACTCTTACAACCCACGTCAATGATGTTCCCTGTATCACGCTATGCATCAGACAACACATACATCAACGTAACCACGGATATCATAACAATAACCTAATATTCTGTCGGTCTTTTTGCAATGCAGTGATCTGCGAAATGAAGCTAAGAAAATATTTTATCCCAGCACGACAGAAACACTCAAAAACACTGATGCAAGCTAATGGTATGGAAGAATAAATGAGATCTGTGGCCTGAACAATCGGTCATGCTCGTTACCTTGAACCAACAATCTCACCATCCCAGAAGCAGATGAAGCCATTAACACCCACTTTGCTTCTATCTGCCAGCACCTTCCCAGACTGGACCATACCCATCTTCCCATCTACCTTCCAGCTCCTACACCTCCCCCACTGGTTGATAACTCGATGTTTACAGAAAGTTGCAGACCTACAAAACAAGAGATCAGTCATACCTCTGGATCTACTAATGAAACTATTAAAAGATTTTGCACCAGAAACCTCTAAACCACTATGATCCATCATAACTGACTCCATTCCGAAGTCCAGATCACCATCCACTTGGAAGAAATCCTATGTCATTGCCATACCCAAGTCACCAACCCACCCACTAACGAAGACCTTCGCCCCATCACCAACACCTGCATACCCAGTCTACTTTGTGAGAGCATTGTTGCTGAATGGATTTATGGGGACATAACGCCAAACATAGTTACACGGCAGATTGGCAACGTGAAGACATCTTCCACCACCCACTGCTTAATCAGTCTGCCAGGCTTCTATTTATAACAGTTTTGAAAAGAGAAAAAGTTCCACTGTAACAACTTGCATTGACTTCACAAAGGCATTCGACCTCGTTAATCGCCAAAGCAATGACAATTGGTGTCAGAGCGAGCCTCATTCGCTGGCTTACTGACTTTTTGAGTGACTGAGAACAAGATGATCGTCACAGGGGCGCTACCCCCCGCTTCCAGTCCCTCACCTCCAGTGTGCCACAGGGAACAAGGATGGGACCGCTCTGTTTCCAAATCCTATTCAGCGACTCCCTCACTGACACCAACCTTCGCTGGAAATATGTTAACGATTCTACCATCACCATAACAGTCAATAACCCCAACCCCAACCCAGACTATCTCACTTTTCAGCAAAATCTTAGCAGTCTCTTGGAATGGACATAGGAATATGATGTCACCATCAACCACCACGAGACTGTCATCATGCAGTTTAACCTGGCCACTACTCCACCACCCGCTCTTAATCTGGACAACCACACCCTTGAGCTAATAAAGACTATCAAGCTTCTCGGCATCACTTTGGACAGCAGACTACGTCTCCTTCAGGCTCTACATGTTGCGGAGACTCAAGTCTTTTAGTCTTCCCACGGTGGAACTCTGCAACATCTGGCACTCTTTCATACTTCCCAAACTGACATATTATGACTCACAAGCATGGTTACCATTCTTACTACACCACAGAAGCAAAGATTGAGTCTGTTCAGAAGCGTGATGCAAAGATCATTCTTGCAAAAGCGTATGTCAACTATACCTCGTACCACCGCACATCAAACTCTCAGCTAAACAACCATGTCCGACATCTATCAAGCATACCTCTGCCAGTTTGGACTCAAACTCCTGAACAACCCCCGTCACCGCAACCTGCTGCGTCCCCCCTCCCCAGGACCACCACACGCCATCCATACCAGCAACAAGTTATCGCCAATTAGAGCAAGAACTGATCCTTATAAGAATAGCCCAATTCATATCATGGTCGGAGTGATCAGCGAACACTAGCAAACACCTTCTCCACCAAGCTGTTTCTTTCTTATTCCTTGAGTAAACGTAGTTATTGTCGCTTACTCTGTACATTTGTTTGTTACATTTAGTTTTGAAGCAGTATTAGCCCTTTAGTAATGTTACTTTTTAACTCATTACGTGTATTGTCAGCCTTAGGGCTGCCTTACCTAAAATAAACTGTGAATTATTATTATTATTATTATTATTATTATTATTATTATTATTATTATTATTATTATTATTATTATCATTTGAATGATAGATAGACAGGCAGATAGACATACAGAGATAAGCAGACATAGACAGATATACAGGTGGTTAGACAGACAGTCAGACAGAAAGATAGAAAGGCAGGTAGGTAGGCAAATAGGTTAAGCAGACGTACTGATGTATCTTCTGTATTCAGACTTATGTCATTGCGTCCACCTCGGTCGGTCCTTGAAGCAAAGGAAACTCGATAAACAACTAATTAACCGACCCGGAAGAAGATGCAGCAGATGTCTTGCCGCTGCAGCCGTCGTGTCGAAAAAGGCCCGGATAAGATCTCAATTACGATTTCTTTCATTTCCGAGTCAACTGCTCAGAGGGTCTAGTTTCAGGCAATAGATAAACAGACAAGGAAATCGATGTTTGCATTATTACCCGTCTCTGTCCCGGACTGGCTCGGGGACGGGTATCGTTTTCACTCAGTTTGTCTGTTTGTTTGTTTGTTTGTCGGTCTGTCTGTCTGTCAGTCTGTCTTTCTGTCTGTTAACAACTTTTCGCGAAAACACAGGTGAGATTTTGACAAAACTTACAGAGATGATGGGCTATGACCTTCTGATCACCTGATTAAATTTTGGGCCAAACTGGGCCACGGCCTAGGCTGCAGGCCCACAAAATAGAAAAATATATATAATCGTTTTATCGCCACAGCTCCTTTCAAATTCGTCATATCGACATGAAACCAAAACTTAGGTGTATCTTTCAAATTTGCATCCTTTAACATGCCTCGTTACATCATGGACGTCACTCCCCAGTTAGCAGTAGGGGGGGTCAGTGTCAGGTGGGTCGGGCCTAATTCCAAGTGGGCATAAATTCGTCAATTTTCATCCGATTTTATCCAAATTTGAATGTGACATCTCTGACTAATTATCCTGTTGTGTTTTAACGTCAGCACTAAGGTGACTGCATGGGAGGGTTTACTGTGCCTTGGCACCGATTCTTGTTAGAGCTGTGTTGTGAATGACGTATCTTTTCAAATGGAGTTTGTACTTTGTCAGGATACGATTTTATTCATCATACCAGTATGTGAAATCACGTTAGTCTGAAGGGATAAGAGGAGTGTGTTTACAACCACTTCACTAAGATATGTTTACCTTTAGCCTATTACATTGGTTCAGGAGTAGCAAGAATAAATGAAGATTGTACAAGACGTTTATTACTTGAGGTCCAATAATCTATGACTCTCATTAGCTGAATAAATTTATCTAAAGGTAACACGAATATAACATATGAAATGCCATCATAGTTAAGTGGCTACCAAACACAGTACTTAGCCATAAGCTTTTGAAAGCTGACAGCTGACTGCTTGTCTCTGCGCATTCATAAGTAACTATGAATTTAAAATTTTTAATATGTGTTACAATACCCGTCTCTGGCAATAAGATTGCTTAGATAATATATATATATATATATATATATATATATATATATATATATATATATATATATATATATATATATATACAGTCAAGTCGCCTAAGGCGTGGGTAATTGGTTCTGGAACAATCCCGCGCCACAGAAAATCATGCCATAAAAATAACCAAACTTATGGGAAAAATGGAATTTGGTTCTGGACGTTCGCCCAACGTCCCCCTTCCCACCCCACTTTTTCCCATTTGCCCTCACTTTACACAGGCACACAATCAAGCGATCAGTCAGTGTATGTATTACATGTAACAATAGGCACAAAAAATGGGAGGGTGATCAGCCTTGCGTCTACTTGGGCATAATACAGTCGTTCGTAAAACCGTTATGATCTGGTTAGTGACGAAGCACCTATCTCTGAGCTCAGAGGAAGTATAATGCCTCCCATCATCATCATCATAATCATCACGTATATAAGAATGATTATTAATGTGTTAAATGTGAGTTTTGTTGACACTTGAGCATACAAACTTTATCAAATAAACTTCTTCAATCAGTGTTTGACCAGGCGCCTCCGCCATATATAATACGTCATTACTAACGAATGCACTCAGACAACGAATCAGCTGTCAGCTTTCAGAAGCTTACGGCTTTTCTCTTGTTAGATATGATCTAATAGGCTGTAGTTCAGAGGGTCAGCGATATATGATGTCTAAGCTGAAAAAAATCACATGGAGACAAAGGTTTTAAAAAAGCATTGTCGTAACAAACAGATTAACATAAGAGGGTGACTGATGAAACTTGCTATAAATGTCTCTTCTCTAGCATATGCGAACTGATCAGACTGTTAGACCTTCATTTTCGTCCTAAACGACCAGTTTTTGAGATGGTCATTCTCCAGCACTTATAAATAATGGGGCATCCGGTGGAAAACAGAGGATTTCGGGAGGGAAAACAGAGGGAAACTGGTCCTTTCCGAATAAAACAAAGTTCAAAATAGCACGAATCACTTACACAAGCAGTGAAAATATGTTTATTTGTAATCTATCTTTCTTCTTTATCTACCTTTTTTCTTTTCTTCTTTTAGGATAGAGATATACTGAAATGAGTAGAATACGGTGCTACATTGTACGCACTAAGGTACTCTGACTCCACTTTTCCAAACTTAGAACCATATTCAGTCCTAATAGACATAGTTTCTAACCTTACCATTATCTTCGGCCCCTTGGTAAGACTTGCCGTCCAGTGCACTGACACATCTACTTGTTCAACATTTACACTCCTGTCCACAGCTTGTGTACATTATATAATATTTCCCAGAACGGATAATGTCAATATTTGCCGTGGTATTTTCAACTCCTTGTAAAATACAAGCAGGATTGCATGATCACCTGTTCCAAAGAGATGTCATGGCGGAAATGATTTTAAATTTCAGAAGAGGATATCGCCACGTGGATACTCAGATGGTGCAATATCCATAAATTACAGTGTCTACTCACGGGCCGTCCGAGAGCAATACAAAATGTACCCACTTATGGGTGATGATGTCACACCCTCCTTTCCACCCCCGCAGCCCTCACTTTACTGATCAGTCTGTCAATATCCAAGGAAGTGTGGCGTGCCAATTTGAAACTGGCTTATTATCTGCCACCTTTCCACGATTATTTCCATACACAAGGAGGGGAAAATGACCAATTGCTGTTCAGTATATGGATGCTTCTCGTGCCATGCAAAAAGACGAAGCATCGCATTCCAGTTTCCGGGAAAATGAAGAAATGAGGAGATGGGTTTAGCTGTATGGAGGGCAAGATCCCATTAATACTGACATTGCTGTGATAAGCAGGTTACATTTTGAACAGAGTGCTTTTTGGAGAAACTTACAATGCAAACTTCTGGTGTGCTGGTGCCAAAAAAATCACGTGAGAATCAAGGAAGGATGTGTGCCAACACTGTTACTGCCATCAGCGAAAGGTAAATCATAAATGTACTGGTTAGATTATATTATGATGATAAAGGCCCAAGCACACATAGGTGAGAAACTCGTAGAATGCTCCTCGCAAGGCACTTGGCATCACTCAGGAACTGCTCGCACTTGACTCCTGCCATGCTCGCCTATACTCCTGAAGCACTCTTGAGTCACTCCTGCTCACTCGGGACTAGTCCCCGATAGCTGAAAAATGTTTAAACCTGTTAAAAATTTTCAAGAGTGATCGGCAAGCAAAATAACTTGGGAGTTGCTCCCCAGCCGCTCTGGAAACGCACCCCGATCACTCCTGGCCACTCGATATGCAGTTGGAGATCACTCGCTGTCTGTCAGAGCCAGAATTGTTCGCTGACTGGATGAAGAGTAGACACAGAGTAGTCAAGAGTAATCGGCAAGCAATCGGGGAGTGTTTGAGGAGTGACACCGAGTTTATCCGTACAATGTGAACACCCATGCCGAGTGAACTAGGACAACACAGGAGTGTTTGTGGAGCGGTCAGGGAGCAAACCAAGAGTAATTCAGCAGTGTTTCCCAAGTGGTGCCGAGTGTTTGCCGATCACGTGGTCAAGACCAGTAGAAGTACACAGTGCATCTCTCCTGCAGTCATTTTCTAGTCTGCTGTTGAACTGTTCACGCCTCCAGATTATTATTAATCTTCGTCACTATGGGGCCCAAGAGAGACAGGAAGATGGCTCCCAAGAAGAAGGTCTCCAGTGCAGATATTAGTCCTGAAAGAAGTGAGGAAAAAGAGAAAGCCACTCCATCTCCAGCACCCAGTTCTTTGAGGGACCTCTCTCCCATCCACTCCATGGAAGACTCCCTTGTTGCTGCTGCCCAGAAGTCCCCTGCTGCTGCTGCCAAGAAGTCTCCTGTTGCTGCTGCCGCCAATCACCCTCCGAGCCATCCACAGCCAGGTCTCCAGCCAGATCTCCAGCCAGGTCTCCTGCCAGGTTTCCAGCCAGGTCTCCAGATAACAGTCACCTAGCCAGTGAAGGAGAGAGATCCTCCAGGAAGCAATGGAAGGTCCAGTGAGATCGTGTCAGGATCCCTGAGGAAGTGGAGGAAGAGCTGGCTGTCATGGCTGATTGGTATCGGTCTGATGAGCTGTTTTACGACCGTACCAAAAAAGAGTATAAGGAGAGCAAGCTCAAGAACTGCCTGCTGACTGAGAAGGCTGCTTCACTCGACCCCCCTTCTGTCTGCACATGATCTGAAGACTTGGTTAGAGTCGATGTGGGCGCAGTTCTCCAAGCTGTCAAAGCAAGAGCCATCAGGAAAATCAGCCAAGATGCTCACAGCAAGAGAGACCTGGGTCGTCATCAACTTCAACTTCTTCCTTGAACACATCAGGAGGGTGCCAACGAGACAAGGAAGAGGTTCCCTGAAGGAGCACCTGCAGCATACAGAATCGTACCCACAGAGCTCCACCCCAAATGAGTCCAAAGTTGAGGAGCCCATCAATGTGGAGGATGATACTTCATCCAGGCCACCATCCAGACCACCAGCTCCGTCCTCATCAACCAAAGGAGGCCCCTTCAAGAAAATGAGCAAGGAACCACAAGCTGGCCCGTCTGACGAGTCTGACCTCATGAACGTCCTGAGGAAGGTGTCCACAGTGACCAGTACCATCCAGGAGCGGATGATGAAGGCCAAGGAGGAGGACCCCACTGCAGCAGCCAAGAGGTCCTTCTTTGACATGCTGTAAGAGAAAAGCCTTTGCCTTCCTGAAGATGTCTGGCAAGATTAACATGATGACTGCGACGCAGCAAGCCAGGATGCAGACGATGGCTCCTTCTGCACCTCCACAGCCCTAAAGCATGCAACCACTGCAGCTGCAGTACCACCAGCTTCAACAGCAGCATGTCCACCATCATAGCCGATGCAGCAACTGTTGACACCTTCCAAAATGCCTCCTGGGCCTTGGAGTTCAATGCCACCCCTAGACGGCCAGTCTGTACCTGTGCAGCCTGCTTCTTCTTAAGTGTACCCTGCAGCTGCATCCTCCACAGCTACCACATTCTGGACTGGACCCCCTTCAGCTCCTGGGACGCCAGCAGTTGCAGACAGCAGCATATCTTCTGTCCTTGCAGCACTTTCTCCACTAGGTGCACCACAGTCCCCACAGAAGTAGAGGAGTTTCAGCAACATCCCCTGCCTTTTTCAATGCCATAAATATCCACGGCTTTTTTCAAGGCCACCGAATCCTCCAAAGAGGGCACACCAAGTACACATTCTTGTCTAACAAATAAAAAAGTCCCTTCCTACAACAATCTTCTTATCCCTTCACAAACAATCACAAAAAAGTACCTGCCCCAGCTCTATCTCATTGTCCCTTCTGCAAACAATCACAATAAAGTACCTGCCCCAAGTCTATATTGTTGTCCCTTCTGCAAACAGTCCCCCCAGAAGTACCTGCCCCAGTCTCTTTATCTTTATTGTCTCTTGTTCAAACAGGTCACGACCTTTACTTGATTTACTTTTCTTCATATTCTTAGTATTTTGTATCTTTACTTTTAGCTAGCTGTATGAGCACAAGTTCCCGTAAAATGATATACCTTATTTTTTTTTCCTTTTTTTTATAGTTATTGGACTTAAACGAGATGTCTACATGGTTTGCTCTCTTAGGAGGATTTGGTGGCCTTGAAAAAGGCCGTGGATGTTTGTGGCCTCGAAAAAGGCCGGGGATGGTGCTGAAGCTGCTGCAGACAGGGTAGTAGCCCTTCAGATCTTGTCTTCTTGCCATAGAACACTTCCTGCAGGAGAGTTGAAGTACTCCACCAAGTAGTTCCTCTGGGCCTTGCCATTGTTGGTGCCTTGGTTGCCCCTCAGCCCTTCTCCTAGGTCAGGCAAGTTGGCATTTTCTCTCCATGAACCAGGAACAATATCATGTGTGTCAGGTGTCTCCTGATCAATAACTGCATAGTCACCAGGTGAAGGGTATCTCTTCCTGATCAGGTTATGTAAGCATCAGCAAGCCAGTACAATGGATGTCACCTTCTCTGGTCCTTGTGGCATGGTGGTGAGTAGACATCGGAACCTTGAAGCCAATAGACCGAAGGCATTCTCTACAGCTCTTCTGCCTCTGGACAACCTGTAGTTAAAGATGCGCTGCAGTCTTGTGAGGTTCCTCTGTGGGATGAATTTCATCAGCCAGGTTTTGAGGGGAAAGGCTTCATCTCCCCCTATGAAGTAAGACATGTCCTTGCCATCATTAGGCAGTGGATTAGGAGGGGGCAGGCCAATGGTCCCATTTTCCAAAGCTTCTCTCAGGTCAGTCCTGGGAAACACACCTCCATCAGAGCTTGCACTGATGGCACCCACATCCGCATAGAGAAACTGATAGTTTGCATCGACCAGAGCCATCAGGACAATGGAAGAGACCCCTTGTAATTGTAGTAGACAGAGCCAGACTTTCCAGGACACCAGATGCCCACATGCTTCCCATCAAATGCTCCAACACAATGAGGCAAGTTCCATCTGGAGGAGAAGAGGTCAGCAATCATCCTTCTGGAGTGATGGGGCAGGAGAGCAGTTCATCACTGTAGGCTTGTACAATGGCCTCACAAACTTCTGGGATGAACTTGCATATTGTACTGAAGGCAACTCTGAATCCATACTGCAGTGACCGGTAGCTGTTTCCTGTAGCCAGGTAGCGCATGGTGATGGCTAGTTTTATGTCAGGTTCTAAAGCTTTTCTCCAGAAAGTGTCCTTTTTTTCAATGATGGGCCACACTTTCTCCAGCACCTCCCTAAACAATGTTGGTTCAGTTCTCAGGAATTTCTGAAGGATGCCACATCTTCATTCTCTAGTTCCTGCATTAGCTTCTCATAGTGGCCAAACTGGGGTCTTCTGAGGAGCCAGGGCCTTGTCCATAATGCCCTTGTCTTCTTCTTCTTTTTCTTTTTTCTCCTTCTCTTCTGCACCAAAAGAGATGCCTCAAATAAAGTGGTACTTGCAATAGCCCAGGACAGCAACATGAGGTCTTTCTATTCTTCATGGATTTCCTTAGTGTCTGGGTGTTGTCTCGTCGATAGTCGAGGTAGAAATGATGGCTGGATAGGTGCTGAGGGCCTTTTTACATGGAGGCAGTGACACCTCGCCGGCCAGGACGATAGCAAAAATCTAAACTCCTCATTCGGTCGGCATCCACTCTGGAAACGCTCCCCGAGCCCTCAGGGAGCGTTGGGGGAGCGGTCGGAGACTGCCCGGCATTGCTCAGTGTCACTCGGCGTCACCCATGGCCTGGTCGGCTACGACTTAAGGAGCGATCGGCGATCATTTGAAGAGCGATTGGCGACTGATCGAGGATCGATCAGCGAGCTATTGCGGAGTGTTCATCTAGATCGTTGGTCAGGGACTAGTGTCCAGGATGACGCTGAGTAGCTGTCGAAGAGCGTTCTACGAGTTTCTCGCCTATGTGTGCACGGGCCTTAAGAGTAGATGTGCTACTAGTTAGAGGTACACAGTATATCTGTTTAGTCTGTAATACAGTTGATGTGCAAGATGGATATAGAGTATGAAATAGTTAGTCTGTAAGACAGTCAGTCAAGCCTAGCATAAGATGGTTAGCAGTAACATGGTTAGCCAAATATAGTTTAAGATGGTTAGGCAAACATAGCATAAGAAGGTTAGTAACATGGTTAGCCTAGAATAGATTGTTACTGTGTAAAACGGTTATCGTATGGTTACCCTAGTACACAGTAGCATAAGACGGTTAGTATGAAAGATGGTTACCCTACCACTGCATAAGACAGCTGATAGAACAGTAAACTACTTTAAGATGGTTAGTGTGTAAGGCGGTGAGGCTACCACAGCATAAGACTGTTAATAAGACAGTGAATTAATTTAATATGATTAGTGGGTAAGACAGTTAGCCTAAGCTGGTGAACTGATTTAAGATGGTTAGTGTGTAAGATGGTTAGCGTACAAAGAAATTTCTTTGTGTTTGAAACACAGAGTCTCTCTCTCTCTCTCTCTCTCTCTCTCTCTCTCTCTCTCTCTCTCTCTCTCTCTCTCATTAGACATATTTTTACTACAGGTATACAGTTCAAGGGCGGTTCGAGCAACAAGAAGAGGACAAAAGTGACTGATGGAAGAAGTAACTGGAGAGTCAGAAGAGGAGCCAGAGGAGGAACACACTGCAGGAACAGAGACAACACGAGAAAATATAGGCACTACAGTGCTAGTTAGAACATACTGAAAGAAATTAATAAGTTACAACTTCAAAAATCGCTAGTTCCGGAAGATATACATGTAGAAATTATAGAGGAAACCAGAGTTATGTCAGCCACTTTTAACGTTAATTAATGACTCTTTAAAATCAAGAGAAGTTCCAGATGCGTGGAAGACCTCAAACGTAGTGCCCGCTTTTAAAAAAAGGTGATAAAGCAGCTCCATTGAATTATCATGAGGTAAGTCTAACGTCAATAGTTGGAAAAATGCTAGAGTCAATTTTGGCAAATAAAATAAGGGAACACTTAGAAAGAATTAATCTTATAAATGGAAGTCAGCATGAATTCGGGCAAGGAATATCCTGCCACACCAACTTCTTGTCATTCTTCTCGGAGGTCTCTGAAGCGATATATAGCGATAAAGCTTACGATATAAATTTTCTGGACTTTAGTAAAGCTTCTGATGGGGTCCCAAACGAAAGGCTAATTAGAAAGGTTCAAAAACACGGTATAGACGACGAAATCTTAAAACGGATAGAATGCTGGCTGAAGGGACGAAAGAGGAAAGTTTTCATAAATGTAACTAAGTCGGATTGGAGATTAGTAACTAGCGGTGTGCCACTGTGATCAGTACTCGGTCCCTTATTATTCATTATATATAAGAGATCCTGACCTAGGAATCACAAGCAGTATTAGCAGATTTGCCGATGAGACAAAAATAGGGCGTATCATTATCTCGACTAAAGATTGCCTTAACTTACAAAAGGACCTCGACATACAGTCTAAATGGTCTGAAAGTTGGCAAATGGAATTTTACGTCGAAAATTTTAAGTATTTAACTTAGGCAAGACCACTAGACATACTGAATACAACTTAGACAACAAAGAAATTAGTAAATTGGAATACGAGAGAGATCTAGGAAATATGGTTAGTAGCATAAACCACAGACCAAGGCAACAACTTATTAATGCGAGAAATAAAGCAAATAGGGTTCTAGGATTTCGCGAAGCTTGACCAATAGGACACCTAATGTAATAGTACAAACTTATCTAGCATTAGTAAGGCCACATTTAGACTATGCCCTGCAATTTTGGTGTCCGTACTGTAGAATGGATAACAATTGTTTAGAAAATGTACAAAGAAGAATGATAAAAATGACATGATATTCAGAACTTTTCATAAGAAGACAGACTAAAAAAATTAAATTTCACTCACTAGAAAGGCGTAGAATAAGGGGAGACTAAATTGAGGTGTTTAAGTGGATGAAGGGATTAAATAAGGGAGATATTAGCAAGGTACTTAAACTGAGCATACAGGATAGAACTAGTAGTAATGGTTTCAAACTAGATAAATTCCTTTTTAATAACAAAATAGGTGGGGGAGCTCACCATCCACTCACTCGATGTAGTGCTGCTCTGGGGTGTCTGCCCTTTCCTCTCCATCCTTCTCTCCTTCCATTCTCTTCTGTCTTTCTTTCCTTCATTCTGTCCTTGTCTTTCTGCCTACGGGTGACTTTACACTCCCTCTTCTGTCTTTTTTTCCTTCATTCTTTTCTCTTCCATCAGCCTGTGGGAGACTCTACACTCAGTGTTAAGCCAAATGGTTTCCTGTACACTAGGAAACCATTTACTACGCTGGGTGGTAACCATATAACCAAATTTTGGCGCCTGGTGGTTTAGTGGGTAATTATTGCTCTCCAATCGGATTGAGCCGGTGAAGGTTTATATCCAAGGGCTGGTTGGGGTTGATTTTTTTTTTTTTTTTTTTATGCGTCCGACTCTGGGCATATGCTTCACAGCTTGCTTTCAAGGTCCAGTAGTCCTCCTACGTACTCTACATGTCACCACTTCGGCGTTAACACCCACCGTCCATACTGAATACATGCTAGGGCTGTCTCATACAGGACTGGTGCATTGGTATTAGCGGGGGTATTTTTACATGTCGGCGGGGCTTCTAGTAGATCAGTAAAGTCTGATTTTTATGATATTCAAATCCTTAAACTGTTCCCTGCCCTAGCGGGATTTGAACCCGGGTCCGTTAGGACAGCAGGCCACCTCTCTACCAATTAAGCCACCGCCTCCCCCATGTAAGGGCAAACCATGTGACTGATAACCATCTTATGCTAGGGTTGACTGTCTTACAGACTAACTATTTCATATAATGCCACTCAGGGATAAGTGAGGCTGGTCACTCTTATCTTAAATGTCGGGACCAACTGCCTAGTCTTGGGCTCCTACGCTCCTCATGGGGCAATGTAGGATTGGATGATGGATGGATGAATGGATGGATGGATAATAAGAAAATAGGTAGAAATTCGTTTGGCAACAGAAGACGAATGGAATAAGCTGCCTAGTGATGTAGTTGTTGCCACATCCATTGAGAGTTTCATGCATAGGCTAGACAAGTACATGACAAACAAGAGGTGGTTATAAAAAAATATATATATTGTTTTTATGACCAGTACAAATTAATTCTTTTTCCTTTTCAAGTTACACTATGATAGTCTCCTTTTCTCCTTTCACACTTTCTTGTAAAATATCCACGCCAGTTTTTCTATACTGTGTGGGGTTCCTTCTAACTTTTCCTGCCGTCTTCGACTGTAGAGTTTGGAGGGCTGGGGAGATCCTTCTTCTCTGCTATCTTTATCTCATTCTAGTGGTTCAGTTACTCTATTAGGAACTGCCTAGCATGGGCCAAGTGGCCTGCTGCAGTTATCCTCTCATTGATGTTCTTATGTTCGTAAGTAGTGGAAGTCTTTCCTGAGTCTCTCTCTCTCTCTCTCTCTCTCTCCTAACCCCATTCGAGTAATGAACTCACAGTAAATACGGCCAAATAATCCTTTTTCCTCCTTTCAATTACCTTCGTTCCCCACATTCAGTCTATTGGGAAAGCACCCTCTCTCTCTCTCTCTCTCTCTCTCTCTCTCTCTCTCTCTCTCTCGTATTTTATTATTTTGGCTGTCATTAATTATCGTTCAGTTGTCCGTCTGCTATAGAGTCTCAGGGCATTTCATTCCCCACTCAGTGACGACTCCTCTCCCCACGAGACACTGCTGTTCCTCAAAGTTCCATCAGATTCTCTTTATTATTATGATTTTAATGTATAATTATTTTTGTTTCCGACCTTTGTGCTAACGTACCAGCCGCTTTGCAATAGATAGTTAACATCCATGTATCCACACACTCACATAACGTTTCTCAGTCCAGCCTTATAGTCTGAAATGACCGTTATTCTCACTTAGCCATGTACACAACCCAACTGGCACATGTTTTTTGTTCTTCCTAACACCAGGATAATTTACTTAACAGAGATTTCTTCGAACTGGAAAGGCTTGTAACGTACATTAATCATTCCTTGCAAGAGATCCACAGAGTTCAATGAAGCCCTGTACAAGAGTATGAAACAGAAAATACTTCCTCTGGGCGAAGAAACTTACTTCCATCCATGTATACTACTGCCTGTGACCTAGGATTTTTCAGTGTCCAGGAATCACCAGATTTCGAGCATTTTAAAGTGATAATAGAAAAGGTACATTTGTGCAGCCTTAGCATTAATGAATAAATAAATAAAATAAAATTTTACTTCCCTCACGTCATTCACTTCACAATTTTCCAATGTTTATTCCGGCTTGATTCCTGTGGATTTTTCATTGCTATTACTTTATTTCTACCTCCTCCTGCTGCCATTTCTTTCCCTTCATGTGTGCAATACCGCTACGATATTCCAGATCATGTCTCGTCTGCTGCATTTTCTTTTGTTTTGTTTCCAGCTCTGTTCTACCTCTACCTAATTTCAATTCCCCCCCCCCTCTCTCTCTCTCTCTCTCTCTCTCTTCACTCCCCTCACCCTTCACCTCACTCTATTGGTCCTGAGTCCTATTATACCCGGACACTTTAAAATTGCACGTTGATTTCATGGCGTTCTTGTTCTGCCAGAGTCGTTTGTTGTTGGAAGGTGGAAGAGGTAGGGAGAGGGGAGGGCAGTTTGTCTAAAGGAGGAAAAGGAAAGCGAGAGTTTCTGGTGTAAGGGGAATGAGGATGAGCCGAATGGAGGGGGAAAAGGGGGAAGGGAAATGAAGAGGGTCGATGTCTGAGGTGAGGGGAGATGTTCTTTTATATAGGGTGTGGGGCGAGACGGGAGAACTGAGCTCTTGTTGAGATGACTATTTGTGGGAGGCGTTAAGAGGGAGAGGAAAAAATAGGAAAGGGGAGCGTCCGAGAATGGAAGGGGAGAAGGAAGGAGGAAGTGGGGGGGGGAGAAAAAATACGTGGGGGGAGTGTCAGGTAGGAGAGGTGAGTCGAGGTATGGAAAGTTTCTTGGGTAAAAGGGAATTGGGGAGAGGGTAAAAGGGATATGTCTGGGGAGAAGTTAAAGGGGATATGTCTGTAAATGGTGAGAAAAAAAAATTCTAGAGGTGATGGAGGCTAGGAGTGGGGTATCCGGGGATGAGTGGAGATGAGGGGGACTGTTTGGAATAAGCTTGCGACGTAAAAAAAAATAATAATAATAAAAAAACTGAGAAAGAGAGACAAGAGGCGAGGGTAAAGGGGAGATTCTATGGGAAAGAGAGCTATGAAGGGTGAGGGGGAGATTCAGTGAAAAGAAGGGCTAGGAAGGGTTTGAGGTAACAGAGAACTTGGCGCAGAAAGGAAGAAGGCGTTAAAGGGCAGAGAATGGGATGGGGAAAAATTTGCAATGAAAGGAAGAGAAAACGAGAACGAAAGAGGCGGAAGGAGGTTTAGTGGATTACCAGGCAAAAAGGGGCGAGAAGGAGGGAATATATAAAAAAAGGCAGGAGGAACTGTTTGGGGACGACATTACTTGTTGCGAAGATGGTGAGGTATTTATAGTGGGAATAGAAAGAAAGATGAGAGTAGAGGAAGGAAGTGGGAGTGTATTGAAGAGAAGGCCATGAAGATGAAAGGACTAAGGAAATGGAGGCTGGACGATGAGAAAGGGGATAAAGGAGTAAACAGGTGTTTGAAGAGGGAATGATATGGTGGGGTAGTATGAGGCAATAAGTGTACACTTTATAATGAAGAATGGGAGCTTGCAGAGGGAGGTGGTGATGGCATGAGGGAGAAAGGAGCCTGAAAAAGAGAGCTACCGGTAAGCCATATTAAGAGAGAGAGAGAGAGAGAGAGAGAGAGAGAGAGAGAGAGATCAGTGACTGCGAAGTAAAACTAATGGGTTATCAACATCACCGTCATCATCATCATCACCAACAATTTTATGCAAAAAAAAAAAAAAAATAGAACTCTATTAGTACAAAGAGTCTCTAATTATTATATTCTTGTTCCTTAATACATTTCAGTAATGAACGTTCTGCTGGTGGTTGGATAATCAATATTTACCCTGTTACCGTGAAGACATTTTGATTTTGTTTCATTCTTGTTACCTCCTGACGAATTTATTCCATCTCGGCTCGATGTGAAGAGATTAAAGCGATAATAAAAAAAAAACCGAAGATATAAAGGAAAAAGGGTATGTTCGCAACACTAACCATGAATACAATCGTATGGATGTAACGAGAATCTCTCTCTCTCTCTCTCTCTCTAATGTGTGTGTGTGTGTGTGTGTGTGTGTGTGCTGACTCCGAATCCGTGAGGATAGCTTCGTCAAAATGTTCGTAAAGCTTTTCTCACCTAACAAAACATTTTCTCTGCTTACACATCATTCCAGTCTGTCTTGTCATTATCCCTATTTTTTTCCTTCAACGTTTTCGGTTATTCAGTACGTTATTATTCTTCACCATATTACTTTCCTCTATGTTTACTTTCATGATGTTTTTGATGACTGCACAATATACGGTTATTTTCATTCTTTCATTGTCTTTGTCAGTTTTTAAGTCATTTCTTTTTTCCCTTATTTGTCGGAGCTTATTATTTTTTTTTTTTTTTTTTTTTTTTTCATCCACACTCACGAGGCGGGTGTGTGTGTGTGTGTGTGTGTGTGTGTGTGTGTGTGTGTGTTGTAGCAAAAAAAGCCAAACATTTAATCCGATTTTAGCCAAAATTGGCAGAATGGTCGATGGACAAAAAATGCATAAAACTGTTGTATTGGAGAATAATAAGTCAAAGTTCAGGGTCATATAGGTGTATCAAAGACTGACCGATGAAAATCAATTTGCACAGATATTGTCCAATTTTGTTTATAAAACAATCACTGAAATATCAAGGTCACTGGGCAATATTAAAATTCGACCCGTGTGTCTGGTTGTGAACAAAATAAACAAAATAATACCCATGTGATTTGGACCAAACATGGTGCTTGGACTGAAAATTAACAGAGTGGTTGACCTGTTGTTGATGAGGACAAGAGGCAAAACGTAAAGGTCACTTGGCAAGGCCAACTTAAAAAATTTGTATCCAATTTAGACCAAACTTGGTAGAAGAGCTTATGTTAAGGCAAGGATAAAGGGACTATAAGTTTTGATAAAAAACTGGAGGTCAAAGTAAAAAAGAAAAGGGAAAATTATATGACCATCGGGTAAGATCTACTTAGAGGCTTTTTAACAGATTTGAACCAAACTTGGTGGAGGATCGAAGATTCAGGCAAGAATGAAGTTTCACTTTTGAGAACAATCAAAGGTCAAGGTCACAATGCTAGGTCAAAGTTCGGCCGGCGATTCTGCGTGTAAACAGCTTTGACCTGATTTGTTTCGTACTTCGTGGATGGGATGAAGACCATCCAAGATTTTCACCTATTGTTATTTAAACTATTAAGTCAAACGCCGAAGGTGACATGGTCTCAGCTCAAAAATGCTTATCCCACTTACACGAAACGCTGTGTAATGGTTTGGGTTAACGCAAGAATAAAGAAGTTTTATTTTGAGAACAATAAGATGAATGACAATCACAGGAAAAAGTCATATGAAAAGTCACTTAGCAAAGCCACGTCAAAAATATATCATCTGATTTTAACCAAACTTGATGGAAGATATAACGGCTAGCCAAGAAAAAAGTATTTCGAGATTAAGAGTAATCAGTTGAAGACCAAGGTCACAGATGAAAGCCATAAATATCTGTTTTCATATGATCAGTTGGTGAGCGTGGGTATTGCACTGAAGACTCCCTTTGTGTGTGTGCGGGGGAGTTAATGCATGTGTCTTCGGTTCTTTTCCAAATATTCATTTTCCAACTGGTCTGTTTTTCACCACCCTAAAAAAAAAATCTTTTTTTTTTTTTTTTTTTTTTTTTTTTTTAGTAATCTTTGAAATCCATTTTTCTCGTCGTCGTGGCCACTAATTCTTTATTTGTGGTAAGCTTCTTTTTTCCTTTAATTTTATTATTTTCCGCTTCAGTACGATTGTCTGTTTACCACCAGTCGGATTAGGTGACATTCTATCGAACTGGGAGGGTGAGAAATAGTCTCCAGTAACCATATCACAAGAAGGTTTCCCCTTTTCTGAATAAAATTTCAGGTCACAACGCCAGTAGAAATAGGTATTATGCCTCTGAAGGAGTAGGTTATATTTAATTGGAGGGATGGAGTGGAGAGGTATATGAGAGAGGGTGCGTGTGAATTGGGAGCGGGGGAGTGAAATGGAGGGGGCCAGGGTGTCGTGGAGTCGACTTGTTTGTGGCCACCCCGCATAAGGGATTTAGGCATCTGGTAATAGATAGATAGATAGATAGATAGTTTGTGTGCATGTGTGTGCGTGTGTGTGTGTGTGTGTGTGTGTGTGTGTGTGTGTGTGTGTGTGTGTGTGTGTGTGTGTGTGTGTGTGTCAGTTCCTTGCTGGAGTATTTGTTTTTGTAATAATGGTACAGGGAAATTAGGGAATTCTGTTGTATAGGCTGATGATTACCGATTCAGATTTGTATTCTGTCCTTCCTTATCATTCTGTATTTCTTAATTTTCGCCTTCTTTAATAAGTTCTCTTATAATCTTCAGTTCTTCATCTTTTAGTGACATTCTCATTATTCTTCTTGCTATATTGGAAGAATTAATGTATTTCATTTCCAGCTTGCTATGTTTGTTTTCCCCGTCCAGTATCTACCAATCACATTTCCTTCTTCTTTGTGAGTTTCTTACTGTATTTTTAGGGCATATATATATATATATATATATATATATATATATATATATATATATATATATATATATATATATATATATATATATATATATATATATAGAGAGAGAGAGAGAGAGAGAGAGAGAGAGAGAGAGAGGATCATCGTTTTCTTCGTCTCTTTACTTTTGATAACTATTTTCTCCACTTTCTGCGTCTTTCTCAATTTATTTTTCCCGGTTGTAATGAAGTCCAGAATTTTGAAGGTTGCAGTGGCCGTCCTCTTTCATCGTCCTCGAATTTCTATTTGGTCCATCTTCTTTTATCCTTCAATCTCCCCCATCTTCTTTCCTACTGTATCTCAATACTCACTCGAGCTTACCTCTGAGTTTCTACTTGTTTTTCTTCTTCTCAATTTCCAGTATTTCGTTCACTCTTTCCCAATTTTCTTACTTTAATTCACTGCCAATCCTCTTTCTCCCTCTCTTCCTCTCTACTTGCCCTTTATTTCTTCGATCCTTCAACCATTTACTTTCCATCCGTTCTTCATCGTCCTTTTCTCACTTATATTCCGATTTTTCTCTTCATTATTATCCTGCATCCTTTCTTGTTCGTACTTCATTTCTTCTATTTCTATTATCGTTTAATTTCCTGCCTTCCCTCTGTTCTCAATCTGCTCCCTATTTTTCCTTTTTTCTGTATCTCTACTCTTATCCGTCCTCTTGTTGCTTTCACCTGTTTCTTTTTTCAACCCATGAATGCATGAAAATTTCGCTACTCACTCGCGCATGACTGGGCTCAAATTGACCTCCGTGGTATTATCCTAATATCTAGTGATTTACAGTGGTCGATTTTCTCAGGTGTAATCTTCAGTATAACCAGAAATTATTTGCAATTTTGCATCACCGTATTGGATATTCATATCAAGACAGATTCTTTATTTGAAGTTACAAAAAACAAACACTCCACTCCAGCATTCGTCAACACAAAAAACTCTAACACGAAATGCATCCTGATAGGCTGTGTTTATGACATCTGAATTTGCTGCACACTGCACAACTCTGGCTGCTTTTCTTGTGGTTGATTTGTGGACAAAAGGTACATCTGGATCCTTTTCTACAAGTTTTGGATGGATCTTGACTGCTTGAGGCCTCCGATTATTGAGTCTTCAGCCCCATTCCCCATTCGCGAAAAGTATACTGCATACATGATTTTCTTTCTGCATGTACGATGGGGAAACTTCTTTGTATAGTGCAAATGCGTTGTAACAGGCAAGATCAAGAAAACTGCACCACGTTACTACATGCCATCGTTTACTCCTGTGTTTACACTATAGGTGCCAACCCGTTCGTCCAAATAAGCGACCCCACCTCTGATGGTGTTGTAGTAGTGTATCACTTTGCGTTTCTTCTTTGGCTCGTTCACCACGTCTGGAGACGTGCTGAGTTGACAACATAAATACGTTTTTGTGCCGCTTGGCCTTATAGGATACAAGTTGTATGGGTCTTCGGTGTACACAAATGTACTGCTCTACAGTTAATGGTGTTTTGTGTTGTGCAGCTCTTTTGGAACTGCTCTTCAGTTTTGGCATATTTTCCCCACCAAGGGCAGAGACTTTGCAGACATTACTCTGGCCAATTTGATGCTGGTGAAAAAGTTGTCAGTAGTAATGTTTCTTCCCGAGCTATGTATAGGTTTTGACAAATAACCATCATGACGTGTGTCCCTAGCTCGTGGGTCTCTCTTCTTCTTCTCGTCCAGTGTACATCATAATGCTGGATACGTAATAAGTTATTACATCAGCAGGAATCCAAAAATTGAGTCCATATTTGGACGGTTTGGTGGGCATGTACTGTCTGTATCTGCAGCGACCTCTGAAGGGGTACAGCTGCTCGTCCACAATGACACATTCAGTGTGCTGATAGCACAGTTGGGAATTGTGCGCGAACCCATCTAGAACATGACACACAGCTGTTAATTTGTCTCGGACTAGTCGGCTGTTTCGGGTAGTAGGGTTGTTGAATCGCAGGTGGCAGCAAATTTCTTCAAAGCGATTCACTGACACTGTCGTTGAGAAAATGGTGGGCCAGTAGATGAGTCCCATAGAAAACATACAGACTGGTTCTTGCTTTTGTACACACCCCTCAGCATACATATTCCAATATACGTCCTCACTTCATTTTTTGAGATATGTCCTCAGGAACCTGCTTTCAATCGTTTGCCTTCACGCTTTGCTTCAGTGAGTATAGTTCCATGCATCACAGTATCAAAATAAGATCGAATCCTGATGATGGGTTTTTAATGATCCTCTGAGCAGCATAGCCAATGATTCCAACTTAATCTCTCATTACATTTAGCAGTTGTCGTATTCCCCGAGCGGACTAATTAGCAGCCATTTTCCATTTTTTCACCCAAAGGAGCAGTCATGACACTTACTTGAGTGGAGCTGGATGCTGCTGCTGTTGTTTCTTCATCTGAAATTCTTCTGACTCTTCACTGGTAGTTTCTTCAGGAACAACAAGTTCTTCATCACTGATATCTTCATTGCACTCTTCTGAATCAGAAGCTTGTATGATGCTTCATAATTCAGCACCAGTTGTAATTCCTTGTCTTGCCAATTTGTGCTGGAACTTTGCCTCACTGTAAAATTCTGTATGGCACCACACACCAGATCTCATCGACATTTTTTGCGGACTGACGCTTTTCATACTGCGATGTAACGTTTCCATGCATGAAGAGTCACACAGCACACTCCCACACACTCATATGATACCTTGTCTTGCGAATGACATCATTTTACTTTACAAATGATGACACACCACCTCAACCCACACCTGGACGATACAGCCGACTGCTCACCTTCACACACCCATGCCAACAGCGTGTGTATGTATGGGTATGTGTACGTTTAAATGTATGCATGTGTGTATGTGTGTGCATGTAGTGCGGGTGTGTGAACAGGTGCATGGCTTTGACTTGGTTATACACTTGAGCGAATTATCGAAGCAATATAACATGATTGCAAAGAGAAAATATAGATAAAAGTGCTGGGGTCTGTTTGATCCCAGTCATGCAATAGCTTATAAATATTGTGCATCTATCAAATATAGTAAAATCTTGATACTTTGCAAGATAATGTTCCATGCAATTATACTCGTCACAGAAGGAAAAAGTATAGTTGAAACAAAAAGTAAAATTATCTGAGAAAAAAACAACATCGTGGGGTCAGTCTGACCCCGCCATGCATCTGCAGGTTAACCCTGTCCATCGTTCTCTTGTCATCGTTCCCTTAACTTATCATTCCCACCTGTCCTACTTCTTCCCTTCTCTGTGTCATCATCCATTCATCCTCCCTGTTTTGTTGGATTTCTTCTGTTCCACACTTTCGTTCATCTTTTTTTCCTCCTGATCATTCCATCTTCTTAGGTATTTTCTATTTTTTGTCTTCATTCTTACAATATTGAAGCTATTGATTCCAAAGTCAGTTTCTTCAGTGACTCGGTCAGTTAACTGCGTATTTAACTTTCAGTCTTCCCTACACGTCATTCCCCCCAACTTGTCCTTTCGTTCTTTTATGGGTTTGTGTCATTATTATTCTTTCGTGTGTTTTGAAGGTTTAAATATATTTATCATCTACTTTTTGTTTTGCAAAGCTTCCATTCACACACACACACACACACACACACACACACACACACACACACACACACACACACACACACACACACACACACACACACACACACACACACACACAGTTCTCTCTCTCTCTCTCTCTCTCATTATTATCCACCTAGCGAGACGCTAATGTTATTACTTGCGTCTGTATGTGTGTGTGTGTGTGTGTGTGTGTGTGTGTGTGTGTGTGTGTGTGTGTGTGTGTGTGTGTGTATGTTCCATTAATATCTGAAATCAAGTGGGCAAATTATAATCAAACTTTGTGGGCAGTATCCCAGGGTATATGGCCTGTTTGTTAACAATGGTCACACGATATTTATATTCAAAGAACACCAGCTTCATAAAATACCTGATAGATTGTTCCTTCAGACTAGTGCCTTTGTCTAAAAATCAATAAATATTGTGTGTGTGTGTATGTGTATGTGTGTGTGTGTGTGTGTGTGTGTGTGTGTGTGTGTGTGTGTGTGTGTGTGTGTGTGTGTGTGTGTGCAACGCAGTGGAGCTGGAGAAAGGATTTTCATGAAACTTGGTAGGATAGTTTCAGTTGGGTCACAGAAGGGCGCGTTGCAATTTCACGTCAATTGAAATTTATTAAAAAGGATGTTTTGATCTCTAACTGGTTCCATTGTTTGAAGGAGCAAACTGTCAGGACACGAAGCACATGCTCCTACGTCGATGCCTAAACAGTGGGTTTTGAGCAAAGCGTACGGTAGTCTAGAAACAGCTCTCCTATGAGCAAGTGTCTAGGGGCCCGATAAGACTGCGATGCGCTTGAATACAATTCTACAAATTATGCTGTCAGTGAATCTGCATCCATATTTTCATTTAAATATGCAATGATGCAGTTATTATCTTGTGACTGTTAGCCCTCAACCTGAGAAATACGTAATAAGAGACAGTGCAGTGTTACTGCTGTGTAGGTGAAATCTAACGTGTAATGTATAATACGCTATTGTTGTAACATGTACAGTACATGCATTCATGGATTTGTGCTTCTACCTAAACCATTGAATTCAATGATATTCTGCAGCCACTGTTTTTCATACATTGTTGTTTTTATATTATTGTATATTTTTTCAATTTTATTGTTCATAATTTTTATCATATAAAGTCAGAAAGCCCAGGCTCACCTAACTATGTGCCAGTTGGAAACACGGTGCAATGTTAACTTTATGTATACTTTTGGCAGTAAATCTCTCTCTCTCTCTCTCTCTCTCTCTCTCTCTCTCTCTCTCTCTCCTTTAAGTTGCAGTTTACAGACGACCCAAGTTAGATGAGGAAAGCCATAAATTATCGTACCATGAAATGAAGATCGTTCTAGAAAACAAACACGGCAATATCTGGGGGGAAGTCAATAATGCAAATACTGACTGGAAAAATTCGTGTGCACATAAGGTAGGAAAGAGGTTGTTAGAACTGGCAGGCAATGCATTTTTTCAGTCTGGCAGTGAATACACCTACTTGTAGTTATAATACACTCGACCTAGCAACAGAAAGTGACCTAATAAGTTTGTGTTGTTGAAAATTTTAGCAAAAGCGAGTGTAATACTCTTAGACTTGAAGTTATAAACCGTAAAACCAGTGTAAATAGCATTTTAGGTCATAAGTTCTATACAGCTTACTTCAGTAATCTAACGAATGAAATTTCCAACAACAAAGGAATTAAGTTACATTAGCGGAATAACGTCAGAGAAATGTAGGAACTATTCCTATATAAGATTAATGATGTCTGTCAACCGAAAAAATGTCCTGAGAATTACCCAAAGAAATCATTAATTTACGCATCAGATGTGGAGGTGTTAATAAAACCCACGTCTGTGATGTGGCAAATACGAGAAAATAGCGTTTTCACTAGCTGCTTTGACCCACTAATACCTAACCAAACACTTTTGAATTACAGTCAAACTAAACACAATCTTTCCACCAAACTTGGAATAAACTGGATGTCAGCAGGTGGTCTAGGGACAGAGGGAGAGCAAGGTGAGGAGAAAGTGTTTTTTGCAGTTGGCGAGTGCGAGTTGCCCAGGTTGTCGCGAGTCAACATTGCAAGTTGCTGCCATACCACGTGAGGGAAAGAAGGATGGGAGGTGAATTCCGTGTTTGATTACACAAAAAGCAAGTTATTCCCTAATTTTCAATGATAAAGACATATGTTGCATTGCACTATGGCTATGAATGTAACCTACAAGAGGAAACTCTATCTTAGTGATAGACATCCTATTTGAGAACTATAGTAATTGTGGTGACAAAATTGTTTTATTGATAAATATTGACTTTTTCACTACATATATCACTCATGGTTATCACGTATTACTACACGGTCATGCGTAAACATGGGAGTAACAATGCAGCGCAGTTGCCACGCGAGGGAAGATATGTGACACTTCATTTCCCCACTAAATTTGTCACTGATTTACTTACTGTCCTACACTTAATACTATTTATGCATTCAGGAGTGAATTTTCTGTCTGTCTGTACTTATCTTTGCCTTTATATCTACAGCAATTCACAGTATCATCATTGTGCTGTCACTTTCCTTTTCTAGTGTGTACTGCACAGGAATACCACTCATCATTAGCTCGTTCTCTATATCGCAATTTCATATTTTCTTACCTATTTTGCACTAATTAATGATATTTTCACTAAATTCATCACTTATAATTCGCTGCCAATATAGGGTAATTTGTAGGATATGGAAGTTAATTATATAATTATGTCTACATTGATTTGCCATCTGACGGAAGAAAAGTAATACCGGAATACAAAACAATGTCATGCACTTGCTTTTTATTTCCACCATTTATTTCCCCGAGTTTATTATAGGCAGGGTAAGGCTGGGAAAGGCAAAGCATAGCAGAGAAAGGCAGGATAGTGTAGGAAAGGAAGTTAGAGCAGGGTAGAGAGAAGCATGATGATAGGAAAAAGGAGGGCAGGGTAGGAATTGGCAGGGTAGAGAAGGAAGACAGAGATAGACATCGAAAAGCAGTTTTAGGTGGAAAGGAGGAGGGACAAAGCATTGTAGAGAGAGACAGGGAAGTGTAGGTAAAATACGATAGGAGTGGGAGAAACTGACAACAGGAAATGGTAAGTGTCGGGAGAGACAGGGTAGAGCAGAAAAAGGCAGGGTTGAGCAGGTGGAGGAAGGTAGAGTAGGGAGAGGCAGGGTAGGACGAAGAGACGCAGTATGGGGTAAAGTGTGCAGGGGTAGGGTAGGGAAAGGCAAAATATGGCAGGGAAGCGTAAATAAAGGCAAGACACGGTAGTAAATGGCAAAGCATGGCAAATGCTCTATTTACTACTAAATATACCACATGCGTGTGATAGAAATCGAAGTGACATCACATCGTATGTGCTTGTTTTTCTAATATTCATTACTAGTTTCGAACTGTCAAGGTTATTATTGCCAAAGTAACGCAGGGAAAGGCAAAGGATGGTAGGAGAAGGCAGGGTAGGGAATGGCACGGTATACTAGCAAATTGCAAGGCAAGGCAGCTCCACATTTACCGCTAAACATGCCAAGTGAGCCTAATTCTAAATTATGTGAGAATGCATTGTACAGTATATTCTTATTTTTCTAACATTTATAACTAGTTCGGCACCACCAAGGTAATTATCGACAGGATAGGGTAGAGAAACGCTAAGTATGGCAGGAGAAGACAGGGTACGGTAAGGAATGGCAAGTCTTGGCAGCGTTACACTCATCACTAAGCGTGCTACCTGAGTGCAGCTGTAATCGAGGTGACAGTATATCGTTTTCCTTTTTTTTTTTTTCATTTTCTCCTGACTTATTTCACTTACTGTTATGACCGCCACAATATAACTTTGAACGTACAGGAATAGCATAATTATGCATAGGTGCCTCGTGAGACCTATGTGTAGTACCTGACAACAAAACAAAAATTTATTTACATTTTTTTTCTTCTACCACCGGTTATGAGGTAGGCAACTTTCTCTAACAGTACGTATATATGGTTGTATATCCATAGGAAATCAGAATAGCTTTGTAACAAAGGTCATTATCACTTTCACTAGTAGGCCTACGTAGTGCAACGCTATGTCACTCGCCATTGCCTCCAACAGGGTCTTTACTCATATTAGCACTATCTCCCGAAGTGTTCACGTGCTCTCTGCAAGAAGAAAGGCAGGGTAGGGGGGTGGGGTAAATTCAAGGCATGGCAAGGGGGCATGGAAAGGCAGGGAATACCAAAACATGGCAGGGAAAGGCAGTGTAAGGTAAGGAAAGGCATAGAAGAGAGATAAGGAGATACAAGTTAGGTTTGGGAAAAGCGGGTTGAATAGGAAGATGCAGGTAGGGAAAGGCAAAACATGCCAGGGAAAGGCAGGGTAGGGTAGAGAAAGGCAGGGTAGACTGCGCTGTCAGAGTTGTAACTTGGTGATATGTGGTGCCGTTCAGGCAGCAGGGGATGCTTCCTGCCTGGTTTGGCGGTGTTCGAAAGGCCAGGATACTATCCTGACTCGATGGTGGTCAGTGGCAGACTGACTGGTGTAATACCTCCGCAGCCTGGGAGGGATCTAACCTGATGTAGTCAGCAAACAAACTCAAGAGTTAGGCAGGAACAATCGAGCATGAAAATTACGAACATGCATGCAGCCTTCTGGAATGTGCGTCACACCTGCACTCACAGTCTTTCCAGAAGGACCGTCACAGTCTAAGAGATACAGACAGTCAGGTTGTTGAAGAATACTAAAGAAATTCTCGGTCTTAAGATAAAAAACGTATAAAAAATACAAATGTAAAGAAAATGATGACACTACTGCCTGTTTCAAACTACATCAGCAATGTGTGAAAATTCCTTCTAGATCTAAATGAGAGGCAGAAATTTCTCATGAAGATAAGCCAAACCAAAAATTATTTTTTCATTATATGTTATCAGAAGAAAGAACTATAATTATAAATTATGAGAAGTATAAATTATGAGAAATCAGAAAAATGGTAGGTGGGGGCGCCCATCATCCACCCACTTAGTGTAGTGATACTCTGTTTCTAGGGTAGCTCTACAATGACTGGCAAGCCAAATGATTTCCTGTAAACCAGGAAAGCATTTACAACGCTGTGTGGTAACCTTATAACCAACCAACACGTGTTCCCTACGTGACAACAAGTGGGTTGGCGAAGGGTTAGTGCCCATCCCGGGAAAACAACTAACTAAAAATATGAAAAAGAAGCCAAGGACCACGACTGACCAAAAGTTGACGACTAAGGACCGAACTAAGGAACTGGTACAGATAGCTACATGGAATGTAAGGGGTGCAAATGATGAGGTTTAAGAAAGAGAGAGATTGTCCAGGTGGTTGACGGAGCAAAGGTGGATGTATGTGAGTTAACTGAAACTAAATGGTGAGGTGAGAGTGTGAGAAAATGGGAGTATGGGTATATTCACGGGAGTAGGTGAGAATGAGAGGGCAAAAGAAGGACTGTGTATTGTTGTGAGTAACAAATGGAAGGAGAATGTAAGTGAGTATGGACCAGTTGGCTCAAGGATTGTGTGGCTAGGATTGAAAGTTGGACTACAAATGCGGGCGATTGTGTGCGTGTATGCGCCACCACAAGATCGTGCAAGCAGAGCGAGAGAAGAGTTCTGGACGAATGTCGAAGTGTGCAAGGAAAAGTTTGAAAGGAATGAGAGAGTGTTTTTAATTGGAGATATGAATGGAAGAGTAGGGAATGTGAAAGTGGATGGAGTAGTTGGTGAGTGGGGTGCCTGCAGAGATGGATGACAATGGCAGTGCGTTAGTGGACATTTGTGCCGGGATAGGGTTGGTGATACGTAACACCCTCTTCAGGCACAAAATGATCCACATGTATATGTGTTGAATGATTAGAAGGGTGGGTGGTGAACTGAATGAACGGAAGGCAATGATTGATCATGTGTGTGTGGATGAAAGGATGAGAAGGTGTGTTATGGATGCAAGAGTATATAGAGGTTGAGGGAGTCGACTTACGGGCCACCACTTGGTGGTGGTCAGAATTAAAGTCCAAATAAAATGGAGAAATAGAAGAAGGGAAGGACAGGAGGAAGTAGTACTTACAAGGAGGATGGAAAAGTTACAGAAGGATGGACAAAAAGGCAGAATATAAGAAGGAAGTGGAGGAGCGAATGGGTAAATATTGATCGGAGCAGATGGGGGACGTGGAAGGTGTGTGCAAGATATTCACAGAGGAAATCTGTGCAGCATGTGAGGTGGTGTGTGGAGTGAAGAGAAGACGAAAAGGGGTGCAGGGAACAGCATGGTGGACTGAAGAGGTGAGAGAGGCTGTGGCACAAAAGAAGAAATCTTATAGTGACTGGATGAGAAACAGGGGTGTGGAAGAAGTTGAAAGACGGAAGAGAGAGTTATATGTAGAGAGGAAGAGAGAGGTGAAAAGATTAGTAAGAGAGAGTATGAAGAGCGTGGATGAGGAATTTGGAAGGAACTTGAGTGTAAAGTGGAGGGAATGCAAGAAAATGTTCTGGAAAGAGGTAAAGAAAGGAGGATGGGGTGCCCAAGTAGTTAGTTGGGGAGTGAAAGAAAAAAATGGTATATTACCATTGGAGAAGGGAGACAAAGTGAGCAGATGGAGGCAACACTTTAAGGAATTATTGAACATAGAGAAAGAAAGTAATGGAAATATAAGTGGCTAGGGAATAGCTGGGAGAAGGAGGGATGTGAGAAGAGAGGAAGAAATCAGTTGGATGGAAGTTGTGGAAGCAATGAAGAAAGTCAAAACGGGAAATGCCCCAGGAATTGATGGAGTGTGTGGTGAAATGCTGAAGCATGGGGAAGAGATAGTAGTAGAATGGATGTGGAAGCTGTGCAGATTGGTATAGGAGGAGGGTAGAGTCCCGGAGGATTGGAAGTCATTTATAATTACAGTATTCCCCTGTACAAAAGAAAGGGGGAAAAAGAAGTGTGTGGTAATCACAGGGGCATTTGTCTTCTTAGTGTAATAGGAAAAGTACATGGTAGAATACTTACTGACAGAGTTAGGGAAATAGCAGAGGAATTAGATGGAGAAGAACAGGGAGGTTTTAGGAAGGGAAGAGTTGTGTAGATCAGATATTCATTCTTAGATCTTTAGTGGAAAAGTTTCCAGAGAAGGGAAAAAAGTTGTATGCGGCCTTCATGGATTTGGAGAAAACATATGACATGGTGAATAGACAAGGACTGTGGAAAGTATTAAGAATATATGGAGTAGATGGGAAGTTGTTGAATGCTGTGAAGAGTATGTATGAGGGTGCTAAGGCTGCAGTGCATGTGGATAGTGAACTGAGTGAATTTTTCTATTTGAAGATTGGATTGACACAAGGATGTGTCATGTCTCCATGGTTGTTCAGTCTGTATATGGATGGGGCTATAAAAGAGGTACAAGGTAGGGCAGTGGATGTTGAGCATCGCTAGTGAGAAAGGGCAGTGTTTGGAAACCACCTGTACTGTTCTTTGCAGATGATACTGTGGTCTTAAGTAAAGACGAAGGGGAGCTGCAAGGCTTGTTGGATGAGTTTGGGAGAGTATTTAAGAAACGGAATCCAAAGGTGAATGTAGGGAAGAGTAAAGCTAAGGTCTTCGAAAGAAGTGAAGTCAGTGAATGTACAGTGAGGCTGGGTAAGGAGGAAATGGAAAATGTGAGTACGTTTAGGTACTTGAGTAGTGTGATGAGTAAGGATGGAAAGCTAGAGGGTGAAGTGCTTGAAAGGGTGCAACAAGGAAGAAAGGCTGGTGGTTCCTTGAAAGCACTGATAAGAAACAGGGAAGCGAGCATGGAAGTGAAAAAGCTACTGATGACAGTATTGTGATACTAATTCTAACGTATGGAGGTGAAGCTTGGACCTTGTTAGAGGGACAGAAGTCAACAGTGAGAGCTTTGGAAATGAGTTATTTGAGGGGAGCATGTGGAGTCACATGGAGAGACAGACTGACAAATGAGGAAGTGAAAGAGAGTTGTGGTGTGGATGTGGATGTGATAGGAAGCGTTAGGAGAAACACAATGAGGTGGTTTGGACATGTGAAGAGGATGGAGAGTGACAGACTGACAAGGAGAGTGTATGTGAGGGAGGTGGAGGGGGGGGGGAGATGGAGGGGGAGGGCAAGTATGAGATGGAGGGATGGAATGGAGAGGTATATGAGAGAGGAGTGTATGAGCTGGGAGCAGGCATTAGAAATGGCGGGGGAAAGGGTGACATGGAGGCCATTTGTTTGTGGCCACCCCTTACGGGATTAAGGCTTCTGGCAATAGATAGATAGAAGAAAAATGTAAAAGTTAGCGCAGACCATCTACTAAACCTGGAAGGCGGTCTCATCCATGATAACTAAACAATAGAAACAATGCCGAACAATTTGTTTCACAAAGTTTTCATGAAACAAAATGTCTTAACACTCACATCCCACATTCAATTTTCACAGGAGCAGAATATAAAGTTATCAATCGACATAATGATAGGACATGAAGCGTTAAATTATCTTTATAAAACTGTTCACCCAAAATTGACTAGCTCGGGCCAGACACCTTCTCGCACACTACATGAATATTACAGACACATAGCCTTTCCTATAAGAAAAATATTTAATAAAAGTTTAAATGAATGTAGAGTGCCTAATCAATGGAAGCTGACTAATATATAACCTACCTTCAGAAAGGGTGATAAATAATGTATCATCAATTACCGCCCTATAAGCCTAACATAAATTCTATTTATTTTTTATTTTTAACAAAATGTCAGAGATAATCTACCGTGTTCCCTAATAAGCATAATCGTATAACTGATATTCAGCATGAGTTTTATAAAAATCTATTATATCTTACTAATCTTTAACAAACATTTATAAATGGAATGCAGAAATACCATAGGACATCATCTACTGTACATAGATTTCTAGAATGCATTTGATAAGGTCCCTGATCTAAGACTACAAGAAAACTAAAAACCTACTGCCTCGCTAGCAAATTATGTTCATGGTTTAGTGATTTTGTAACAAACACAAGCAGCAGTGTTGTGATCAAGGACAAATCATCAGACTGGCTAAATATAACAAGGAGAGTTCCGTTTGATTGTTCAGGACTAGTTCTTTTCATAATATAAATCATTGTTTTTGTTAATGGACTCGTTTCGAAGGTAGCGAAATTTGCAGATGACGAGATGATTGGAGGCAAATGAAGTACGACAATAGTCTGTGAGTCTATAGAAAACGACTTGGATAAGGTAACTGAAGCAGAAATGATGAAATTTAAGGTTGGCATACGAGTATGCTAGGTACGCACTTTGGAGAGAAAAACCTTAGATATGAATATTGGATGTTCAGTACCAAACTGATGGATGTACAGGGCGAGAAGGTATTAGGAGTAATTATTAGTAATGACCTCAAACCTCAAAATGGTGCATAGCAGCCAGTAACAATGGAAGCAAAATACTCTACTACATCGCAAGAACTTTGATCACAAAACACTCGATGTAATCTGTAAGACTCATACATCATTAGTTATACTACACCTAGAATGCTGTGTGCAGCACTGATCCCCAAATCTCACTATGGACGAAGAGAGACACGAGAGAGATTGAGAGCAACACAGAGCCACAAAAATGATCCTATCGGTGCAGTGTTTACGAGCGACTACAGAAACTAAATTTCATCTCTAAAATGCCAGGATCCAGAGGAGACCTAATAACTATTAAAAATTCTTCAATTTGACGATGTTAGATACGACAGTTGGTTCGAAATACAGAATGTTATCGTGACCAGAAAAAAGGGAAGGAAACTAAAATTACGACATTCGGTATTAATATTTACATAATTAACTTTAACGTTCGCATATTGGAACAATGGAATAGCCTACCATTAACAGTAGTTACTGGAAAAAGTATTCATATGTTAAAATCGGTTAGACAGACATTTTGTGAATATAGGCTATAACTGAGTCTTGTTTACTTTCTGCATATGCTGACAACTGGGAGACAATTGCACAGAAATGAGAACATTCGGTGACTGTACCCTCATTAATTTTCACATCTATAGAACATATATTACTCATTGCATAGTCGTCCCTCTTTTGCATCTCCTGTAAAATTTCCATGTCTGCTCATTCTAACAAGCATGGAGTTTTTTTTTTTTTTTTTCTTTTTCCTGCTGGTTTTACTGGATGATGTAGTGGCTCGCGGAGAACTTTCCTCTGTTCTCCCCCCCCCCCTCCTTTTTTTTTTTACACGTTGGTTAGATCATAGTTGAATTATCCTTTTGTAGAAATCATAACCTTGTCATGGGCCAAAAGACTTCCCATTATCTGTATTTCCTATATACTCTCTCTCTCTCTCTCTCTCTCTCTCTCTCTCTCTCTCCGTCCCACCATGTGCAATCTACTGAGAAATATTTGACATTAAAAAATGATTACGTACAATCAGGGTAGATTATGGCAATTAATTTGCTCCGGTTCATTAAGATAATTATCTGGTGTAATGAGGATGAGAGGCAATAATTTGGACAAACCTGTCTCTTTCACTGTCTCCTAATTTATACTGTATGCTCTCTCTCTCTCTCTCTCTCCCCCCGAGTGTGGGTAAAGGAGTAGCGTCGAAGAGATTTAATATTTTTTTTCATTTGTTGCAATTTTTTTCCTCCCTTTATTATGGGGAGGAGGGAGTTTAACATGACTGGATGGTAGCTTGAAACCAGCTGATGGTGGGGAAGCAGTGTAAGGACGTCATGTGAAAACAAACCGGTCATTTTTTTGCAGCACAATTCTTGTATTCCACTACAGCCAAAAACAAACAATTTTATTCAAGAGTTACAGGCATCTAAATGTTTATTATAACTGACATGCTTCTAAGTACCTATTTACCTCCTTCTTTTTCCTCTTCATTAGTCTCTTTACTTGCTTCTTGCGCTCAGTATATTTAGTTCTTATTTCATCTGAACCTTGTCCTGTAACCACTTTAGCAACTTCTTCCTCTTTTCCTCCACTGCTCTCTTAACCTCATCATCCCACCATGCCGTACTTTTCTTCTTTGTTGTTACTCTTGCCACACCACACATTGCTTTAGCATTCCTAGCTAAGCAATCCCTAAATGCATTCCACAGGCTGTCCAGATCCATTTCATTCCAATTCACTTACTTAACTCCTCCTCTACTTTGATCCTGTAGTCATCTGCCATATCACGTTGAATGCACCGCTTCTCTTCCAACCCAATCCGCTGAAAATAATCGGATATTATTATTAAAATTTCCTACATCCCTGTGGGAAGTTTTCTTGTTTTTGTCAATATGATAATTGTTTTTACCTATTTTAAAATCGCAATATTTCAAAGGCAATATGGCCTAGATCCTTCAAACTTGGTCAACTTCGTTGGACAGTTGCCCTCTTCTTTTGGTCAAATATAGTAACAATCCTTCAACCGGATCTCCGGATATTGTCCAGAACTCAGAAAAGTATGTCAGCCATGCTATCTCAAGAACCGCTGAAGCCAGAAGTCGAATTTTTATGACACAATAGCCTTAAGGTGGACACAGTCCCGAGGGGAGTGTGGCTCTAATCGGTTGACTATTCCCTGAGCTCGCCTGGGGTAAAAAATTGGGACTTTTCCAGATATTCTCGAAGTCACCTAATTTTCCATGAAGGATTAAAGCTAGAGCCATCAAGCTTCTTGGGCTTATGGATTGTGATGACTTAAGGTACATGCATAAGACCAGTGAACTTGACCTTGTCTGGGGTCAAAATGTTTTATTTTTCTGGATATTCCGCATGTCACCTAATTTTCCATGAAGGATTATAGCTAGAACCACAAAACTTGATGGACTTATAGACTGTTATGACCAATGGTGACATGTACACGATCTCAGTGACCTTTACCTCGCCTGGGATAATAAATTTAGATTTTTCCAGATATTCTGGATGTCATTTTATTATCAATGAAGGGTTAAAACTAGAGCCACCCAATTTGGTGAACATAAGACTGCGGTAACCTGAGGTGACATGCACCTTGGCCTTAAGATCCCTTTATAACTCGGCTTCTGGTAGGCTATGGGAAGTTTTTCACTATCAAAATTCTCACTGTGCCATTTTACGGTGCGCTAGTTATTATTATCAAGAACGGCACATTCTGTGGAGTACTTACTGATATTGTAGATACAGTACCATTTTGTTTTTAAGATCTAGAAAGCTGGCATTCTAATACAGTTCGAGGTAGAGGCTTTAAAGTTTCAGGAGTGATCTATTTCTGCTGCAGCCTTCTTTTGGCACAGATTTTTTTTTCCCTCTATCACAATTACCTCACTATGCCCACTATGTCATTTTTTCACTTTTTGCTTTCCTGCACAGCAAAAGCTTCTGAATCGATTGCCTTGCAATTGTCCCTGAATGTTGTGGTCAACATATACTAGCGCACCTGGGTATTAAGTAGACTGTAGAACCAGTCGAACAGGGCGGTACACCCGAGGTGGATGGCAGGCTGGTGACAGGGAGAGCTGGAGCTCCCATTTCACCAACCCTCAGGACTTGTTCCTGACCATCTCCCTTTGCTGAATATTTTCATTTTTTTTTTTTCATTAACACAGAGAGTAGGCCAGCATACCCTCATAATACTTGTAGCTTCAACTGCCAACACAACACTACATGCACATTACATATCACACCTTCTACTTCCAACCCCCCTTAGCAATTGCCGCTTCATTATATAATCAAATTCGGTGGTATCTCGGATTGCCATCACCAGCAGAGTATGGCTGGTGGCAACGGGTCCTTGAGGTCGGAGTCAAACGACTGTGCCAACAGTGGTTGTTGCAACATTGTTCATGCTCGTCTGCGACAAAGCACAACTTTGGCTTAATATTTTCCTAATATACGTGGTCTTAATACCAATCTGAGTCCCGTTCACTTTTTCTCCCAGTCAGTATCCCCTCAATTCCAGTACCACATAGAACCCCAAATCTCCCCCTCTACTGATATATCCCCATTTTGTTTTCGTGGTTACCACCCCTTCACAAATTTCCGTAACAAGGGGGGGGGGGCACCTGTTGTAATATCAAATCTAAGTTTGCAGTTGACACTGTTTTGAACTTCACTGCAGCTAATTTTGATTATTCACTGTATAAACTAAATTATATAAGTATTACCAATTATATCTGTGTAGTTTATCACTCCCCCAACGTTTCTTCAGAACCCAGAGTATCTGACTGCATATCCACACAGTTGACTAACATTAACCTCACCCTTACCACTGAGATTATCTTTCTGGGTGAGTTTAATGCCAATAACATAGCACGGTTATTGTATTCTGCCAGGACTGACGATACTGTTTTTGAATGCGAGTTTTTTGCAGAATCTTTTAATCTCATGCAATCAGCAAAACAACCAACCAGAATACCAGATAATCCTTACCGTAATGCCTATCTCTTCGACCTATTCCTGACAAATAATTCAGATCAGTACAGGATGGAAGTACTGTCACCACTTGGATCCTCCAATCACAATCTCATCAAACCCTCAGTAGTCAGTTCCCACAAACCTTCCCGCGCTGAATCTGTCAGAGTGGCCAAACGGCTATTCTATAGGGTGAACTGGGATGGATTTAGATATTATCTTGCTGATATTCTGTGGTAGTATTTCTTCTCCAGTGACAATAGTTCTGCCCAGTCCCACACTAGTGACTAAATACAAGCTGGTATGGAATCGTTAAATGCTCAGTCAACAGTTCACTAAATGATCAGATTCCCCCAGATGGTTTGACAGCAACTGTGCCACGGTAACGACCCAAAAGTCCTTAGCATATAACTCTTATTAAAAAAAAAAAAAAAAAAAAATCTCATTCCTTAGTCAATATAAAACTGGTAGAAACCATGTAAAAGCAGTAATTAATCTCAATGAATCAAACTTTCTTCACAATCATATATCCAGACTAGTCAGGGAGTATAATATTTGAAAAAAAAAAAAAAATCATCTTCATTGCTTGGAAGCTACATAACAACTCAAACTGGAAATAAAGAGACTATAAAGAAGCATCACAGCATTCTCAGGTATGCATCTCAAAGCAGGCAGGAGGGTTATGGCCACCCGCTGATGTCAGACGTCAGCATGGCTTCACCTACCTGTGCATGCGTACAACACTTCTTGACACCATGCCCTAGCCATGGACTTGCTCACCCATCGGGACATAGCCTCGCCGTTACTCCAAAAGTGGCCTTTGTTCTTCACCTCCACGCTTCACAATGCATCTGACTAATCACCTGGCAACACTTGCAGTGAGAGACAATGAATTGGTGATTTTTTTTTTTTTTATGTTCTGTATGGTGCAGTTGGTGAGTTACCACAGTTTGAAAATGCCATTTTTGAAAATATCCCTTGGTACAGTGAGTGATGCGTAAGATTCACCTCCGGGCTTTAGGGGTTAATACCCTCTTAGCATAGTTAAAAAGGAAAAAAATAATAATTTAAGCAGGTCACATCCTCTTCCTCTCAAATGTGATATTTTTCAAAATGCATATCATCACATCGGATGGATTTATTCGGTGATTAACCATTACAGGAACCAGAGTAACTTCTGTTCCAGCCATCCTTCATCTAAGTGATTATATACAGTCTGGCAGAGACGTCTTTTGCATCTAGTTCTTATTATAACCATAAGGCTTTATTCATCTCAGGGGATACCTCTATGCACAACCTATGAGAGATCTCTGGTAGTTAATGAGCTACAAATATTTGCCAGAACGGCTGCTAAGGTTTCTCATTCTATCAGTTGACCTTACTCAAATTCTGGAAGATCTGTCGTGCTGGAGTCGTTACTGAGGATTTAAGCTGTCTGACTTCTATCTATCTATTTATTGCCAGATGCCTTAATCCCGTAAGGGGATGACCACAAACAAATTGCCTCCATGTCGCCCTGTCCCCCGCCATTTCACTGCCCTGCTCCCAGATCACACCCTCTTTCATATAACTCTCCACTCCATCCCTCCATCTCTTCCTTGGCCTCCTCCTCCCTATCCCCTCCTCCACCTCACTCACATACACTCTTCTCGTCAGTCTCTCGCTCTCCATCCTCTCCACATGGCCAAACCACCTCAGTGTGTTTCTCCTAAAGCTTCCTATCACATCCACATCCACACCACAACTCTCCTTCACTTCCTCATTTGTCAGTCTGTCTCTCCATGTGACTCCACAGCCTCCTCTCAAATAACTCATTTCGACTGCTTTCACTCTTGACTTCTCTCCCTCCAACAAGGTCCAAGCTTCACTTCCGTACGTTAGAGTTGGTATGACAATACTGTCATACATTAACGTTTTCACTTCCATGCTCACTTCCCTGTTTCTAATCACTGCTCTCAAGGAACCACCAGCCTTTCTTCCTTGTTGTACCCTTTCAAGCACTTCACCCTCCAACCTTCCATCCTTACTCGTCACACTACCCAGGTACTTAAACGCACACACATTATCCATTTCCTCATCATCCAGCTTCACTGTACATTCACTGATTTCATTTTCTCGACGACCATAACTTTACTCTTCCCTACATTCACCTTTAGCTTCAGTTTCTTACACACTCTCCCAGACTCATCCACCAAGCCTTCCAGCTTCCCTTCGTCTTCACTTAACAACACAGTATCATCTGCAAACAAGTACAAGGAGTTTCCAAACCTTGCCCTCTCTCATTAGGGCTGCTCCAACATCCACTACCCCTACCTTGTATCTCTTTTATAACCCCATTCATATACAGATTGAAGAACCATGGAAACATGACACATCCCTGTTGCAATCCAACCTCCAAATAGAAAAATTCACCATCTACACGCACTGCAGCCTTAGCACCCTCATACATATTCTACACGGCATTTAACAACTTCCCATCTACTCCATATATTCTTAATACTTTCCACAATCCTTGTCTATCTACTCTGTCATATGCTTTCTTCAAATCTTCTTCAGTGTGAATATTCTGTTACGCAGAATAAAATTGGTCAGTTGGCATCAAGATATAATAAAGGTGTCATAGTGTTCAAGGAGTCATTTCTGTGCATAACTCACTGGCCTTCTGGTAACACCTCCGTCAGCAAGGTGAGTTTAATTTTTACCCTCCACCTGATAGTGTCAGAGAAGGGTGTTGTTATGACTGGGATCAATAGGTGTCCGTCCGTGGGGTTAGGCGGCAGGGTGGCAGTGTGGCTAGCCAGGAGTAGAGATTTCGTTTGTGGTCCAGAACTCAGAAAGTATTCTTTATAGAGTCGTGAAATTTCACATAGTTATGTGTCTTTTAGTGAACTGGTGTATTTTGATAGGTAGAATGCTGAGTCTTAAGTATTTTATATATATATATATATATATATATATATATATATATATATATATATATATATATATATATATATATATATATATATATATATATATATATATATATATAATGAATAAGTAAAAAACAATATTTTTTCGGTTACGGGCTAGGATTCTGAAACTAATACAGGTACAGACCTCAAACTCTCTAGGAATATGTGTTAATATGCCTCCTGGTGCCTTTTGGAAGTTAGAATGCCGTGGGATTATAAAATGTTATGAAATTGCAAAATACATATAACTGATTATTTCAATGCATTTTTCTGTTTAAACTTTTCAACTATTTCACCTAGGAAGTAGAAATAGTACATGATAAATGACTATGTATCTAACTATGTGTGAAGTTTCATGACTACCAATTATGTAAGTTTCATGACTACCTAAATGAAATAAACACGAGTTATATTTTCATCAGATCTGCTCATAAGTTCTTTATTACCATAGATAAACAACTGAAATATTAAAATTTTAATGTCTTTGTGTCATACAAAGGTGGGGGAGGGGGGTTGTGTTTGGTTAGGTGTGCAGGGAGATTAGGGATATGTGCTTGGTCAGAAGGAGAGTTGCAACAGCGTTGCGTTGCCCATGTTTGTTGCTACTGCCAAGGGAAATTTCCTCAATTTATTTGAAACCTCTCATAGGTGAAGGGTTAGAAACAATCTGTTGATTCCTTCGCTATGATAATTCCTTCTTGCCCTGGACATAATCTTCTGGTGCTAGCGGGAATGCAACGTAATCAACATAACGCAGTAAAGGAGTTCATGGAGTTTGGTTCATAAGTAATACCGCCCTTCTTGAGCTGGATTAAAGAGTCTCCAAGTAACAAAAATATGAGAAATTTGCCATGGCAATGAAGGGGTCTGTCATGTCAGTGCGACATATAGTCAGATACTGGAGAAACCTTTGTAATGACGGATCCAAAGCAGGTCAGTACGGGAGATATCAAAGAGTATAATCGAAAGAAATTGCGAGAATAACATGGCAGAAAGACACAGCAACATCAGTACAAAGACAGCGAGAACGAAAGACGTGGTGAGAAAGAGAGCCGTGGTGGAGAGAGAAAGAGATCGAGGGAGAGAGACCGTGGGAGGGATACGAGTGCCAACATAAATCTTGCCACACAATAAAAGAAAATCCCAGTGGAAAAAGCTGAGCATCGGAATGTGTGTGTGTGTGTGTGTGTGTGTGTGAGAGAGAGAGAGAGAGAGAGAGAGAGAGAGAGAGAGAGAGAGAGAGAGAGAGAGAGAATCACGACTAGGGTCATTATACTGAGGGGAACAAAAATGTACACACAATAACCCAATCATATTATCTGGGAAATACAGAAACCCTGACACATTCCCAAATATTTACATTTTGGAGGAAGCGGACTCTCTCTCTCTCTCTCTCTCTCTCTCTCTCTCTCTCTCTCTAAATGTAAATTCGTATAAAATTAGTCCATAGTTCCTACTGCCACCCATTTTCGTTATTACCATTGTTACAGAAGACCTCAAATAATTCACAGACAATTAACAAATGCTTGCATGCTTCAAAAATATGACTCCTTGGTACAATTGCGATCAGTAATAGAGGGTCAGGGAGAATATTAATATTCTGCCATGAGATAGGAGGCAAACAGCAAACGTCCATATTTCAAGACCCCCTCCTTTCCCCCACCAAAACACTGATTTGCTAAGCAGATGAACTGGAGACCTGAAGCTTCGTCCACTCTCACGTCTTGCCTCATGTAATGTTAGTTTCATTTATCCCTCTATCATGCACAGGCTAATACTACGCGCACAGAGCCACTTTTAATTCCATCAGAAAAAACTATTTTGAAGTTTTACCAAATTTCAGAACAATGGCTCCATTGTATAGAGATTGGTATTCAAATACTTTTTCCATGTGCAGTACAATCGATATGCTAAAATCCAAGTAAAAGCGGAATGTTACATGATTACTAACTACACAAATCCCCCTCCTGTCATGTCCTTTGACGAACCACATACGCACCCATCCACTCATCCACCTACCCACTCAACCCACCCAACACAACTCACCGACCCCACCCCGGCCACGTATTTTTTTTTTTCTTCGGGTACACTTAGTCATCCAGTCATAGTGGCACCGCCAGAGAGAGAGTTCAGCGAGAAATGATTCGGCGACGTCTCACCTTCACTTGGGAACAGATGAGAGAATTTGGCTAACCAGTCCATTAAGTCATCATAAAAGCCGTGATTTGACATTTTCCCAACTTATACCTAGCCAACTTGGGCCTAACTTTAATGTTAACCCACCCTAATACCATATTTTGTTTGGGTGGATGACGAAGGTGCGACATTGCCGAGTGTTTTCTCGAGGCACTCGATACAACATAGCCAATATGACTGGATGACAAATTATGCCTGAAGTAAAAAAAGAAGAAATAAATCTCACCCCGGTCATGCACCCTCCCCGTCCACCTAGGCCATCCACCCTGCCTATCCACGAATGCCATCCACCAAGCCCACCGAACAGTGCCACCCAACACATCCACCCAGTTACATACCATCCCTTCTTACAGTGAACCGATTCAACCACCCATCCCACTAACGCAACCACTCACAGCACCCTGGGCTAGCAATCTTCTCAGCCACCCGGTCGACCCGTCGTACCCACCCACTCTGACGATCCACTTGGCCCACCAATTCCAGCGACCCATCTAGCCCGGCCACCCACCATCCCTACGAACGAATGCCACCAACCCTGCACACACAACAGTGCCATCCTTCACATCCATCCACGCAACCCTACCACTGTACCCACACACCTCACCCTGAATATTCATCTTGCTTTCCCACCCACCCCCACCTTGGGAACCCATCCATTCTACCAACCCACTCCTCCCACCGAATGCTCATCCACACGCCCAATCACCCTTATTTCTTAACACCATTCACCCCCATCCCACTTATCCACTGAACCCACCTTATCCAAATCATAAGCGACCACCCACTGATCCAGCCAGTCACCTTACCCAGCCCATCCCACGCATCCGTGAACCAACTCAATTACCACTATAACCCACATAAAGTCACTCCACACACCCCACCCAGCCAATTAACCCCACCCTTACCACCCAACCTGCCCATCAATCCTGGCGATGAATCGAATCACCACACCCACCACTCCAGCCTCATCCACTCAAACCTCCCAACCACCCGACTCCAAAACACACACACACACACACACACACACACACACACACACACACACACACACACACACACACACACACACACACACACACACACACACACAATGAACAAACTATAATACCCATTTCTCTTCGCGAGCGCAGGAACAAAAAATAATCTTGGAGAAGATGTTATTCGATGACTGGTTTCCCTATACATAGAAAATCGGTTTCTTTTTCCCGCAGTTCGGTGGAACATCAACCATTTCTCCCACTTTGCTGCCCATAAGCTATAAGGGTCACTGCGTTAAACTTTCTCACTGGAACACTCGGTATTACATAATATGTCCGTACCAATTCCAGACAATTTTACTTTAGTCCTGAAGAGTCAAGCGATAAAAATGATTTCGATATCTCTTGTCCAGCATTTATTAAAATCATGTAATTTATACACGTTAACTCCTCATGACTTTATTCTGTGTAGAGAAACCCTACGTACTCAAAATGTTAATTAACTTCTGTGCCTATGAATATGTAATCAGAATGAAGATTATTGCCAGAGAGAGAGAGAGAGAGAGAGAGAGAGAGAGAGAGAGAGAAAGAGAGAGAGAGAGAGATTAATTGAAGGGTAGCACTTCAACTTGCTTATTATATATTGTGGTTCTGTTCACTCCCTGTCTAATACACACACACACACACACACACACACACACACACACACACACACACACACACACACACACAGTACAGTTAATGAAGCCATACATGAATAATACATGTATAAAGGAGTATAAGTAGGACTCGTAGTTATTACACCCTAATCTGACGAATGCATCCTCAGTTTTCGTCTTTGTCACAAATAACATTGGTTATGGAGAGTACAAGAGTTTGAAGACTATATATCTTTTTTATTGTTTACATTCTTACGTTTAGTCTCAACATACATCTTTTTTTCTACAATTATTCTTGTGCTTCCTGTCATGTGTTTTCCTCCTTTAGGTTCCTCTGGCGAATACCATATATCTTTAACCTGTCCTTTACATCCTGCCAGGCTTGAGAAACTTATCTAAAAGTATTATCTATGACATTATGACGTTTTGGGGGAAGTCCTCTGTCATTACTTCTTCAACTTCGCCTGGAGCTATTATTGCTAGCTTGTCCGAGAGCTTTCGGATAGTGTTCCACGCATCATAAATATAATTTTTTCTTGAGCAGAAAATCATACGTTGATTATTCTTTGTTTCTGAATACTGAAAAAAGGAGGGGTTAATTAAGTTGTTATGATCCTGGTCATGACAATGAGGTGGTGTTTTAACGGTACCAGTGTAATCTAACCTCTGAATCACACGTTACACGTGGTTCTTGTCGGAATGCGGGCCAGCCACATTTAATGTTCCAAACAGCTCAATATATTGCATTTAGAAATTCTACGCTTGTGTGCTTTTAACCACTTTTTAAAAATACGGCCATAATGACAGAACAGTGGTAAGGATGAGGAGTTGGCGTGTAAGGTTGTCAATTATGGAGATGGCCTGTTGTTTGGAAGCCGACCTTAAAAATTTTTGGCACTTTGTTTTGATATTGGCATGATGTTATGAAAAATGCTGTCAATATATATATATATATATATATATATATATATATATATATATATATATATATATATATATATATATATATATTATGTACTGGAGTACAGTTGATTTTATGTTGATAATTTTGTATGGCCCGCGAATGATTTTAAATATATCCTAATGGCCCTTAATAGGAGAGAGGTTCCCTAACCCCGCAGTATAAGGGTTCAGTATTAAGCAACTTTCCTCACATGAAGAAAAAATTCCTAGTAATACGAATTCTGGATAGGTCTTCATCACTGCATACATTTGTTGCACAACTTCTTGAACGTAAAGTGCTGAAGCATGGCAAAATGGACGATCATATTCTTATTTTTACCTAAAAGGCACAACTGCTGGCTCTTAAACTTGGGCCCCCTTTTCACATATAAGCAAACGTCAGTTTATACCTGTGTTGCTGCAGAGATACCATTATTTAGGTTAATACATGATGGGGTATCTTTAGGTGATGGAGATCGCAACATTTTAAGGATAACATTTATACCAGTCACTATAGGAATATATCACAGAAGGGCACATTATAATATGCTTAAAATTGAAACCCCTCACAATTTCTGTATTACCAAAAATTTAACCGCATGAGCAAGAGACTATGATAAACTTTTTTTTCTAGTATCCTTACACGTTCAGTTCATTTCAAGGAATACCTCTTGCCGATAAGAAGTTCAAAACATTCATCTTTACTGGCATTTGCATGAAAACCTTTTCATCCTACTTTAGTTTTGCTATTTTAAGACAATTATTTTTAGAGAAACGTCTCACAGTGAAAAGGTTAAGAAAATGTCTATTACGCTGTTTATATCACTTATGCAATGCAGCAGCATGTTTGTGCCTATCTAAAACCACCTGCTTGCTTGCTATAAACGAAATATGAACTACACTTTTTACCTTTGTCTTTTATTGGTTCAGGGCTAAGTTAATACAGGTTCAATGATACCTACATTAATACAGGAGTAAAATATTATTAAGTTTGGTACTACTATAATTTTAGTTCCTCTGTGTGTGTGTGTGTGTGTGTGTGTGTGTGTGTGTGTGTGTGTGTGTGTGTGTGCGTAATAATTTTCGAGTAGAAGAACATCATCTTTGAAAAATAAACATACTAGTAAAATTGAGTTCTTTTTCCACAAAAAAAGTTTAAAAAAACACGTGAAAAAAAAAAATATATATATATATATATATATAGATATATATACTGTATATACTGTATATATATATATATATATATATATATATATATATATATATATATATATATATATATATATATATATATATATATATATATATATATTCACGGTACATCGCCGCATGTATTTGCAGTGAAGGTCATTTCGGCAGGGGAAGAATTTCATTAAACTCCGGCGATCCAGGAATTTTGAAGGAATAATATCATGTTTACAGGACAGGGAGCCCAATTTTGATAAAATTATTTTTCCAGGGCGGTGATGTCATTTCTTCCTAAAGAGTGATAGTGACTGATGAATTATTTGGTTTAGAGGAGAATTCTGACACCAACTATCGGTCTACTCAACATGGCATCGGAAATAAAATAAATAAATAGATATATAAATATATAAAATGAGTGAAGAGGGTAAAGCATGAGGTAAAGACGGTCCCACCACTGATCTTATTTATTATGCAGCTGACTCTCTGGACAAAAAAATACCAACAATAAATACAAGACTCTCAAACATGAAAGAAGTGTGCAAATTACTGAAAAAAATAAATTGCATTGCTTAACATAAGTGTAAAGCCAAATTTAAAACTATTGTGAAATTAGTTTTCCCATTAATTGTGCCCTCCGAGAATGGGAAGAGAGAGAGAGAGAGAGAGAGAGAGAGAGAGAGAGAGAGGGAGAGAGAGAGAACAGCATCAGAAGCAGCGTCAACATCAGCAGCAACCCTATCATTGTCATGTCTCTTCATCGGAGAGATTATGAAAGGATATTTGCTTTATTTTTCTTTCTTCATAATAGATTAAAATCTTTTGAATGAGAGAATGTTAAAGTCACTGGGAGAAGAGCCATATGGCTGGGAAGGGTCACCCATCTTTGGACAGGTTGAATGAGAGTAAACTTCCAACAGGAAGGAAATATACGAGTCGACAGAGAAAGATTAAAGAATTTACCTGGTGTGTGTGTAAGCACAGATGCACAGATCTTGAGATCGATAGGAAAGACTCCACCAGGCCTGTACACACTTAATATTGAGGGCAGTAAGGATAGAAACTAAATCAATTGAAGATATTATAATGTCAGTCATAAGGCAATCAAAAGGGGAAGAGAAGGAGGACCAGCACAGAAATTGTCCAAGACGAGTTTGGAGGAGAATGTCTGGGCAAAGAATTTTTTTTTTTTTTTTTTGAGAAGAAATAATCATCACAATATAATAGAGGAGAGAAGGACCACGAAGTAAAGTTGTTAGAAAGGTTTCTGGTAAGGTGTCAGAAGTGGGAAACCTTTGGGTCTTAGAGTTCAGAGAATTTAGTCTGATTGAAACTGATGGTATAGGAGGAACAATCAGGTCGATTCCAGGCAGAAACATAAAAGAGAAATCACGGGTGGGTTGGTACTGGTACAGTACATAATGGAGGTCTCCTTGTTGTGGACAGCATCAGACCATGAGTGATTAAACCAATGCTTTATGGAATTTGTCATAGAACAAGAGGAAGGAATATATGCTTTCATGCCCGACAGGGTAACCTCCATAATAGGCGAGGTACACTCAAATGACTCAGTCATGGAAGGAATTATCGTTCAAGGGAAAATAAAGGAATTACTACCAAAGGGCCTTTCAATCAACGGCACAAAAGTGTCATATCTCCCCTTTCTTAGAGGGGTGTGCTGGATTTACTGAAATGACAGGGTAGATAAAGATTATGTGACTGTGATCAGGGAAGCCCAATAGAGAGAAGAGGTTAATCGAGTGAGCAGATGGATTAATTGTAAGGAAAAGGTCAAACATGTTGGGACTCTCCAAGGTGGTCAGGGATATGAGTAGGTGCTGAACAAGCTACTCTTGTTCATTAGGAATATATGAGGTGTAGATTTCATCACTAGATGGATCAGTGAATGGAAAGGAGTAACAAAAGTGTTGGTGAACATTGAAATCACCTAAAATACATATTTCACACAACGGAGAAACTGATAGAATGCATTCCATCTTATAAGAAAGATGCTCAAAGAATCTCTCATAATCGGTAAAATTTGGGGATAAGCACACAGGACAAAATTATCTGATCAGCTAATGACAAGATTGCCGAAGCCAGAGTGTACAGTATTCGGATGATTCAAGTTCAGGAAATCAAGAGCGAGAGAAGTTGTTATGTACATACACACATCAACCACCTTTGGCTTTGATGAGTTAGTAGGAGAATCCAGAGAAGAGTTTGCTTTCAGTTACTGCAGACAGTTAAGTCTCATTGAAAAAGACTAAGTTGAGGATTACAGGAAGCAAGGTGGTGTTCAACAGAGAGAAAATTACGGTTAATAAACGCAGTCATTCTTTTTTTGTAGAAATATATCTCGCACTGTCTAAAATCGTCTAGGAGGTTGCAAATGAATTGTACAAATGGCGTCATCGCAATAAAGGGGTTGAAAAAAAAATGTACTTTTATTCCCTCAGTTAGAGACAACTGTTATAATAAACCTCACTCACAAAACTTTCAAAAATTAAACAAACACACATAAGTCATGCGATTGCCGACGTATAAACGCAAAGTAAGGGATTATTTGTTATTGGAACCTTCATTATGATAAGCCAGTTCTATCTATCTATCTATTCTATATACCTAGGCTGCTTCCCCCAAGGAAAGGGAGGTAGCCGAGACAGGACGACACACTCCCCATTTACTCAGTTCTACGTCGCGTAAAATAGTAAAGCGGTAAAAAATAAATTGAGCTTGTCATCGTGCACGGGAGTTTAAGGGTTATATTTCATAGCCTCCAGTAAGACAGGTCTATAAACAAAGTACTGTAGAGAAATTTAGGTGGTATAGTGTTTGTGTCATTATCTGATGAAGATTTCTAATCAGTTCAGCTCAACTGATGATTATTTGTAGACAGAATGGAGAGTGGCTTTTACTAATAAGGAGAATCAGTCGTACCCCAGTACTAAAGCTTATTAAATTTCATGGAATGGCGACCAAGCATTAAAGTGGTGGTGGTGGTCCAGTTCTGTCAAGTGAAAACCAACTGTAGCGAGAAAAAAAAAAATGATTACGTCACTGTGACTGTGATCTCTGTATACGGTCCTCAGTGTGGTCCGAGTGAGGAGATAAAGGATGTGTTCTGGGATGAGCATGTAGATATTCGTTGGAGAAACTGACAAGTACAGTATATTGTAGTGCTTGATGGCGACCTGAATGGGCACACTGGAGGTCAGAACTGGGGACTTCAGTCAGTCCATGATGGTCGTGGCTATGATATGTAATGATGCAGGTACCGATAAGAAAGAATGGCATCAGACTCGAAAACAATAGTCTACATTGATATGTTTCATAAGTGTTTTATTTGAGTAATTATATTTGAGTCTAATGGGATCAAAATTTTTACGAAGAGGGCCAGGAAGTTAGTTAGGAAAGTGAATACTGTACCTGGCTAGGGATGTGTGCTACAACATAATCTGTTTGTGGCGACCTACTGATGAAATCCAACGTAAAAAATAATAATCGAAAAAATAAGTACGTCAGGGGAAAATGAGAACAATAAAAAAATATTGAAAAAGGAACTTTCTCCAGATGAGCTGAAAGAAATTACGAAGATAGTCTGATATATTCCTATAGGTACCATACGTAGTTTGTTTCGGGAGGAACAGAACCCCAAGACTTATAAAGACTTGGTGGTGGAATGATGAAGTAGACACAATAGTTACCGGTATACAAAAGCAGAAGTGCCTTAATATTCATGGAAGACCAAGGGAAATGTCATTGTACCTAGCACTAAAATACAGGAATAGGGCTGAGGTATATGCAGTTTGCTCTAGGGTACAGAAAAAACCAATACAAAGTGACTCCAAAGGATAGCTGAGATTTGCAATATAGCAAAGCGATTGGTACGGGGATATTTGGAAGTGGTAAATGAGGAATAATCAGGGGTGACACACGAATGTTACCTATAGCAATGAATGTAGGTCGAGAATATTACAGCCATTTGCTGAATGATGAATTTGACTGTAAGGGAAAATCTTATCATTGCTGAACCAATCTAAGGACCAGCACGTGAGATTAAACAGAAGGCAGTTTGATGCACATCTGGAATGATCAAAGCCGCTGATAACGCAGATGTGATAATGCTATGTTGACTGATGCAGTTGAGCAAGGAAAAACGGAAACTAGAGACTGACTGAAGAGAATGCTTATGAATCTATATAAAGGTAGAGCTATTGCGATGAAGAGAAGTGACTGCAGAGAGAAAAAGCAGTTAGATCAGACAATATGTTCTGAAACGATTTAAAAAAGAACGTGAGTATGAATTTAATGCAAACTGATTATATGAGATATTTGAAAGGAGCATGTGGTGTCACATGGAGAGACAGACTGACAAATAAGGAAGTGAAAGAGCGTTGTGGTGTGGATGTGGATGCGATAGGAAACTTTGGGAGAAACACACTGAGGTGGTTTGGACATGTGGAGAGGATGGAGAGTGAAAGACCGACGAGAAGAGTGAGAGACTGACGAGAAGAGTGTATGTGAGTGAGGTGGAGGGGGGGAGAGGGAGGGGGAGGCCAAAGATGAGATGGAAGGATGGAGTGGAGAGGTATATGAGAGAGGGGGATGTGAGCTGGGAGCAGGGATATGAAATGGCGGGGGACAGGGCGACACAGAGACGATTTGTTTGTGGCCACCCCTTATGGGATTAAGGCGTCTGGCAATAGATCGATAGACAGATTTAGAGCAGACTCTCTTCGTGGATGTTAAATGCTGATGATGTAGTTTTGATTACTTAAAACATATAGGAGGCCAGAGAGAACTTGCAGTGATTGAGCAAAGGAATAATAACAAAGGAAATGAGAATTAATACTGGTTAAACAAAAGTCAAGGACAACAGGAGTGAGGGGGTAGTGCCATGGAACAAGATCTGTTGCCCAGTGCAGTGTGAAAATAGGATTTGGGAGGACTTCTATCCTCTTTCTTGGTGACCAACACCAGTGTGCATTATATAAGGGTATCCAGTCTGGGGAAGATAGAATGGAAAGTGTTTCCTGGTAAGGAAACTCTTTAGAATAAGCAAAAGGTTTTGGGTACTTGGGGGATATACTGAGTGTGTGTGGAGAGCAGAGGATAGCTTCATTGCTGAAATGTGAATTGGATGGAAGAAGTTAAACCTGATACCTGCTACGTACATCATATCATGGGAAATGTGTAGCTGCTACATTCATCATATGAGAAAGTTTTTTCTTTTTTAAAGGGTGCATTTCTAATGCCGTTTGGCATCTCAGTTGAGCTGTTTCCGCTACCACCTGTGCATCCCACCTTCACCCACGCACCCTTAGCATCTTATTATTAGTATGGAAGAGAGAGGTCAGGTGTGCAACTTCATTATTTCACCATGGCTGAACTAAGATAAAAAGTGAACTCATATATGTTTCTCCTATATTTGTCCATGAAACTCTTTCATTTCATATGAGCAAAAATTATTTTTGATAAAAATTTTTCTCACTTTTTTGGGGGGGCACATGGGGGGTAGACTAGGAAACCTAATGCAGTAGTTGCCGGGTTAAGAAAATGCTGCCTGTCATGAATGGAAGTGTTTTACTTTAGTGCCCAGGGCAGCCTCTAGAAACATGTGTGAGAATTTTATGTTGTAAGGGAGTGAAACTTGCTCTGTCAAAAAGATAATACGAGAAAACTATTAGCACAGAAATGAAAATGTGTAAGAGAATTTAGAATAGTGGACAGCAAGAGAGGTTTGACATTTATTAAAAATAAAAAAGTGTGCAGACTGGTGGCTCTAGGTAGTACAGACATGCTGAGAGACAGTGGGAGAGGAACTGGCTGAGGAGTTATCAGTGTGAATTTGGAAGATTCCCAGAGAAGGAAGACGTGGAATGATGTCTTGCATGGAGACCACCGAGCTACGAAACTGAGTAAGACAAACCTCAAAGTTGAGACTCATGGAGGATTGCCATTAAATGAAAAGTCCTATATTTGCTACCATGGTCAACGGTCTCTAAACATAATCGTTTAGATCAGGAAGACAGCCAGCCTCATGTGTTAGGGTAAGCATAGATGTAGTCATTGTGCATGTGCTCGTACTGACAGAATTGTAGTTTATGGTCTATAAAGGGACGCTAATCACCCTCAGACATGTTATGAGTTCAGTATAGGAGCAATTAAAACAAGAATACAGAATAATATCCCCATAATTTATGAGTACCTTTGTCATTCCATGCAGAGTTCTGTGTACTCTCTGAGAGTATATACTGTAAGCCATAGGTTGGGAACCACTAGATTCGGGTATGGCCAAGTTCGGATAAATAAAAATGGAATATATTTGGCAATATTAAAACACTATCCAACCCTCTCCATGTGACGATCAAATGAGATACATGGAACCATTGCCTAAATCGCTCTCTACTCATTTTTTGCAACAATCGTGGCCATATCCTCTAATCTTCTCTTCGTTGAACTTCATCTCTCTTCCTCTAAACCTCACCATTTCTTTCTCATTGAGACTCAGCAAAGGGAGGCAATTGATAATAAACCTTTCTCCATATCCTCCTACTTCCTCGTTACTCACTTGAAAGCCAAGGGTGGCTTCTATGTGTGTAGTAGTAACATCATACGAGTATTTTGCTCTCGTGTTCCTGAACCTGAATCCTCTGTATTCCCTACGCTCTGGCTTCTGGTATCGTGTCATTCTCAGACTAAATATACTAGCACAGTGTACAGATTCACTAATTCTACAGACAGTGAAAATTTATTTGACTATCTTACTTCTAAGATGAAACACATCCTATCAACTTCTCCTTTCCCTTAAAACTCCATTCTAGGTGATTTCAGTCTTCAACAGCACCTTTCAGTCTGTTACATTCACTGATCCACCTGGTGAAGAAGCCTACTGCATATCTGTCTGTTCTTAGTGGCCTAGAGCAGCTTCTACAGCATCCTACCTGTACTGCTGGCTGCCTTGGAGAGAATCCCAATATATTTGGCCTGTTTCTTACATCAAATCTTTCTACTTACACTGTTAATGTATTCTCTCAATCGGGCCCCTCCAGTCACAAAACTTATTACCTAAAATTATCCTATCTCTCCAGTAAGGCCTGTGAATTCTACCAAGAAGCGGCGGCTGTGGCACTTTGGGACTGCTGAGTGGGAGGCCCTCAAGCAATATTTCTTTTATTTTCCATGGAATTGATGATTATTGCTTCCATGGAGAAGAGCCTTCTGAGTGTGCCATGCGCATTACAGAGTTTTTTCTCTCGTGCATAAAAGTATGCAGTCCTTACCCTAATCATCCAACTAATGCAAAAAAAAGCTTGGTTTAATCAAACTTGTTCTACTGTTGTCCTCAAGAAGGAGAAGACCTGGAAAAGGTACCATTGTCTGCCCACCCCTGAATCTCATCTCTATTATGTCTCTGTTCGGAACCATAATATATCAGTTTTCCACTCTGATAAGAATAATTCCATTCATTCTAAATACTCTGAACTCTCCAACTCAAATTCTTCCAGCTACTTTTGGTACCTTGTGAAAAGCCTTTCGAATAATTTACACTACCTTTCGTCTTTCCTCTTTTTCACTCCAGTTGTTCAGTACATGTATCGTCTGCTAAGAAAACAGAACTCTTGTTCAAACTTTCTCCTTCATTTCCACCGCAGACGATTCCATTGCTGTTTCTCCAACTTATCCACCCTCTGAATTCCCTTTGACTGATGTTAAAATATCTTCTGTTGATGTACTTTTTGTCTTCACTATCCTCAGTGCTAACAAGCAATACACCCTTGCTGGGAATATCTCTTGTTGTCCTTAAGAACTGTACATCTTTGCTTACACACTGCGTGGGAAAACTCTTTCACCTCTACCTGTTCACTTGTACCTTTCCTTCTTGCTGGAAATTTGTTCTCGGTCAACCTGTCCCAGAGAAAGGTGACCATACTCAGCCCTCTAACTACTGCCCAATTGCTTTAACATCCTGTATTTCCAAAGTCTTGAATTTAATGTTAAACAAAATTTTAATGCACCATTTCTATCACAAACTTCCATACAATCACCGGTATGGCTTCCCATTGGGATGCTCCACTTTTGTGATCATCTGATCTTTGTTTTCAGACTCTTGACCATCTTCCTTTCGGGACTTTGGCGAAAGCTTTGACATTTCACTTGACATCTCAAATGCTTTCGATTGAGTCTACTAGAACTCTTTCATTTCTGAACTACCTTCCTACAGTTTCTATCCCTGTGTTGTTTCTTTCATTTCTGGCTTATTTTCTGGTCGTTCTATAGCTGCTGTTGCAGACGGCTACCATTTCCCCCTTAGAGCTATGAACAGTGGTGATCCTCAGGGTTTTGTCTTACCATCAAACCTTCCTTATAATCATCAGTATAATCTTTTACGGTGCGCTTCAAACTCTATCCACTTATACGATGATGACCATTAATTTCACTTTCCATTTGCTTCCCACAGCGTCCATCTCAGTAGATACTTCAACATTCACCGGATAAGGCACTGGGACAATTAATGTCTAACTTGGCTCATATCTCTGGTTGTAATAAAAGTATTCTTGATTCTAATGCATCAGAAACTTAGGTCTTAGGTCTTTCAATCCGTCAAAATCTTCCGCAGGAGTATCCTTTATTTTACCACTACTGGACACAATCCTACATCATCTTTGAACATACTTGAAATTTCACTATCTTGGAATTTATCTTGAAGAGATCATTTTACCACTTTTGTAAAAGCTGCTTCCAAGAGATTAGATGTGGTATGACGACTCCGCTGCTTCTTTACCCTCAGACAGTTGTTTATACAGGAGTTTTAGTTGCCTCATTGTCGAGTACAACTCTAATATGTGACGAGGCTCCCCATATACAGCCTTTCTCAACAAGGTGGAGCCAAAGGCTTTTCGTCTTATTAACTCTCCCCCTCCTTCTGGCCTCATTCCACCTGTGTCTCTTTGCCACACTGTTGTATTTTTATGTTTTTCTATTCACTACTTCAGTGGCCACTGTTCTTCTGAACTGTCTCATTGCATCCTTCCACAACTACGGCGGGTGCGTAGCACTCACCTGATAACAAACTCTCATCCCATGTCTGTCCAACTCTCTCATTCAAGAGTTAACCGTTACTCACATTCCTTCATGAATGCAACAGGTGAGCTCGGGAAGTGTCTTTGTCTGTGTGTCTGCATTTCCAACTGCCTATGACCTCCAGTTTTTTAAACGCAATGTGTTCAGCCATCTTTAAATGAACGGGTCATAATACAGCTCTGTTATTTTTCTTGAAAGGAACGATCTTGCGGGATTCTTCTCTTTGGTTCCTTCCTCCTTGCATAAAAAATGAGACCCAGTTTAACGATATCTGTGAGCTCGGTATGGTAACTGTGCTGTAAGTACTGTTTCACAGGGTGAAAGAGTTTTGTATCCCCAGGTGTACATCCCACTTCACCGAAATATGTATTAATAATACCACCTTGGCTGCAGTAAAGGCTTTTGGTCTTCGAAAGTTCGGTGCTAAGAAAAGTATTACAGTTTTATTAGTGAAGAGAGAAAAACTAGAGTTCCTGGAGTTGTAGTATCAAACAGGAAATTAATTTTTGCTGGCGTGCTGAGAATATGGCAAAGCCATTTGTTTAGGTAAAGTTGGAAACTGTTAGACTGCATTAATGTTGTGTGACCTTACGTTAAATTAGGTAAGCTGAGGCATATTAGATTAGATTAGATTATGTTACGTTAGGGAGAGATGAAGAAACGTTCCAGAAGTTTCTTGGTTGTCTGGTGACAGAACTCGTTTCAGTATGTCAAGATTTCTTGTCAGGTTCCATCACTGCCTGGCATTTGCAGTTAGCCAGATTTCCGCATAGAAAATGGTGGATGTTTATCGAGTATTACCGCATTTGCCTAATCCTGCATAGTGCTTGGCTGTAATTAGTTCATAACTTCAGGTGTTTTGTCACCAAGACCCATCCACAAGTTGCAAAACCCCGAGGGCAGTACGTTATTAAACTGTGTTTGGTGGGTGTAAGTGTAAACCCCTGCTTACATTCCTCCACCTCTACAACGGGCGCGTAGCACCCGTCTAGCAACAAACTCTCATCCCCTTTCTGTTCAGCTCTCTAATGCAAGAGTTAACCGTTACTTCCAGCCCTTCATTAATGCAACAGGTCAACTCTGGAACTGTCTCCCTCTGTCAATATTTCCTACTTCCTATGATCTCCAGTCTTTCAAACGCAGTGTGTCCAGACATCTCGAAATGGACGGACCTTGAATTTGGCTCTTTTTCGTATACATATATTTTTTTCTTAGAAGGAACGGTTTGCGGGCTCCTGGCCTTTGGTTCCTTCTCCCTAGAATAAAAATATCTTTTAATTTCAGTTTGCACAGCACTTCCTTGTGAATCAGGGGAGGAACTAAAAAAAAGATAGCTGACCTGAATTGGGAAAGGAGAATATAGGCTTGAAAAACGAATACGGACACAAAGAAAGGTATATTTAATAAAGATGTTCAGACTCCTGACACTGGAGATATCAGACACAACTCACTGACGGATTTAACCAATGTTCTTCCTGCTTCGTTCACACGTTGATTATCTGTTCTGAAAAGATCTAAACTTTTCCTCTCAGTTCACCGAGTTCTCTTCTACCCCTTGCTAACGCTATATCATTTATTCAACCCCCTCAGCAAAACGGAGAAAGGGAGTGATGGTGTCAACCATGAGTAAAGAGACTGTGAGCCAGGACAGGATGAGTAGAATGGGGGAATAACTTTACCGCCTAGTCAATTTCCTGCCTCAATATGCGTGGCAGCCTGACTTCTTCCCCGCAGGAGAACTTTGGCAACGAACACCATAAGCCAAGTCTCAACACACAAGCTGTCGCCTTAGGGGAACTCACAAACTTTGGGCCGTAAGTTTAAGCCTTTAATCGCGAGGTGCTATGAAAGTTCCCAACATCCGATGTTAATTTATGAAGCATCTGACGATGACGAAACTGGTCTGGCCTTTCCGTATGGATGATTAGTGTTCTTTGTAAGGAAGGTGCAGGTTAAGCATTTCCCCTATGGTTACTTGCTACTTACAGCTCTCTGAAGAAGGATGATCCAGGGAGAGCATTTTTCGTATGGCTGCTCTCTGTAAAGGAAGATCCAGGCGGAGCATAACTTATAACACCAGACGTTTCTTATATAACCGTCATATATTAGAGACTTACCTTTCACTTTGCGATTGAAGGTATGAGCATTCGGCCATTAGAGTCAGCTGTTTGTCGTAGCTAAAATTTCTATGCATTACGAAGGACGCAGTAAGTACAAAATCTTCCCGTGTTTCTCCTTCCTCAAAAACAAGTGAGTTACAAATCTTGGGGAGAGGCTCACAACTGCCTCTCGATTTTTTATTTTATTTTTTTAAGGGATGGATGGCGAAACTCAACTAGGCCATCCTATTCCTCTAGTTCATACGTGAATTACTTAATTCTATCATAATCATAATTTGAATTTGTAAGGAGGTAGGGGAGGTGAGAGTACAGAACTTTCCTATGCCTCATATTGACTAAGATTTTTCTTTCTGTATCTCGTGTATATTTTCCTCTGCCATAACAAGGATCCTTTTCTCGGGAGGGACAAGGAAAGTCAAATACAGATGTTTTTTTTACATCTATTTTATTTCTGCATTAATCTTTGTTAGAAGCGTAAAATAGTCGTAGCTCATTTTCAAGTCTCAAACGGGTACACGATGCAGCAGGGACAAAATCAGCATAACGTACAGTCAGCTGTATGTCATTGCTAGGATTTTTTTGATGGGGATTCAGAAAAGAGCAGAGACTTCTCCCATGTCTGTTGTTACTGTAATAAAAATACATTGCATCCGTGCCTTAACAAATCAACACTGAATTTCACTGATTAATTACTCACGACCAATTACATTTCATAACTAAAAATCTGTTTACAGGAGGGAAATGGAATGACGAGAACTGCACAAAAATTCTCATGGTTCTCATTCTTCACTTAGAAATGAGAGGAAAATTATCGTAGATCATCAAGTCCGCACATACAACCCGACACTGACGAATTGCACCTCTTCTTTCTTGAGTTATCCTCAACAATTTCTACCAGTTATTGTGTAAATATGAAAAAAAAAAATCTATTTCTGACATAGCCATGCGACCTTGATCGCTGACATATTGCATTTAACAAGAGCAGAATTGTTCTGGGACCTGCAGCGAGGCTCTTGTTCCAGTTTGTGGAACATAGTAACTAGCCTTAACAGAGAGATTCACTGCCCAGATTCTGGGGGTGCCATCCCCCCTGATTCTGGAGGGCTTATATGAAAAACTTTTACTAAGGTTGCAGCAAGATGTCACCACGACAGGTGTCAGGTAACGGTAAATCTGGATTCTCCACATCACATAACCATATATGGAATTACTTTTATGTCTCAGTGGACTTAAATGAAGAACTTTTACTACGGTTGTTGCTAAATGGCACCACCACAGGTTTCAGCTGACATCAAATTTGGATTCTTCATGTCAAATAACCTGATTTGGGATCAGTATTGTCTCAATAGGCATAAATTAAGCATTTTTATTAAAGTTGTCGCTAGATGACGCCACCTCAGGTGTCAGTTGATGGCAGATTCGGAATCCCCATGTCAAATTACCTATTATGGTACCAATATTATGTCTTTAAAGGCCTTCCTTTAACAAATCCGGCAGCAGCAAATGAAGAAGAAGAACGCTGGCCATACACTGACCTGCTGGCTATTGCCGCAGGTAAAAACAAGAGATCAGTCCTTTCAGGAACATAAACTCTTCCAACATATTTGACTTAAAAAATATATATACAGTATACTGTAAACACACACACACACACACACACACACTGTGAGCACGACAGAACACACACTCTGGCTTCGGAATCGTTCACTGTTGTTGTCATTTTCGCATTTATATATTTCATTCAGGGTTAAAATGATGATGATATCTGTATCATTGTATGATGTCTTCCATGTATACTAAGAATCTCTCTCTCTCTCTTCATTTCATCCCCTTTATCTCTCTCTTTAGTGTCTTCTCTCCTTACCTCCCTTCATTTGCAACATATATTTTCTCTCCGCTTCCTTTTTATCAATCTAGTCTCTCGTTTTCCTTCTTACTCGTTCGCCAGCGTTCATTTTCGTCTTCATTATTTCCCTTCGTTCTCATTTCACTCTCGCCCAGTTCATTTTTTGTCAGTGCCACCCTCTTCATTATCATTTATCTCTTCTCCTTCCCTTTCTCTTGCCCGATGCGTGTTTCTTTATTTCACCTCTCGCTCACATTTTAATTTCATTTTTCATCCTGTATTATCAGACTTTATTGCACCTCCGCTAGTCATATGTCCCTCTTTATCTTTCTCCTTCTCTTTCTCCCTTTTTGGCTATGCGTCTCATTTTGTCTAGTTTTTTTTCTGTCTCCGTTTTTCTGCGTGTTTCTTTCTTTGTGCCCCAATCTGTCTGTCTCTGTTTTTCAGTCATTTATTTGATCATTCATTATTTCTTTCCTTCTTTTTTCTTTGTTTCTTTTTTTTCTTTCTGTTCCCCTTTCGGACTGTCTTTCAGTTTGTTTTTCAGTCTGTCTCAGTTTTTCTATCAATCTTTCTCACCAACTTTCTCTCTCTCTCTCTCTCTCTCTCTCTCTCACACACACACACACACACACACACACACACACACACACACACACACACACACACACACACACACACTCGCACACACGTGTCAGTCTACAACCACTCGAACTATATTCTGAACACATTAACTGGTAAACTGTTAGTAATTGTGTGTGTGTGTGTGTGTGTGTGTGTGTGTGTGTATGTATGTGTGTGTGTATGTGTGTGTGTGTGTGTGTGTGTGTGTGTGTGTGTGTGTGTGTGTGTGTGTGTGTGTGTGTGTGTGTGTGTGTGTGTTATACGTACAAATATATTTAGATCATATAAGGAGACTCGGAACTGGAAAGTTCCTGTAGATATGGTTCATTAACCTCGTCTGCGTCTCGGTGTTCTTTTTAGCTGCATAAAATCGTTGAGTAGTAACACAAATAATGTATATAAATACTCTGGCATGATTAACCCCATCTCTGATTATCATTTTGCGGCCACAAGAAATAATATGCGAAATACCTAAGTAGACAGAAAAGGTGAATGCAGATAATTTCTTATTTCTTCTGAACGAATGGTCTATAATTAAAATCAATATAATCGTCCGCCCATACTTGATGCAGAGGACAATATGTGGATCACCATTCATACCATTCAATTCTTTGGCTTTCCATATGGTACCACGACACATCGTTTGTCAAAGCACCAGATTTCAGTGTGCTATCCCTATCACACAATAATGAAACTCCGAGAGCTCGGGCCCCGAGAAATCGACGCAAAACATCGCTCGGGATGCCTCCGCCAAGCCTTGCAAAGGGACTTGCCGTACAACCTCAATGACAGGGTTCATTGTGGGTTGAAATGAGACTAAAGATAAATTAAGCCGACCCCAAATGACCCTGACCTTGGACGCCTTGACCTTGCTGAACGAATTGGTTCTTCATCCCTTGATACTGGATCATTGACAAAAGTTTGCTCGAAATCCGTCGAATGCTTCAGGAGATACCGGTACCTCCTCACAAGGATAAACTATCGTAGGTCGACTGCATGTGTCTTGACCTTTGACTCCTTTACCTAACTGACCTAACCAGTTCATCATCTCCTCATACTGCATAACTGACAAAAGTTTGATGGAGAACACGTTGGTGGGTTCAGGCGATATCGCACCCAGAAAACTGTTACGGACGGACGCACTCATCTACGCAAGCACGTAATGGCAGACCAAACATTTAATGCCTCCTCCACCATAGGTGTGCGGAGGCATAATAAATAAAAATATAAATGTGTTACTACCCAAGTGCCACGAGACATGAGGGCAGCGGAGAATTAGCCCTCTGGTCGTGTGTCATAGGTGAATTGCTGGACGTAGCAAACGAGATTCGCATCCTTTGTCCAAAGTCGGACATACAGAGTTAGATATCAAAGTAATGTATTCTTTTTGCTACCAAACACCTTTGCCAACCTCAGGAAGAACCTCTCTTACCAACGTTTGTTACAATTATTCCCCATTAGTCTCGACAGGACAGTGACGTTCCCTTGCTAAATTATGGTCAGCTTAGTAGAGGCCCCTAGGATTGGAGAGATTTAGTAATAATTTGAAAGAATAACACAGTATACCAAATAGCAAGTTACTATATACAGCCGACGATTTAATATAGTCTACTTAATCCAGGAACGCCGCTATGAATATTTGGGGCCATTTTCATTGCTGCAGTAACGTATGGGTGGTATTTTTTTTTTTTTAAGGATTATTCTGGCCCCCGCAGATTATATTGTGGTGGTCAAATAGTTGGAATAGTGCCGGAGTAGGGAGAGTTGTAAAGGAATGAGTTCTAGACATGATTAAGTAGGTAAGGTGATTATATATATCTATATCTATCTATCTTTCTATATAGATGGCTAGATGGATGGAAGATGTAGAGATAGACAGATAGATAGACAGACACGTAACAGGACAGACTTGTTGTTTGGAAGAGCAGTATTTAAACAGGAAAAAAATCAGCAGTGCTTGTATAAAGATCTTCATCTTTACTGACCAACGTTTTGGTACATACGTCTACCATCATCAGAGGCTAAAAAAGAAATGACAAAGGACTGTGTACGTAATATTCTTCCTTACACACTGTTGTATTAAGATGTAGTACCATCCCTCCTTCTCCAACCACCCAGCATTCTTCATGAACGACTATGATGCATCCACTAGACAGAAACTACCTAAAGATCCAGGAGTGCCTCTAACCTGAATACTATGCGTCCATCACCCCTCCCTCTTATAGCACCAACATAAACTACAATTCACAGGCAATTCACTGTGTCCGCACTGCATGGCAGCCCTGCACACTACAACACGTTTACTCATCTCATGCACCATATTATTATAAGAATCCATCAACACAACCTTGGTGAACGATTTCTTAGAATTCCCAGCTGAGGTGGCCCGCTTTCTGCAGTCCACTGGACTCACGTCTATTTGAACCTGAGTTTTAACAACAACAACAACAACAACAAAAACAACAACAAAAAGAAATTGGTTATGCAATGAAAAACTAACGTAGATGCAAAATTGCTGAAATAATGCCGGATTGAGAAAACTAGCCTGATATCGAGCTACATTGAAATATGTCGTTTGTTATTAAGCGAATTCCTCTTCTCAACAATGAAATTTTTTCTAATTATGTTCTTGGAATTTACAGGCAATTATACTCAGCTTAGAAGTGCTTGTAATGAAATGATGGGCTAGATACAAATCTCGACAACAGGATATTGCTAACTTAACAGCTAGTGGTACGAAATATACATTTGAAAAAGAAGAAGGAGAGGGGGGGGGGACATCATCGTAGTCAACAGGTTAACTGGCAGTCGAATAAAATGTATACCGGTACGTAAAGCTCCTGGCTAATATAAACAAATGTTATCCTGACTAACAATTGTTTACAGCTAAGTAGAATATACACAGAAGAAAAGTAAACATCATTGTACTATACTTTTCACTCACAGTTAAATGGGTGTGGAGAATATACAGTAGAATAAGAAGAACAATGGTATTCATAAATATAACGTAACGATGGCTGTACCTTTTTTCCCCACTGCACAGAAAGAATAAAGTGAAATGGCGACTCACACGGCTCTTTTGGGTGTTCGTTATAGTCTAGTCTTGGTTACTACTCCCACGGTTGCGTTTTGTTAAGGTAAAGTCATTGTATTCACATCAATGACTATAGGAGCCAGAGAGTGATATTTCTGTAGTCATTCACAAAGGCATGAACGCATAACGCCACTATCCTATTCCAGATAATGATTGAAGATTAATCTCAGTTGAGTTTAATCTTCAGCAACAATAATGACAATTTATTAACTTTAAAAATACATACACACACACACACACACACACACATATATATATATATATATATATATATATATATATATATATATATAGTATATGTGTGTGTGTGTGTGTGTGTGTGTGTGTGTGTGTGTGTGTGTGTGAGTAATCTATTGGTGGTGGCGCTTACCATCCACTTTCTCGATGTAGTGCTACTCTCGGATTTCTGCCCTTTCCTCTCCTCCATCTTTCTTTCCTTCCATCCTCTTCTGTCTTTCTTTCCTTCATTCTTTCCTCGTCCTTCTGCCTACAGGTCACTCTACACTGACTGACAAGCCGAGTGATTTCCTGTACACCAGTAAACCATTCACTACGCTGGGTGGTAATCATATAACCAGATTTTAGCGCCCGGTGGTTTAGTGGGTAATTACGGCGCTCCAATCGGATTGAGCCGGTGAAGGTTTATATCCAAGAGGTGATTGGGGTTAACTGCTCACGTAATGCCACTCAGGGATGAGTGAGGTTGGTTACTCTCATCTCAAATGTCAGGACCACGTTGCCTAGCCCCGGGCTCCTACGCTCCTCAAGGGGCAACGTAGGGCTAGGTGATGGATAGATGGATGGATATAATCTATTTATATATTTATTTGTTGATGACAATAGGAGCTGCAGGGCTCAGTGGATATATTTGGGAATTTAAGAAAAGTAATCTAAAAGTTAACGTAGCTCAGGCGGGGGTAAAAGTCACTGAAAGAAAGGAAATCACAGATTGAACAGCGGGACTGGATGGTTAAGAAATGGAGAACGTGACTGCAGTTAAGTATTTAGGCATTGTGATGATTACGGGTGGACTGTTAGAGGATGACATGCATGAAAGGGTACTGCAGGGAAGAAAGTTTCCTAGTCTACTGATAGCAGTACTAAGGAATAGATAAGAGAGCATGAACATTAAAAAAATCATTGCATGACAGCATTATGATTCCCATTCTTACGATACGTATGGAAATTAAGCTTGAATACTGTTGGAAGGATACAAGTCAAGGGTGAGAGCAGTGCAATGAGAGGGGCATGTAGAGATACATGGAAAGACAGACAGACAGACAAAGAAGTGAAGTTCTGCTGTTGGTAAGGTTGTGACTGAAAGCGTTAAGAGAAATACTCACAGCTCGTTGGGCCATGTGGAGAGGATGGAGAATGGGAGATTGACTAAAATGTGTAGGTGAGTGAGGTGGAATGGGAGAAGGAGAGGGGGAGACCTAAGATTTGATGCAAGGATGGAATTAAGACATATAAAAGAAAAGTGGGTGTGAGTTCTAGGAATGGCAGCCAGATGGTAAAGGACAAGGTGCCATGAAGGCGATTAGTTTGCAGCCACCCTTAACGGAACAGACATCTAGTTTTAGATACATAGCTAGGTATATATATAGAAAAATTACATTCCCGTCTCGTGAATAGAAAGCGTATATTTTGAGCAGTTTGTGTGTGTGTGTGTGTGTGTGTGTGTGTGTGTGTGTGTGTGTGTTTTAGCAAAGTAACCTAACTTTTTTTATCCCATTTTAGCCAATTATGGTGGAAAGGTTGAGGGACAATCCATGAAGTGGCCTATTCGTTTGAGAACTTTAGGTCAGAGGTGAATGTCATAGGGTTAGGTCAAACTTTGACCCAACAAAATCAACTGATACAGTTTTTCTTAATTTTTTTTTTCGTTTGGTTGTAAGAACAATTAGCCAAAGGTTAAACTCACAGGGCAAGGCCAACATCCATCCCGTATGTGATTATTGATAAAATAATTCGAAAAGTTTTTGTTCGATTTTTGTCAAAATTGTAGGAATAACTGAGGGTCAGACAAGGAGTAAGCTCTTAGTTTTTTTAGATCAGTAAATCAAAGTATGAGCAATAGACAGATAGAACTCAAAGGCTCAGGTCACATGGCAAGATCATTGTAAAGTTCTTGTCCAATTGAGACCCATTTTTGGAATCGGTGATGATAAACCAAGAACAAAACGAATCGATTTTGAACACGATCAGTCAAGGGTCAAAGTCACAGTGAAAGGTACAAAGCCAACATTACAAGGCAAGGTCAACTCAAAACGGTTTGGTATGATTCGAACCAGACTAAGAGGAAAGATTAAAGATTAGGCAAGAAAAAAAGGATTCTGTTTTGTGAACAGTCAAAGGTCAAGGTGACAAGGCAAGATCAATATTTGCTCCTTACATATGAGTGTAAACTAAGAAACTAAAACAGTTTTGATCTGACTTAAATAAAACATGGCTGAAGAGTTAATGATCCGTAAAAATACTGATCTAGTGTTTAAGAGAACAATAGGTCAAGTGTATACGTCACATAGCAATGTCAACTTAATCCGTTCTGATCTGCTGCAGACTAAACTTTATGGGAAGGTTTAGGTAAACAAATAAAAGAGTTAAAGATACGATTCTGAGAACAATGAGTCACAGAACAAGGTCAAAATGAACGTTCAATGATCAAGTTCACTGTGCATAGTCAGTTCCTAGATTTTTGGTCTTATATACTGTATACCAAAGTTGGTGGAAAGGTAAGGTTTGGACAAGAATGAAGTAATTCGATTTTGAAAGTGAACTGTCAAAGATCATGGTTACAGGGCAAAATCAAATATTCAACCCTTAGAACACTTGCTAGTCGCGGATGTTGTACTTTCTGGGGTTTCTTCTTGTTTATTTATGTATTCGTATTTTACATGCGAATCTCTTTCCTCCGCCCTTGTCTGTCCTCTCCATCCCTAACCTTCCTTCTCCCATTTTGCTGATTCCTTTTTTCAGGCATATTTTATCTGGCCAGCCGTGTGACTGGTGATGATGAGGAGTGAGGCGGCTCCACCCAGGCTCCATCTGTAGGGGCTCACTAGTAATTTGTCAGTGGCGTGACTCCTGATCATAGCTTTAGGATTTTCACTCCCGCCCTACCAACCCTCCCCTCACTTTACCGACCACAGAATTTCTCCTGATCCCTCTCCGCCCCCATTTGTCCCTCCTCCCCTCCCCACTCATCTTTCCCCATCAGCCCCTCCTTCCTCCACCATAGTCGTCCCTCCTGCCCCGACTCTTCCCTCCATATCTACTATCGTCTGCTTCCTTTCCGCTCCCTTTCAATATGCCGCCATCACCCCCAGGCTCTCTCCCTCCATTCTTTTCTCCTGTCCGGTCACTCTTACCTCCTTCCACCTTTTCACCTCTCATCCAGTCCTTTCTTTTCCCTTTGTCACCATTTGTCCCTTCTACACCTCTTCCTCTCACAGTCCATCCCACCTGCTCTCCCCTCTTCATCCCTTCATTTGTCTATTTTGACCCTCTTTGCTCTTCATTTCGCCCATCCTGCCCCTCTCTCTGTCCCCCATTATACCCACCTCTCTGGTCCCAAATTAAATCTACCTGCCACTCAACGCAACTCCCCCTCCATCTCACAGCTCCCCATCTCGTACCCTTGTACTCCTCAAGGCAGCCTCGACTTCTTTGCCCCTTTCTCATTTCTCTCTTTATCCATTCCCATTTCTTATTTCACATCCACGCTTTTCCCGTCCCCCCCCCTCTCTCTCTCTCTCTCTCTCTCTCTCTCTCTCTCTTCTCATTTCATTACGTGAACCATTTCTTCTTTCATTTTGTTTCGGTCTCTTTAATTTTCTTCCCCTTTCCCTGTTCAGTGTTCTCTACTTACTACTTTATCCCTCCCTTCTTTCACGCTTTTCTACTGACTTTTTTTTCGTATCTACTTTTTGTCTATTCTACTTTCTTCACTAATTTCCATTCTCGTTCCTCCTGATTAATATTAATCCTTCAACTGCTTGAATTTCACTCATCCACACAAAATCTCTTGTGTTGCCACAACGAAGCATCATCACGATCATCATCATCATTAGAATCGAAACAGTTAACGTTAATTCCCTTCAGGGGTTAATCTGAGTTGCCGCTCTCTGTTAGCGAGTATTTTTCCTTTTTTGTGTGTGTCTCAATCCATTATATCTCAGCAACTCCATCACTTGCCAACGGCCATACCACGTTGAGTACACCGCTTCCCGTTCGATCAGCGAAGTTAAGCAACGTTGGGTCTGGTTAGTACTTGGATGGGTGACCGCCTGGGAACACCAGATGCTGTTGGCATCCCTACGTCAAGTGGGGTTGGTGGAGGATTAGTGCCCCTCCCTGTAAAACAATTAACTCTAAGCCCTTGGCCACCCTGTCTGGGATACATGGCGTCTGGCAATGAAAAAAAACTCCATCACTTAGAACACTCAATCAGAGATCAGAATACTCGTTCTCCACTGCAAGTGTCACCAGGTCTCTGGGTGGAGGCATTTTGGAGCGAGAGGGTGAGCATGGGAGGTAACTTTGAGGGCTGTAGCCACTGAGCTCTATAGTATGGAGGGGCTATCTCGGCAGCAAGCGTGTGACTTTGGCCGCCACATCGAAACACCAGCACTCGTCGCTTCCATCATGGTAATGCAATTGGAACATTGTTCTTAGTTTGTTGTTTCTGTTTCACTGTTGCTTACATGGGCTGAACAGTGGGCCATGGCACTGTTTTTTAGCGTGCAGTGGATCATGCCATTATATTTTCCGCATTTATCAGATTATTTCAAAAGGTGTGGGCATTGGCTGTAGTGCATAAACATCATCAACACCGCCCTGGACCCCTGGCAGCAAGCACACAAACTGTGCAGCGCTACCTATGAGAAAGCCCCTCCATATGATAGATTTCAGTGGCTGCAGCATACCTACCTCTCAACGAGAGCACGAATCGGTGGCTAGGGGTGGCAGGCAACGCAGATTACTGTAGGTTGACCGGTGCCAGTAGGGGCTGCCCTACTCTCACTTCCCCCTTGTCACACTAGGCCTTCCCACAGCACTTCACCTGCACCTGCCAATGTGACATAAGTGAATAATCACACCCTTAACGTGCTGCTTCCTAATTATCTTTACCCAATTCTGGCTGTCCCAGAGTGACACTACATCTTACGGTGTGTGGAATGGGAGAATAACGTTTATACATTGTGATTCATAGTACCTACCACAAAATGTTGCTTTCACTATTACTCAAGCATGTTTTCTATACCCCATGTTGCCAAACAAGGAGGTTTAAAAGGAGGAGGTGGCACGGGCAGGTAAATGCTCACTCTGACTTGAAGCTTGGCCGGCCGAGTGCCGCCATATTGGTCCGAGCAAAACTAGCGCCACTGCCCGCCCGACACTAGCACCAAAGAATTTATGCATCTCTGTCACTTATATTAGTGGTTCGTGATACACATTAAAATCTAACCGTAATTTTATAGCATGAAACACAATACAAAAGATGCTTACAATTAAACTGTAGATCCACAGTATATCGTTATCATATATATATTTTTTTACCTAGAAACAGCTTCACTGGCCACTAAGTACAAGCTTGTTATAAGTCTGACGACTTTTCATTTTATTCCAAGATTATAGCCTTGAGGTAAGCTCCCTTCCAGCATAATGGTACCTTAATTGCAGGTATCTCTCTGTAATAGCTCTTGTCAGCAGAACAATGCATTTTGTAGAGGGCCTGTTTACAGCATTTTTTGTTTATTCAGTTTAAGAAATATTGCCTTTGTTGTATAAACTGACAACACTGAATACACAAGTTCATCACACTGCTTGGAAGACAATGTAAGATGCTACTTATTAACAGTACATACCTTTGCTCTGAATACCTTTTTCACATGAAACACAAATGTCCATTCCATCTTTTGATGAGAAGGTTAACCAACCTTTTGATTTGAGGCTTATCAGGGCATGCATCCATCATGGGGAAGGGTTAATTCTGGCTGTTACTACCTCTTTGGGGTGAAAGACTGAGCCTGCAGTAAATCTCATGTTGACTGATGTGGATGAAGATTGCTAAGGATGGCATTATATATATATATATATATATATATATATATATTACACCTGCGATCAAGAAGCAAGTAGGTGTGTGTGTGTGTGTATGTGTGTGTGTGTGTGTGTGTGTGTGTGTGTGTGTGTGTGTGTGTGTGTGTGTGTGTGTGTGTGTGTGTGCGTATGTGTGCGTGTGTGCGTGTATGTGAATCAATTCAAGCTATTTTTATTATTTTAACCAAATTCGTTGGAAGAATTGAGGGTTAGCCAGTTATCCTGTTGTTTTCGAAAGTAATTCAAAGTTCAACATAACAAGGTTAGGAAAGTTTTTTTGAGTTAGACAGATCAACTTAAAAAGTTCTTATCCACTTTAGACCAGACTTTTTGAAAGGGTAGAGGGTATGGCAAAAATTAAGAGAATCAACTTTGAGAGGAGTCAAAGACGAAGGCCACAGGGTAAGGTCAACGTTCGACCCATGTTGCTTGTGTGTGAACAAAAGAACTTGCTGATGTTGTTGATGATCATCCAAAAAGGAAACCTATTGCTTTTGAGTGCAATAAGTCAGGCTTGTATCAAAGGAAATTCAGAGGGGGTGGTGGTGAGCTTCATTTAATGGAATGACACTGTTATTTTAAGAAGAAAAGTAAATAAAGCAGTGGAACAATTACCTATACTGTACTTTTAAGTATAGATTAATTTTTAAATTAAATAATACTAAAATACAAATTTATTTCAAAATGAGAAAATAATGAAATTTTGATCTTTGTAACATGAATACCAAAAAGAATTTTTATTAACTTATCTTTTGCGGCAGTGCTGGAATACCGAAACAAAGTTTTCCCTAATTTGTAGTTACGGTTACGAATTAAGTGTGGAAAATAATATTATGTTCGAATTTATGTGAATATACGAATTTAAAACAATGTTTTCACCATTTTCCTTTTTTTTTTTTTTGGAGGGGGGGGAGGAATCAGTAGTTGCATGGCAAAAATATCTGTAAAAATCTGCAAATTATTTGTCGGAAATTCAAAATAAATATAAGTATATTTACCTACATTAGTCACAGTATTCCTAAACATTTGTGTTAATAACTTTCAAGAAAGAAATAGACCTGAATACAACTCCAAAAATTGCTTTAAAATAATACAACTTCAGGCAGTTGGGGCTCTGATACTTGACGGGTGGGGATGGGGGTGGCACGCCACCCTCGCCACCTTCTCTGGCTGTGGGCCTGAATAAGTAAAAGGTAATGATAACATGGTAAGGTCAATTTATTTCTTAAAATCCTTTTAGGCCCAACTTTGTCTAATGGTTTTGGTAAGACGAAAACAAAGAAATTCCAGTTGGATAACAGACAACTTAATATCAGGGTCCCAAGGAATGATCAAAGTTCAGGGTCACAGGGCAAGACCAACTTAAACAATTTCGATTCGATTTAGGCCAGCCTTTATGGGAAAGTTCTGGGTAAAACAGTAGTAAATGGATTCGATATTGAGAACAGTTCATCAAAGGTTAAAGGCTACTGTTCGACTCTATATCTCAGTTTTGAATGGCTCTGAACACAACTGGTAAGGACTGAAGGTCAGCCAGTGTGGAAGAGATTTGATTTTGTGAAACAAAGGTCAGAGGTAGAAGAAAATGTTAACTAATATTTTTCCTATTTGGACTGAAGTTGGTGGAATGACTTAAGGACATGCAAGAGTTTAATTCCAGGTTGAGACCAATCGATGGAATGGTCGTGATCAAATGCTTGGCTCCTGGACCACCGGGGAGGCATTACACTGCACTCTTTGAGTGCTCCTTCTTCGTCGCTTTTATAGTTTCAATATCATTATTATTTGCTAAAGTAACAAAAAATAGGAAATTAAAGTGTAATGTAAAACACAAATCGGCAAGAAAAACGTATTACAAAATATACATAGACTTATATGACTCATAATCAGCGTAAATTCTCCAGTCTTGAAGGTCGGGATAACAAATAGTGAGACAATGCTCCGTTTCACTGGGCCACCCTCTTGCAAAGCCTCAAATGATAAAACCATGAATTATTACACTTTATGGTTACCTGAACAGAGTGTATTATCCCTTGTTTTATTAGAAGACTGTACGCCACATGAGGCACTTGAACTATTCACCTATCCCAGGAATTCCACACCACGATGATTATTAAATATAGTTTTAGTATTTGGAATTATACTAGTACATCTATCTATCTCTGTCTATCGACTTATCAATCTCTATAGATAGACAGGTAGGTAGATAGGTAGATAATGGTATAGATATAAAGTTTTTGCAGTGACGAGTAAAAAAATAAATCAATTCACAAAAAAAAAAAAGCTATACAGGGAAAGGGAAAGTAGGATATGCAATGACAACAGAAAAATCCTGCATTGCAGGGACAAAAATGGTTGGTAGGGAGAAGGGTAAAAGAGACTGAACAGTGACATGGGAAAAATTATTATTCAGTGACATGGGTATAATAGTAGGCTATTCAGTGACAGTAGTAAAAAAAAAAAAAAAAAAAAGGGTATCCTGTTGCAACCCTCCATCCGACCAAGGACATACTCCCACCTCCCTGCACACCTAACCAAGGGCATAATGACTCTCATCCCCCCCCCCCCAGCTATCGTTTCTTTTAAAGGTGGGCGTAAGGAGAACAACTTGAGGATACATAACCTGAGCTCTCCAGATTCTCTATGCCCAGCCAGCTGCCTGCTGCCCAGCTCTACAGATGGACACCTATTGAACCCAGTGATAACACTATCCTCCTCTGACTGTCTGGTGGAGGGTAAAAATTTCAGTGAAAAAGGTAAAATAACAAGCTGGTAGGTGACGATCGCTGGCTCTAAGCGGACCAAGCTTTGTCAGCGACTGGAGTTGAGTTTCAGTATGAAAAATATTTTTATAACCACTCGCAACCCTGCTTGTAGATAGTGCTGCCAGTGACTGGAACTACGTTTCAGTACCAAAACTCAGTTTTGTAAGAAGGTACTCCTTGACAATATTCCATCCAAGACTCCTGGCCCCAGGTCAATAACCTTTGGAACCTTAGCATTTTGTGTGAGCATAGTTGCAATTTTAGTCTATCTATAGCCCGACGCCCTAATCCCGCAAAGGGTGGCCGCAGACAAAACGCCTCCAAGTCACTCTGTCACCCACCATTTGACTCCCCTCCCCCCAACTCACCCCCCCCTCCCTCATATACCTCTCAACTCCATCCCTCCACCTCATCCTCGGTCTACCTCTCCCTCTCCCTCCCTCCACCTCACCTACATACACCCTCTTAGTCATTCTTTCATTCTCCATTCTCTCCACATGTCCAAACCACCTCAGTGTATTTCTCCTAATCTTTTCAACCACATCCACATCTACCCCACAACGTTCCTTCACTTCTTCATTCGTCAACCTGTCCCTCCACGTCACTCCACATGCTCCTCTCAAGTAACTCATTTCCACTGCTCTCACTCTTGACTTGTTCCCCTCTTGCAAGGTCCACGCCTCGCTTCCATACGTCAGGGTAGGGATCACAATACCATCATGCAGTGACTTCTTAACTTCCATACTCACCTCCCTATTTCTCATCACTGCTCGTGGAATGGCCCATCAGAGGTCCAAGTTCTAAGTGGCACTGCCAGCGACCGGAAGTAACTTTCGTCACTAAATGTCACCCTTGTATGGAGGTACCCCAGTGCAATATTCCACCCAAGAATCATGGTTCTGGCTTAATATTGTTCGCAGCCTTAGAAACTAGCACGAGTATAATCGTGATTTTAGCTATTTTCACCGCTTTTGCATTTGATGACCTTTGACCCTTCACCTGGCCAATGTAATACTGGAGGTGTACAATAGAAAGGTGAAGTACTAGTCAGTGTCAATAAGCATGCAAAGATTCATTCAGTTCCATTGCACCGTTGGGGAACTAGAGTTTTTTTTTTTTTTTTTTTTTTTTATAACTGGTACTGGTTGTTAGAGAGACAGAAACCAATCTTTGCAGGGTTGCCACTTGAAAATTAGAAGAGAGGGAGGAAAAGGATGGCACACTTCCATGGGAGAATGACCTCAAGATTACGTCTAAAGAAGGCAAAGCTTTCTACGCCTATTATTAGTGCTTCTACAACTAAAAACGTGAAAAATACGAGAGAAGCGGTTTTTCCATACAGGCAATGAGTAGTTGCCTTGCATCCAAAACCTTATGGACACAGTCAAGTCATAGGCTGGTCGTTGCGTTCAAGTTTACTTAGAACTGGTTAATTCTGAACGACAGAAGTGCCTGCCACAATTAAGCAAGAAAGACCAAAAGAAAGAAGACAAGCAAGAAAATGTTTCTAACAATAAGGGCAACATGAACTGGCCAGGTATGTAAAGTAGTAGCAGTGGCTACACAGTGACAAAGAAAAAATAAAGTGGTGGTAAATGTAAGTACATGTATTGATAAGTTTTGTAGCAACGTGGATCAGAAAAGTAGATTATGCACTGATGTGGAGAAAAATTAAGGTTACGCAGTAACGAAGTTGAAATATGAAGGCTATGTAATGACAAGAGGGAAAAAGTTATATAGGTTATAATGAAGGTTATACACTGCCAAAGAAACGCATAAAGTTATGCTAAGGGAAGAGAAAACCAAGAAGCAGCACTTAGTGAGTCCGACAACTGAGCCCACAAACTGTCAGCATGGCCGAATATTTGACTTTTCCCTGCCATCTTGAATTTCGACCAATTATTCTCAAAATCATATTTAGCCTACTGCATTCTTACCTTTACCCTTAACTGTTCCACCAAGACTCGTTCAAATAAAAGTTAATCTGAGCTTACTTCCCAGTGTCCCTGACCATTTACCTTTTCCTGTGACCTTGATCTTTGACTTACTGTTTTCAGAAGAGAATCTCTTTATCCCTGCTTCACTCTGAACTCCTCCACAAAATTTCGTAATATCGAATACACGCAGTTTGACTCCGCTCAGGTAAATGTTGGTCTGTGTTGCATAGCAGGTAGACGTGGGTCTCTCAGACCCAGAAATATAAAAATCCAGGAAAAATGTTTATGTTTCCTTTATTCCAATACTGGAAATAGAATAACTTATATAATGTCTTCCCAACACAAACATGTAAAAAAATGAACTGTTCTTTTCTTTTTTATGTTTTTAACAAATTTAAAAAAAAAAAGGAAAAACAGTAAATTAATTTTGGCCTTCTATAACAAAAAAAAATCTGAATGATTGCTTGAGTGGTGCCAAAGCTTGGTATGGGATGGTGCTTCATGGTGTGAAGAGGGGATGCCAGACACTGCATTCATATCTGCAGTCAGGGAGAACAAAATATCTCGCACACGTCAGGATGACGTGGGTCTTACATACTCAACTTATGCCCTCATACCTTTATACTGCAGAAACGGAGAGAGAGATTGAAGTAACAACCTCACTCCTTGCATGGATACACAAAGTTAGGAAGCTACTGAGAAGAACTGGGCTCCCTGGTATTTAGAAGTTAATGAACTAGGAAATGGGACAGGGGGAGTAGGTCTCTCAGACCCACCTCTACCTGAGCAGATTAAACCAGGGATCGGGTTCAAAACCGATACTTAAATTTGGGCCTTAATACCTCCTTCACCATAGGTGACTGGAGACATACGAGTAATCGTAAGGCCCGTCTTGCCAATTCTTGTATACATCCTTCTCTAGCTCACCTGATTGTTCCATTCACATTAGAGTCCACATTCAATACAGGAATTTCAAAGTAGGAAGTTGATCTACTAGCTTGGTATATAATATATTTAGACCACACTTTTTTTAGTTTAAGGTGATAATAATCTTACAGTATAGTGAAGCTTTGGCTAAAACTTCTAAGGAGTTTCTTCATTTTTGTCGGAGGGGGGAGGGGGGCCTAGGGTGAGGCAAGGAAACACACAAGCTGTTGAAATGGAGTTCCTTTATTATATCTACATAAGCTAACTACTGAATTGCCGAGCTGAACGCCTCATATGAGGCACAATGAAGTTTTGCACACTCCACGCTGTAAACCTTGAATGAGGTACAGTTTGCACTGACTTTAAAACAATGAATCATTGTAGGTCAACCACCTTTCAAAGAATCAGTCCTGCCAAGGTTAACCTTTTAAGAGTCGGCGACTGATACAGTAAAGAACCTCCCTGACACCTGTCCTTCCACATCAAGATGCCCTCTCTCCAATCACCCACATTTACACTAGAACACAAATGTTTTATAAAATGATTGTTAAGAAGTTGGAATGGCAAAAGTATACAGATAAGAGATGAAAAAAAGCACAGAAACAAGAGCATTCCACCAGCTACAAATACATGTTTGTGGCTAAGGTGTGGAATATAGGAATGGGTATAGGTCTCCAAATCAGCCAAGGGCAAAGGTGCTGAGATAAGAGGTGAAAAAAGCACAGAAACAAGAGAGCATTCTGGATGGGAGGAGGTCTGGAGACCTATACTCGTTACTGCATTCCACACTTTAGCCACAAACATGTATTTGTAGCTTGTGGAATGCTTTTGTTTCTGTGCGTTTTTCATCTCTTATCTGTGCACTTTTGCCATTCCTGCTTCTTAACATTGATTTTAGAGGATTTTTTTTTTTTATCTTTTTGTGGAAATATAATTATGCATAAAGCAAGTGTTAAATTTGGACTGTTACCTTTCTAAAATACTGCAAAACTAAAACGAGGGTGCATTCCCGTGAAAAGAAGTGTTTTGGTACGTGCTTTAAGTGTAGGTGAGCAGTAGCTAACCAATATTGCGCAAAATGGCGCACTTGCTGATAACTGCGATGCGGTTTCAGGCCTTAATTCACGAACCGCAGCCTGAATACTTTTCTAAGCATGAAAAGAAACACCAACAATTGACAAGCAACCTTTTGTACACTCGTGTACGCCTTTTTATTTTGGAGTTACGACTGATGATGAAGAAAGAAAGAACAAATTCGATATTTTTGCTGTTCGATTTTGCGACTCGTATGAAGGTTAGCAAGACTTAGGAAACAGTTTTGCACTTGAATAGCGAAGGTCTTTTAGTTCATAAGCTTAGAACTAAGCTTTGCGACCGTTTTTCCGTGAATGCTGCCATACCCTGTAAGAGAGGACGCCACTCTTAACCTGTGCCATTCCTACTTACCGAATGATTCCGCACTCCGTGATACTCCTGCACCTGTCCCTCCACTCATCTCTTGGTCTCCCTTTCCAACTCCAACTCACCCGCATGTACTCTTTTAGTTAATATCTAACTCTCCTTTATCTTAAACATGTCCAGATCATCTCTAGTGTCCTGTTAATACATTCTTGCCCATTCTCCCTAGCACTAATATGCCTTTAAACTTCATTTAACTCAGTCTCTCCACATAATTCCATCATCGTTTCTCAGGTAATTCATTTCCACTTCTCTCATTTATGATTTGTGTCCTTGCAACTAAGTCCAAACTTTACATCCATACGTATAAGTCCTAACAGTACTGGCGTAGAAAGAATTCCTTTCTTCCTTGATCACTCCCCTCTTGCTTGTCACTGCCCTTCCTATATCTGCAAACTTTTTTCCTTGTCGTGTCTTTTCTTGAACTTCACCTTCTTTTCTTCCATTTCATTTCTCATCAAACACCTTCATATGTCAAGGTTCTCATTTTCTGGTTTCCTAACTATTCATAATCACTTTGCAGTCCATGGCATCTGTCCACAAAAAAAAAAAAGAAAGACATCTTTACTCTTTGTAACATTCACATGCAAGCTGATTTTTTTTTTTTTTTTTTTTTTTCATATTTTCAAATGTATGCACCAAGCACTGCAAACCCAGCAGTTTCCACTGAACAGAAGAGTATCGTCAGAAACAAGCAAAGCAAAACTGTGCATCCCCACTCTTCAGCAGGAGACCGTATGAACCCTACCTGTACATATTCAGTGCAAATGGGATTGAATACTATAGACAGTCTTAAAATACATTCCATACTAATAGCATAGTAAGTCCAAAAACCGTTTTCTTTCCGGTTTCTAGGTTGTACCTTTCGTTGGAACCATCCTCCTTCTCCTGGAAAGAACTGTGCCTGCCAACCCACAGCTTCCCGTTGAGTGAAAAAAAAAAAAAAAAAAAAAATGTACAGGAGCATTTCTACATCCACTGACTAGCCAGGTATTTCTCCTATAACATCATATACATGTTACTCCCATTAAAAACAACTGGGCACTATGGACGTCAAAATAATCAGAACACGACTTGTTATATTGGGTTTGCTGGTACTGCTTATTGTGGGGTGAGGCGTTTTGAAGCCATTACATTGGTGTATGGAGATGGTGTAGGATGCAGTAACCATTACCGATATACAAGCGAGGAATCTTTGGCCTTCTGTTTCAATATATTTTAAAATGCATGGTGTTTACAAAGTTTACATACTTTACAATGAGAGATAGAAAGATGCCCATATGCTGGGAGAGGTATATAAATTGTTAGATGGATAGTTAGACAGGACAACCATGAAACTTGATACATCTGTTTTAATTCAAAATCAAAATAAACGACTTGCTTAGTTCACTTTAGTTGCACGTACTTTTTCTGAATTCTCCAGTGGCTTGTCAATTCAACCCATAGTCAACTGAACCCCGGACAGTTAAGCCCCGGTCAATTCAACCCTAGTCAACTCAACCACAATCAACTACACCCTTGTATATTGAACTATGGTCAACTCAAGCCCAGACAGATCAAACCCGGTCGTGAGCGAATTCGCATTACACAAATTGGCACCTCAGTTTCTCCCGCCAAGACGCCACTGAGACGCTGAGACCTCTCTAAGGGGCGAATTCTGTTGCCACAAGGGCTAGATTTGTGCTGTGAAGGATAGATTGATTGTCACGAAGGCTAGGTACCAAGAAGACTGAATTTTTGCCACAAAGGCTTGATTTCTGCCACGAAGACTAGATTGATTGCCACGAAGGCTAATTGTTTCAACTTAGCCCATTGTCAATTCACCCCTGTTAAATTTCACCAAACTCATTTAATTTCTTACTGCTAATACATTGTAAACAAGCAGCGTGGTATACAATATTATAGGACTAAATAAGCTTTAGGAACACTGACTTTGTTTTATACTAGCAAAGTGACAAAGCGTGATAGGAGTGAAGAGGGAGGCATTGTTATCGATATTTGTCTCCATGTGGTAGTCCCTTTAAGCTAATAATTTTCCTCCACCAAAGTCCATGTAGGCCAAAGCTCGAGCTGACAACTTTTTTTTTTTTTTTTTTAAGGCACCAACAATCAATTTACTGCAGAGGACAAAAATTAAATACAATTTGCAAAATAATTTTCTTAGATCAGTTGTTTATTTGAAGTAATGATAAATGCTCTTGAAAGTAACAAGGCAAGAAATTCATTGTGAAAAGAAATTCTTCCCAGTTACTGTAAATTAAGGCTCGAGCTGACCCTTCGTCTCCTTGTTCCTTCCTTTTCCTTAAAAAAAAAAAAAGTACGCTAAATACTCAGACCCTGAGTGTCGGTGGACTGGGGCGGGTTAGAACATGTCCAGGGAGAGTGATGATAATACAAAAAGCATTATACACAACCATATGTTCGATATTCGGAATACAGTATGAGAGGTTGACTTGACCATGGGTTGAGTTGAACATGGGTTAATTTGAAATGGTTAAACTGACCTGGGTTGAGTTGATTGGAGTTCATTTGACTGGGGTTGAGTTAACGAGGTTGAGTTGACCGGGTCTGAGTTGTACAGGCATAGTTGACCGAAAGTTGAGTTAGTTGAAGATTGAACTGACTGGGGTTAGGTCGACCCGGATGAATCGACAGGAGCTGAGTTAACCGGAGCTGAGGTTACCCGGGTTAAGGTGGCCCGGTTTCAGTTGACCGAGCGTTGAAATGAGTACTTAACTAAGCTCTGGCCTCTCGTATAGCATTTAATCACTTCAGTTCATAGGATTTCTCCCAGACTGACTGAAACTCTCTGCCGCTGTTAGAAATAAAACGTAATGCACGTCATCGTTGGGAAGAGGTGTCAGCATTAAAACAGTCTCCCGTTTACTCCTTATGTTCTCACCACCTACCAATTTTTTTTTTTTTTTTAAGGGGTGGGAGGGAGTCTGTCTCCTCTAGCACATGCTCTCTTCATATCCTTGAAGTCAGCAAACAACTTCTTTCTGTTCTCTAAATACTATTACATATTTAATAGTGAATATCTTTATCTGATCTACAGCCCCTCTGAGGTCCCTAGAACAGTGTTATTTCTGTCCTACCATTCCATCGCTTCTCTTCCTAACTCTGTCGACATTTGTCCTACAGTATGTCTTTCCCACTATGCGAAGGAGATAAAGACCCTGATAGATGCCACACACTCATCTTCCCCCTTTGCCAATATACTCGCTCAAGGAAGCTTTTAAATTTGACTTCTATTCATTTGGTCGATAACCAGCCTCCAAGGCAGGTTAAATTCTACACAGCCATGCAGATAGCAAATCACAGTGAGACAAAAAATACACTGGTCATAAACGACAAACACATAAGTAACAACGACAGACAAACATAGGTGACATACACCAGATTCCCTGATCATTTTCTAACTGCCATTTGTCAGCTTCATATGCATGCCAAGTTTCATTAAAATGCATCTACCTGTCTGGGAGGAGGTTCGTACGAGACAAACAGGCAGAGAACAAAACACCAACATCTTAGAGGTAATTCCGTAATAACTTATACACTGATTAGTTCTACAGGCACACCGGTTCTCAGTAATATCCACCCTTGTCCAAGTACGATGAATTGAATCTATGTAGGTTTTACTGTTTTTTTTTTAATTCTTTCTTTTTTATTTCATCTGGATAGGACAACTTTGAAGACTATTTGCATTTTTTCTTGCAAAACTATGCTCGTTGGGAGGATTTCTTTCTTTCTTTCTCTCTCTCTCTCTCTCTCTCTCTCTCTCTCACGTGCCTCCATCATCCCTTGGCCTCACGTTTCCTCTGTCTGGGGTCACTTACATGACAAAACTTCCCTTCTCTCTCTCTCTCTCTCTCTCTCTCTCTCTCTCTCTCACGTGCCTCCACCATCCCTTGGCCTCACGTTTCCTCTGTCAGGGGTCACTTTCATGACAAAAAAAAAAAAACTTTCTTTCTCTCTCTCTCTCTCTCTCTCTCTCTCTCTCTCTCTCTCTCTCTCTCTCTCTCTCTCTCTCTCTCTCTCTCTCTCAAGTACAGTACTAGCACTATACATCGAGTTATTAATTGCTATTATCGAGAAGCCATATTGCTCGAGAGAGAGAGAGAGAGAGAGAGAGAGAGAGAGAGAGAGAGAGAGAGAGAGAGAGAGAGAGAGAGAGAGAGAGATAGAGAGAGAAAAGGATGGAAGGAAGAGATGAAGTGAGGAAAATAACGAGGGACAAAGAGTGGGTAAGAAGAGAGGAAATAGAATTAGGGGAGGGAGGGGAAAAGAAGGGAGAGAAGGGAGAAAATGGATGATGGGGCGGGAAAGAGGAAGTGAGAATGGAAAAGCAAGATAGGAGTTGGGCGATAGAAGGAGCGGGGAAGGTGAAAAAAGGGAGGGAGAAGGGAAGAAAGGAAGAAGAAAAGGAAACGGGAGGAGAGAAATATAGTGGAAGAAAAGAATGAGAGTGATGCAACAGCAAGACCGAGATTGAAAAGAGTGTGGAGGAAATTAAGCAGACAAAGGCAGGAGGAGAAGTAAAAGGCTGAAAAAGTCCATGGTAAAATTCATGGCAAAGGTACATTACTGTGCAATGTGGAATAAAATTTGTGATGAAACATACCACATAATGAGAGATATACAAAAATTTAGAACACCGAGAAGTTAGGTACAAAAGAGTATGTGGAACAGGAATATTTACGGGATGAGAATAACTGGCTCCTAAGGATTAAAATTACAAATAAAAAAATATTTGTTGATGGTTAAGCTCGTTAGTTGAAGCCCGAATTACTCAAGATTTGATGCTGTGTGACTGAGTTTCTGGCTCATGTTGATACATATCCCACGTCCGTACTTTCTCTTTCCGTGTATCCTGGATCATCGTTCTCCCCATGTTTAGGTGGGAAAGGCGTGATGATGATGATGATGATGGTGGTGGTGGTGGTAGTGATGATGATGATGATGATGATGATATATGACAACCAGAAAAAAAACATACGAGCGGAAAATGGTTGTGGCATTAAAAGGTCAAAAAAAAGGAAATGTTAATGAAATTCTAATGCAGCAAAAAAGGGGAGGGTGGGGACAAAGGCTGAAGTTCGATATAGCCGTCAATTCTGAATAAGGAAAATAATAATGTATGGTCGATACACATTTCATAAGTATAACAGAGAAATGTAATTAAAGATGGATATAATATGAAAAGGATAACGGAAATAATGAAAAAAATACACAGTAAAAGGAGAAAACAAAACAACGAAATATAAGATAAAATATCAGTAATGTGACATAAGGCACCGAGAGAAATAAAATAAATATTTTAAAAGAAAATTGGAGGCAAAAGTTATGCTAACAACCAGGACAGAAAGATAAATTTGTGGAAAATATAAATGTAACGAAACACAACGCGAGAAAAATCAACAGAATCAAACCAGCAATAAGTGATGCAAGTAGGAAATGTAATAAAGAACGGAGATAACTGGTAAGAAAAAGACAAGCTCAATGAATCAATGTTCCATGAAATGGATGAAAAAAAAATCCCCTTTGAGTGAAGGAGAGAAATAATAATATTGTGGCTAATATGAGACGGGAGGTATTATTTGCTCCTACCTCATAAAAGTAGGTTTACATGCAAGTATTCCATATTTCAGGGCAATACACAAAAACGAGCGTCTTAAATAGGACAGACGTCATAGTAATATGTAGACTCAGCAAAAGAGACGTGCCGTACAAGGTTCGACAAGACAGGAAACCAAATAGCAAACTACATACACAGTTGACGCAAAGACCAGACAAAGGGAGAAATTGTGAAAATATAAAAGAAGAAAAATAAAAGACACTCGAGAGAAGACAGGAGGTAAAATTGTTTGGTGTAACCTCATCCTGACCAGAGTTTTCTTCATTTCACCACGTGTTGGCGTATCCTATTTCTCTCAGTTTACCGCCATCACATTCCACCACACCCATCTTTCTTTCACACGTTATTAATTCAACAACAGAACGATTTTTTCTATATTACTCAGCACATCCCCAGATAATTTTCTTTAATTCTTTCCCATGGAGCAGGAAAGATAAAACAGAAAGAAGACCAATCCACTAAGTACGAAACTATCAATACAGTGCTCGGTGAATTTGGCCACACATATGTAATATATCAATCAAACATTCGGAATCCATGGTACTCCAACACAAGTTACGAGTTAAATATCCATACTACACATTTTTCATTAGATCTATGGGATATAGCTTGTCTACACCCTTATATATGTACAGGCTAAGAAAAGGGCATAATTGTGAGAGATGATAGCTGACGGAATTCTAAGAAACAAATGCTATAAGAGCATGGGTCTTACTCTCAACTGTTGCAAAGTTACTGTACAATTACTGAAGACCTTCTGAGTCTTTATGAGGGAAACCATTTTCTCCCATAAGGTCATCAGTAGCTGCAGATCCTTAATGGGTGAGATCTGGACATATCTAATTAATAAAGTCTGTGTCTGTCTGTGTGTTGTATTCCTTCTTTCAGGAGGTATATATATATATATATATATATATATATAAAACATTATTTTTTGCATTAAGTTGAGGTATATCCAGACAGTGTTAGAAAAATTCCAACCAAAAATTGTGGCGATTGCATGTGGTGCGACGGCGCGATTTTGTCGGGAATCGCGACACACAAGAATTTGTGAATATTTATATTTTGAAAAGGCGTTTGATTGTGTTTCACGTGGAGCTATGTTGAAAATTATGAGATTGTATGGTATACCTGAAAATACTGTAAATATTATTAGAAGCCTGCATGAAGGTACCGGTACTTTTTGTAAGGTAATGGTGGGTGGTTCTTTGAGTGATCCATTTGAAGTTAGGTCAGGAGTGATTCAAGGAGGAGTTCTTTGGCCTTTGTTGTTTCTTATTGTTATGGATTATGTTATGAAAAATGTTGTACGAACAGGTGCAGGAATTAACTGGAAAGAAAATAAGAGGCTGGTGGATTTGGACTATGCCGATGATATTGTACTGATTAATGGAAGTATTTACGAGATGCAGAGGGTGATTGCTTGTCTGGTGGAGGAAGGAGAAAAAGTGGGATTGGTAATAAGTTGTGGATAGACTGAACTTATTAATATGAACGTATAGAACCAAATCGATTGTGTAATTGGGAATAATGTTGTGAAGAATGTAGAAAATTTTAAATATCTGGGAACGATTGTATCATCTAATGGATCATTAAACAATGAAATTGAGGACAGGCTTAGACAGGCTTGGCGAGCTGTTGGAATGTTGAAATCTGTTTGGAATAATAATATGCTTTCTGTGCATACTAAAGTAATAATTTACAAGTCCATGGTTAGACCAATTTTAATTTATGGACATGAGTCATGGTACAGTACAATTGTAATAGATCAGAAAGTATTAGGATTTGAGAATAAAATACTGAAAAGGATTCTTGGGGTGAAGTGGCAAGACAGAGTTACAAATGAAAGAGTAAGTGATATTACGAGAGTGGAACCAGTTGATGAATATGTGAGACTGTCTCGCTGGAAGTGGCTGAGACACATACTCAGAAAAGAAGGCAGGTTAATACAGGATGTGCCAGAGTGGACTGCTAGAGGGAGAAGAGGCAGAGGTAGACCGAGGGAAACCTGGTTGAGGACAATGAAAAGAGAAGCAGGAGAGGAGTGTTTGTGGGACCTGAAGGAGATGGCAAGAGACAAATATTAGTGGAGAGAGTTCATCGAGGCCCTATGCATCCCGTGGGGTGCTACAGGAAATGACTGATTGATTGGTATATTTTTTTTTACTTTTTTGGTCAGAACTAGTCATTGTAGACTAACGGTATGGAAAGAAAACTAAAGGGATTTACAAACATTTTGTAATGGAAAGATTATGAGTTAGTCCAGCAAATTTTTAGGTATATATATCTATACATATCTATATCTATGTCTATCTCTCTATCTATCTATCTATCTATACACACACAAAGATAGATAGATAGATAGATAGATAGACTAGATAAATAGATGTGTGTATCTATCTATCTATCTATCTATCTATCTATTTATATACAGAGAGAGAGAAATAATAAATAGATAGATAGATGTGTCTGTATCTATCCATCTAGCTATCTGTCTATCTACCCACCTATCTATCTATCTGTCTCTATCGATCTATCTATATAGATAGATTGATAGATAGACAATAGAGAGATAGATGTGTGTGTATCCATCTATCTATCTATATATCATCATCATCATCATCATCCGGACCTCCTTTCCCACCCAAGGGCAGAGTGAGGAGTAGCAATGTCCAGACAGCACAAACTTGCCCAATCCAAATAGGATACGCTTCCATTCACTTATCATTCAAGCCCACGGAATCCTGGCTCTACCAGATACGCCAAAAACATTCACCACACTCCGCAGCTTCACACAAACATATCCGATTGCGTCAGCCCGGACGCTGCCATGCTCACAAGGGGTGCCAAAATCTCTGATCATGCACTTCTCCTCACAACATTCATCCAGCCAGCTCGATCTCTTGTCAGTTCCCTAACCTCACCGACTTCCCAACCTCTCTTCCTCAAACACTCATCCATCATATCTCTCCACCTTCTCCTTGGCCTACCACGCCTCCTCCCTCCTTTAAATTCGTTCAGGTATACCTTTCGCACCACTCTATTGCTATCCATTCTTTCCACATTACCATATCATCTCAGGACACTCTCTTCGATCCTGGTGTCTACCGACTTCCTCATTCTACACCTTTCACGAATCACATTATTCCATATCCTATCCACCCTCTGTACTCCACATACATTCCTCAGCAGTCCCATCTCCAGTGCTCTTACTCTTTTCATTTTTATGCCACACCATAGTCTCACACCCATATGTTCAAGTTGGCACTATCACTCCCTCATCTAAGCCTCGTGCAGCTGCAACACTCAAGCCTCTGTTTCTTATCAAGGCCTTCATTGCACCAGCTACTTTTCTTCCTTGTGTCAATCTACTTTCAACTTCTTTTGCACATATTCGTCTCTTTTCTATCACTGTACCCAATTATTTGAACTCTCTCACCAATTCCAGTCTCTCTCCATTCACTGTGGCATCACAGTGGGAGTCACCTTCTCCCTCATTAACCATCACTTTACTCTTCTCCACATTTACTCTCAAGGCACGACTCTCACAGAGATCAGCAAAACTCTGCACTAGCCTACCAAGTTCGTGCCCGGTACTTGCAAGCAGCACTGCATCATCAGCATACAACAAATTTTAGATATTACATCTATCACCATTCATTACCTACGTCATGCTTCTCTCCATTACCCGTGTTTTTACTTCTCTCATCACCCCAGCCATATCTCTCTCTCTCTCTCTCTCTCTCTCTCTCTCTCTCTCTCTCTCTCTCTATATATATATATATATATATATATATATATATATATATATCTATATATATATACTGAACAGCTATGGGAACATCACACAACCTTGTCGCACGCCCACACCGATCATGAACCATTCACTTAGATGCCCATTAACCCTGACAAATGCATCGCTACCATCATAATAACTCTTGGCACCAACTAGCTGCTTACCATCTACACTATACAGTACATGAGCAAAACTTTCCACAATCACTCTCTTTTTTGTCGTATGCTTTTTCCAGATCCATGAATGCCATAAACACCTTATGGTCCTTCTCACAAGCCATCTCTGATATCTGTCTCACTGCAAATACTTGATCCACACATCCTCTGCCACTCCTAAAGCCACCCTGTTCATCACTCACTAGGACTTCTGATATCTCTCTTACTTTCGCTATAATAATTCTTCCATATACCTTCCCTACCACACTCAGTAAACTTATGCCTCGAGAATTCTTGCAATTACTTCGCTCACCTTAACCTTTGTACACACACACACACACACACACACACACACACACATATATATATATATATATATATATATATATATATATATATATATATATATATATACATGCATATATATATATATATATATATATATATATATATATATATATATATATATATATATATATATATATATATATATATATATATATATATATATATATACACACACACACACACACACACACACACACACACACATTCACACAGTATATTCGTGGAGGCAGGGAACAGGTTTTCTTGTGTGGATACATTATTGAACTCGACAGCATAGTGACATTTATTAATTTTCTTTCCGAAGTTAGTTCTACTAGCGAGGTTCCAAGCTTGGGGTGGATGTCTATACATCAGATTGCCGAGGTTATTCATATTTATTAATCGACGTTTCATCTTCAAACAGGCATCATCAGGACAATACTGAAAACAAGGAGGATCCATATACGTTTGTATATGTAAGCAAACGCGATGATACTGAGATTTACATATGAGTATTCAAGGAATATAGATTAACAAGATAGTGATAATTATTTTCAGCAGTTATATACTTTTAGTTATGAATACATACCACGTGGGCAAGTGGATATACAAGATGACTGTACATATAATAACGAAAGAGAAGCATGACTAGGTATGAACACAGTTAATATAAAGATACACGTAAATGCTGAAATATACTAATAAAACTTGGCAAAAAAAGCATGCATGCATTAGCAAATGTGCAAATATACTACGAAGTTACTGTACACTTAACGAGAGAGAAGGACAAAGATAAGTATGAACACGAGAAACAAAATACAAAGATACATGTGAATACTGAAACACAAGAGTAAAACTTATTAAAAAGGGGCAACACTCACCAGCTAAGAAGCTAACTTAAAGTATACGAGTTATGTACAGCAGTGTGTTCTGCACATGACTACTCCGGCCCAACAGAAAGTTCGAGCGCTGGTACTAGGCGTTTGTTCTCAGACTGGACCTCTCCCTGGCGGGCCTCTCTGATCCTCCGCAACCCACGTGATGATGTGAAGGTGGTTCTGGCTTCATTTCCTGTTTCGGGTGACGCTACAGCGCTGATGTCATAGGCTATATGTGATTTATTCTAGCACTGATCGGGAGTCCTTCAAAAAGTGGGATGGTGGATGTCAAGTTAGCTTGGATGTTGGTAGCACGTGTTTGTTTTCTGATAAAAACTGCTTCCAATATCTGCAATTCCGCAGATTATTGCAGCAAGTGATTATGTTAGTTCTATTCACGATGGTTTCATGCTGGATTCCGGATCCATGTTTTTGTAAACGGTGGTTCTTGATCCCTCCTTGTTGTGGATGGCATGTGAGGCGACGACTGAGCATGCTAGTTATGTAGCCAATGTCGTTCACATTACTGGCAACACAGTCCCCGGTGTCGCAGTGATATTTGTAACCACACTGTTGTCTGCCGGTGCACCTGTCTACGTATGCAAATTGTTTTTTCAGTATCAAGGTGGATGTTCTGGGACTATTGTAGTAAATTATGAGTCTTATTTTAATTGCACTCATGACAGGAGTGCAGTTCCTGTGTACTATGTCGTGGACAACTTTCATATCTTTCTTATGGGCATTGGTGTACTCGTAGGTGTTTCTGTTGTACACAGTGATGTCATCCGATCCAGCTACATTTTCACTCTTTCTTAGTACGTATTGAGTCATTACTTTATAACACTGTTAATATCTGCATTTAAGAACGAGTTGTTAACAGGGATTTGTCTAATGCGTCTCAGTTTCTGGTGTACAAGTTCCCATGTGGAGCAAATTTTCAATGCTCTTTTCACACATGCTCGATTTTCACCTAGTTTTTACTCCTTCAAGCATTCACCGGCACCATTCATGCATTTCCCCAAATCTGTGGGTTTTCTATATAGATTCAAAGCTACGTTGTTAGGTGTCACAAGGACTAGGACGTCCAGGAACAGAATACACCAATTCTCTCTCAGTTCTACAGTGAACCTGACTCCTGATAGTTTCTTTAGGCATGTAAGTAGTCTATCAAGAGTAGTTTCATTATGTACATTAACAAAAATGTCATCAATATACCTGCAGTACATCTGGGGAGACACGTCTTCCACGGCAATCGCATCCACATGAGCCATGAAGGCCTGGGCGAACTGGACCCCCAGAGGAGACACCATGGGACACTATCTCGTTGCAAGTAGAGGTTGCTTTCTGGACACTTGAATACGTTTTTTGCCAAGTTTTATCTTTATATTTCAGTATTTACGTGTAACTTTATATTAACTGTGTTCATACCTATTCATGTTTCTCTTTTGTCATTATATGTACAGTCCCTTGTAAATTCACTTGCCTATGTGGTATGTACTCTTAACTAAGTTTATATCAATGGTGAAAATTATCTCTATCTTGTAATTCTGTATTCACTGTATAGCCTACTTATAATGCAGAGTAATTCTCAGTATCATCATGTTTGCATATATATATATATATATATATATATATATATATATATATATATATATATATATATATATATATATATATATATATATATATATATATATATATATTCTTCTTGCTTTTAGAATTGTTCTGTTGATGTCTCTTGGAAGGTGAAACGTTAACTAATAAATATGGATAACCTCGGCAATCTGGTGTATAGATAAGTTAGGAAACTTGTGAGAAGAATTTGGGAAGGAAATTTAATAGTTGTCACTAAGCTGCTGTGTTCAATAATATAAGGTATATAGAAGGTTAATGAACTTCACTACTCATCCCATGATGAACGTTACCCAAGTCTAGGGGAGAGGAGTCGTATCCATGCCTGCCACTCATTGGCTGTCACCAGGCTATATATTTCCAGCTTTACAGAAATCTGGGAAATAATTTTCACTGCTCATTTCAGTTCCTGGAGGTGGTAATACCATACAATATTTCTGTTACTTCCTCAGTTTTTAGTCAGCTTAGGACAGACCTGCTATCGATGGGGACAGCCTTTAATATTAATCTTTTGAGTATATTTTCCAGTTAAGTAGTTACGTTTCCTGTTATACTGACTTGCCTTCCAAATCATGCTGCATCCTTACCCACAGTATTTAATTTGAATCACTGACCTCTTATTTGATGTGACATAGGGAGCTTCAGTGCATCACTTTCCTAGAAATTTTATTTTGCATATTGTAGTGTTCTCTTTTATTTTAATAAATTCTGGTTAAATGGACTAGTATACTGTCCTTCCTCACTATATAACTGATCGCTTTCTGATCATTTGTGTATATAATCATGAAGAAGTTACACCCTTTCCACACTTAGCAATCACGAATCTTCACTTATTTGAGCAAGGCTTCCATTATTTGAGCAAGGCTTCCATGTGTCGGCATGCCGACAGGCAAACTGACATTCGTGCATTTGAGACAAGTTGGCTGCCCAATGTTTAAGTGTGCAGAATCCTGTTCTGAGGCAGCTGTGCATGCTTTCTTCTTCCCACCATCCCTTTGAAGTCCCTGTGCCTCCCGCCCACTCTGTCATAGTTTCGCTGTGGTTATAGTGTCTCTTCTTTTGTTTATCATGTTGCATCACTTTCTTGCATGTGCGCAGCCGCTGGAGTACCACTGCATTGGTAATATTGCAGTGCAGTTTCGTTAATAACACTTTTGATTAATAACACAGTGTTCTTAGTACTTGTAGCTCCCTCTGTGGAAAATAATAAAATAATACAAATATGCAGGATGGAGGTGCCAGCCCAATTCGTTTGTGTTTGTGTATAACTAGTCACCTGCTTTTGGTTATACTGTACTCAGTTCCATCTACTCATCTGACTCGCACTTTTAACCCTCAGACTGCAATGGTCCATCAAGAAGGACTTTTATGTCAGCTGCCACAATCCTTGTGGAAGCATTTTGCATTAGCCACACTCAATAATTCCCACCTAAATCTTGATTATGCTCGACAAGTGGGCCACATAGGTCCTCCCAAGCCTCTCTGAATGTGTAACATCACTGAGTCACCTTCTGGCCACCACAGAGCATGACATTTACCTATTTCTTCCAACTAATCCCCTTTTCCCCACCCAGCCAGGAAGGTAGCATACCATGCCGCCTAAGTAGCATCATTGTCACCCAGTGACATGTCTGAGAGTAGCTTCAAATGAAAGGAGTTGGAAGTGAGGAGAAAAATTACAAAAACGCAACACATAACCCTGCCTCTCCTTACCCTGCCGTGCATCTCCTTATTCTCCATACTCTACCCTGGATTTCCCTCTCATTACCGTGCCATGTTTGTTTTTACCCTACATGGCCTCTCCTTGACCTACCCTGCTTTTCCTTACACTATCTTTCCCCTCTTTATCCTATCTTCTTTCTCATTTGCCTACCCTGCCTCTCCTTACTCTACTCTGTATTTTCCTACCCTGCCTTTCCTCTTACTGACTTTTCATGCCTCTCCCTACTTTGCCCTGACATTTACTACACTACTCTTGCTCTCTTTACCCTACCCTGCCTGTCCTTGCACTACTCTGTCTCTCCTTACTTCACCTGCTTCTCCCTACTCTGCTTTCCCTCTTCCTATATTGTCATACCTCTCCCTACCCTGCCCTGCATTTCCTACACTACCCAGTCTTTCTTTACCCTATCGTGCCTCTCCCTGCCATACCATGCCTCTCCTTATCTTACCCGTCTTCTCCTTACCCTGCCTTCCCCTTTCCTATCTCCCTGCCCTGCAGAGATTTTCTCTACACTACCTTGCCTCTTTTTACCCTACCCTACGTCTCCCTTTCCTATTCCGTTGCTCCCTACCCTACCCTGCATTTCCTTATCCTACCCTGTCTCTCCATACTCCTTCCCTCTTCCTTTCTATTTAAGCCTCTCCCTACCCTGCCGTGACTTCTACACTACCCTGTCGCATCCCAACCCTGTCTCTCCTTGCCCTACCATGCTCCTCCATACACTACCCAAGGCCACCAAAAATACAAAGCCTGAGTCTGAGCCAGTGACCTGCCTGATGACGTCACTGGAGAGGATGAACCATCCCTCTGCTAGAACTGTCTGATGGACAGATATCCCTTCAGGATATCAGTATCATATTCTGTATTTCAGCATCTACTGCTCACTCATTTCTGAAAGAAAAAAAAATAATCTGAATATGCAGTCACGATCCCTCGTTTTTCTATCCCCCCATGTTGAGTACGAGGTAAAAGACAAGGTGAAATACGATCAGGTGAATGGATACTGGCAGTGTAATAATGTCTATATTTATGAGCCCGTGTGCTTGTCTAAAGAGATGTCAATGTCTGCTCCCATGACTTTTCCACAACCTTGTCCTCTATAAGGTAAAGAACCTAGGGATCGTGACACTATTTTGCCTCTCCTCTGACGAGAATCCTGATGCTGACATACCTGACCCAATACTGTGACTACTTTCAGATTCTTGACAGAAGAGACTTCAAATGGTCAGCTGAATTCAGTATCAGTCTGCTATAACACCTTCGGAATTTTCTAAGCATTTAAAGGAAAAATTTTCATTTACTCAGTAATAAACAAATGAGTTGTCAGCAAGCTGTCCAATGATCTTCATTTCTCTCACATGAGCTGAATGAATTATGATTTAGTGTCATCTCTGTAAATGTGATTACCACACAGTGCATTATATACATGACCAATATATTGCTCAATAAATCTTCCAAGTCATCCAGCAATAATATGGAAGGTGATTGCCCCAAGAAAACGTTTTACGCAGTTAGTGCTAATATATAGATATATATATATATATATATAGATATATATATATATATATATATATATATATATATATATATATATATATATATATATATATATATATATATATATAATGCAAATCATATTTATAGGAGTACTGATACTGTAGGTGAATAGGCAATAGTACTTATACTTTTGTGTGTGTGTGTGTGTGTGTGTGTGTGTGTGTGTGTGTGTGTGTGTGTGTGTGTGTGTGTGTGTGTTCATTCCATATATGTATTCTGTTTTTCCTAACATTCCTCCAGCTAAGTGAAGAATTAGTTTTACCATTTGTTTATAAAATTAATGCAAACATTTGAAAAATAATTTGAGTTCTGCTTACACCAGCAGATAACGGTGTCATATGAGATGAGCCACTGGTACCAGTGAATGCTAGAATTCTCTAAAAATGATGACGGTTTTATAAATGTATGGCAAGCACAGAGTAGTTGGAAGTTTGGAATCCATTCACCAACTCCTGTGACGTCACGAGAGCGAGACAGGTCTATAGGTGTCAACGTTACTTTGCCCTACTTCGCCTCTCCCTACCCTACCGTCCCCCTACCTATCTCCCTACTCTACCTTCCCCCTTCCTATCTCCCTATTCTACTTTGACTTTCCCTACACTACCCCACCTCTCTTTAACGTACTCTACCACTTGTTGTCCTACCCACTCTGGTCTTATCCAACACTGTCTGTTCTTTCTCAGCGTTGCCTTTCTTTAATCTGCCCCTTCCTATCCTGCCTTTGTCCTTCCTATCTTTTCATGTCTATTCTTACCCTGTCCAAGGCTTTTCCTACACTACCCATCCTATCCTGCCACCTCTTACCCATTCCTGTTTTCCACTTCCCCCTCATCTCCTCCCCCTCCCCCCTCCCTCCCCCTCCTCCCCCCGCCTTCATCTCCCCCCTCCTCCTCCCCACTTAGAAAGTGCATAGCTAGTAGTAAGGTATAGATAATAAGTGACTAATTTCAGTAAGGTAAAGGACAAAGTTTCTTTCACGTGGCAACTCATCGAAACCGTTACTTCAGTACCCTTATAAGTGACTTGGTAGTAATAAGAGCTAATCATAAGTGACATACTTAGTGCGTAAATGCTAAATTATAAGGGAAATCTTGAACTGTCACCTCAGTTACTAATATCCTCATGCACCGCATGTTTAGCGCTAAGTGTAGCACTTGTGATACCGCTCCTGCAGGGTATGTCTACACCACAGTACAGTGCAGCTAGTGTCCTTATAATTTAGCGTTAGTGAATAATTGATTTTTTCCGTTGAAAAGCACGGAAATCACCTCCCAAACTTCGTCCCACAAGTAGCATGGTGGCCACTTGCAGCAGTGCTCTGAGCCTACCTGGGTGACTGACGCTCACCCTCTACAAAATATACCTCTTTTTTATCTCAATTTCCATTCACTTTTGGACACAGATGTTTCTTTTTTGGGTAAACTTACATTAATTGTCCAGTCATACTGGCAACGTCGATCGAGTGCCTCGAGAAAAGAATAGACAACGTCGCACCTTCGTCATCCTCCCAAACATCCTCCAGCCTTTCTCTCCTTTACTGTCTTCTGTCCTACCTCTCTTCCTGATATTTCAGTGTTTCATCTGGCCTTCATTTCCCCTATACTCCTACAGTGCCATATAGCCATATTATGGCTTGGTGTTAATTCTTCATCGTTCCTTCCTTCCAAACAAAATAAAACTATATGGTAGTTAACGTTAGGTAAGGGCTAATTTGGTTAGGTACAGGTTGATTTTATGTCAAAACACGGCTTCTCTGATAAATGTAATGGTTTGATTAGCCGAATTCTTTCATCTACTCCCGAGCAAAGGTGTGTCATTGCTGATAAATTTCTCGTTAAACTTGCTCCGACGTTGCCAATACTGAGTGTACCGGAAAAAAAAAAAAAAAAAAAAAAAAACACTCACCTGGACAGCGTATAGACCTGCAGTTAGTTCCAGAGATTAGTAGCAAGATAACTTTTTGTGACTAAAGTTTAGATAGGTTAAGTGTAAGTGGGTCAAAACAGCTAGTGGAAAAAAAAAAAATCTGTACTTGACATACCAGTGGTGTGGATAAGACAATACTCTCCTCCAACTGAAGGGACATTTAATAATAAAATGTTCTTAATCCATGCAGTTCCATGTATGGAAAATAATAAAATTTTTAATGACGAATCAGACTGGCCAGGGAACCGTTATAGGAGAGTTGGAAACTTCTTCATAAAATTTTTTGTAGGTGACAATTGTCCAAAAATTTATCCCCCTTGAATCCATGTGATATTGGTATATCTGTGCGATCAGTCACTATATGATCAGTTGTCACGATGTAGCCGATCGTATAGTGTGGTTGGAATTTATATCAGTCACTTGCAAAATGCTAAAACAATGTACTGTGCCAAATACATTGTCATTCGGAATACTTGCCATTTTCCTGGTCCAGCATATTAGAGCAGTGATGCATATATATACATTTCAATCATGGCACAATATCCATTACAACCACCATGCAATTGTTGAAATGGGGCATTAGCATACATATTTGGTGGCTTTACATAATATCTCTCCATCTCATACGTCCACTAACTGTATGAACTGTATGGATACGCGTATAAAGTATATACATACATACACACACACATTATATCTATCTATCTAACTATCTATCCATCTCTCTATCTCTCTATATATCTATCTATATTTTTTATGCAAGAAAGAAGGAACCAAAGGCCGGAGCCCGCAAACCGTTCCCTCCAAGAAAAAACAAAAACAATGCAAAAGAGAGAAAAAATCAAGATCCGTTCATTTCGAGATGCCTGGTCACACTGCGTTTGAAAAACTGGAGATCATAGGAAGTAGGAAATACAGACAGAGGGAGACAGTTCCAGAGTTGACTTGTTGCATAAATGAAGGACTGGGAGTAATGGTTAACAATTGCATTAGAGAGCTGGACAGAAAAGGGATAAGAGTTTGCTGCTAGACGGGTGCTACGCGCCTGTCGTAGAGGTGGAGGGATGCAAGCAGACAGTTCAGAGGAGCAGTGACCATTGAAGTAGCGATAGAAAAGAGATGTAAGATGCAACAGTGCGGCGAAGAGACAAAGGTTGAAGGGAGCCAGTAAGAGGAGGAGAGTTGATGAGACGAAACGCCTTTGACTCCACCCTATTGAGAAGAGCTGTATGTGGGGAACCTCCCCACATATGAGAGCTGTTCTCTAAGCAGGGGTGAATAAAACCCGTGTATAAAGTCAACAACTGTGCAGGGGTAAAGAAGGTACGGAGTCGGCTTTGCACGCCTAATCTCTTGGAATCAGATTTTACAAGAGATGCAATATGATCTTTCCAAGATATGTCCCGAGTGAAAGAAACCCCAAGCATGTTCAAGGATGATGCAGGATTAAGCTGGATACTATAAAACATTAGTGGGTACTCCTGTGGAAGATTGTGTCGGGTAGATAGTTGTAAAAACTGAGTCTTTGATGCATTAAACACAACAAGATTATTTTTATCCCAGTCAGAGATACGAGCCAAGTCAGACATTAGGTGCGACATAGCCTCATTATTGTATATATATATATATATATATATATATATATATATATATATATATATATATATATATATATATATATATATATATATATATATATATATATATATATATATATATATATATATATATATATATATATATATATATATATATATATATATATATATATAGAGAGAGAGAGAGAGAGAGAGAGAGAGAGAGAGAGAGAGAGAGAGAGAGAGAGAGAGAGAGACTGTATCTATCTATCTATCTATCTGTCTGTCTATCTATCTATATCTATCTATCTATCTATCTATCTATCTATATATCTATCTATATATCTATATATATATATATATATATATATATATATATATATATATATATATATATATATATATATATATATACACGAGTATATGTGTGTGAGTGTTTGTGTAGATAGATGGATATAGATACAGAAACAACATCTCTGATATATCTGCATTATATACTGGGCACAGCCAAACGAAATAACTTCCTTAGCAGTGCTCAAGGTGATTGACGTTACTGTTGTAAGGAGTGCTAAATACGAGTAATGCATTAAGGGATACCAAAAGAATCATCTTGCAAGCTTAATTATTTTGTGATTATAAAGTGAAATTCATGGAGATATACTGCCTTTACTTGGCAATCAGGGGACACAATGAAACGGAGGAGGGGGGGGGGGAGGAGCCTCTTGTTAGTCAATGCACTTAAAGATGAGCCTAGAGCCCTAGACTAACACAGGGTATTATTATTTCTTCCATTCAGCATAGATATGTCACTTGCATAGTACTCAGCATGGATACCGTATGTCGCTTGTAGCGTATTCTTCCTGATTCTATCAACCTATCTATTGCCAGACGCCTTAATTCCGTAAGGGGTTGCCACAAACAAATCGCCTCCAGCTCGCCCTTTTCCCAGTCATTTCACTGTCTTGCTTCCAGCTCACACCCCCCTCACTCAAGTACCTCTCCACTCCATCCCACCATCTCATCCTCGGCCTTCCTTCCCTCTTCCCCCCTCCACCTCACTCACATACACACTCCTCGTTAGTATCTCACTCTCCATCCTCTCCACATGGCCAAGCCACTTCAGTATATTTCTCCTAACGCTTTCTATCACATCCATATCCACACCACAACGCTCGTTCATTTCCTCATGTTACCCCACATGCTCCTCTCATATAACTCATTTCCACTGCTCTCACTCTTGACTTGTGGCCTTCAAACAAGGTGGAAGCTTCGCTTCCATCTCTTTGAGTTGGTATCACAATACATTCATTCAGCGACTTTTTTATTTCCATGCTCACTCTCCTAGTTTTTATCACTGCTTCCAAAGAACCAGCAACTTTTCTTCCTTGTGGTACTCTTTCAAGCACTTCACCCTCCAAATTTCCATCCTTACTCAGCACACTACCCAAGTACTTATATGCACTCACATTTTCCATATCCTCATCATCCAACCTCAATGTACATTCAGTGACTTAATTTCCCTCGAAGACAATAGCTTTACTCTTCCCTACATTCACCTTTAGATTTCGTTTCATACACTCCCCCAAACTCATTCACCAAGCCTTGCAGTTCGCCTTCGTCTTCACTGACAATACAGTATCATCTGCAAACAACAGTACAGGAAGTTTCCAAACGCTGTCCTCTCTCATTAGGGCCACTCCAACATCCACCGCCCTACCATCTGTCTTTTATAACCACATCCATATACATAGTGAACAACCATGGATACATGACACATCCCTGTTTCAATTCAACATTCAGGTAGAAAAATTCACTCAGTTCACTATCCACATGCACTACAGCCTTAGCGCTCTCATACATGCTCTTTACGGCATTCAACATCATTCCACATTCCTTGTCTGTTCACTCTGTCAAATGTTTTCTCCAAATCCATGAAGGCTGCAAATAACCTCTTTCCCTTCCATGAAAACTTTTCAGCTATAGACCTAAAACTAAATATCTGGTCTACACAACTCTTCCCTTCCTAAAACCTCCCTAATCTTCTCCAACTACTTCCTCTGTTTTTTCCCTAACTCTGTCAATAACTCTGCCACCTCATAGTTTTCCTGTTACACTCAGAAGACAAATGCCTGTATGATTACCACACACTTCTTTTTTGCATTCTCTTTGTACATGAGAATATTCACACCTGATTTCCAATCATCTGGGATTCTACCATCCTCCAATGCAATCTGCACATCTTCCATATCCATTTAACTACTGTATCTCCTGCATGCTTCGGCATTTCACCACACACTTCATAATACCCGGGGCTTTCCCTATTTTGACTTTTTTCATTGCTTTCACTATTTCCATCCTACTCTTCCTCCCTTCTCACCTCCCTCCTTCTTCCAGCCTTTCCCCAACCTCTTTCCAGAACATATTATTACATTCCCTCCACTTTACACTCAAATTCCTTCCAAATTCCTCATCCACTCTCTTCTTACACTTTCTACTAATCGTTTCACATCTCTTTCTCTATCTGCTTATAACTCTCTCTTCTGTCTCTCAACTTCCTCCATGCCCTTGCTTCCCATCTGCTCACTGTATGCTTTCTTCTTTTGCACCAAAGCTTGTCCCACCTCTTCATTCTACCATGCTGTTCCTTGCACTCCCTTTCGTCTTCTCTTCACCCCACACACCACCTCACATACTGCATAGATATCTTCTGTGAATATCTTGCACACACCTTCCACCTCCCCCATCTGCTCCATATCATAATTATTTACCCAATCACTTCTCCACTTCTTTCTAATATTCTGCCTTCTTCCCATTCTCTTGCAACCTATCTACCCGCTATGTGAGGACTACTCCGTCCTGTCCTTCCCTCTTTCTATTTTTCCATTGCATTTGAACCTTGACTTTCACCACCACCAAGTGGTGGTCAGAAGTCCACTCCTCCAACCTCTGTATGCTGTTGCATCCATTACATACCTTCTCATTCTGTCATCCATACATGCATAATCAATCTTTGCCTTCCGTTCATTCAGTTCACCACCCATCCTTCTCATCACTCGACACGTGTCCCTGTGTATCATTTTGTGCCTAAAGAGGATATTGGCTATCACCAGCCCCTCCCAGCACAGATGCCCACTAGAGCACTGTCATTCTCATCCACTTCTGCTGGCACACCCCACTCACCAACTAGTCCTGATACCAAGCGATTTTATTAAGCTTTGCAAAACATTTAAGAAGTGAAGTCGTTGATGAAGACGTTATCTAACCCCTCTACCTCGAGTGATCCCTACTAAAACTATGTACAGTCGTTTAGTCCTCACACGGAATGGACTGTTAAAGTTTGTATGTAGTCTAGTAAAGGTTCTGCTATAAGAACGGCGTTGCAAGATTAAGATGGTGCAGTAAAAATAAAAGTGGAGTAATAATAATTGCATAGAGAACACCCAGGCCCACGACCTGATTTAAGGTCTGATTATTTTATTTTTCCTGTAACCTGACCTTTTGACAGCTTGCTCTCAAAAGCAAGTTACTTTATTCTTGAAACAACTTTAATGCTTCCACTTACTCTGCTTCAGTTCAGATCATATTCGTTTGAGATGGCTTTGACTGTGAACCATGACCTCTGACCTTTCTCTATAACCTTGGCCTTCGACTGACTGTTTTGCAAATGGAGTCTAAGTTTGTTTAACCTGAACCCATCCACAAAGTTTGGCCTACATCAGTTAAAAACTATTTCTGTTGACTTAGTGCATTGACCTTTGTTCTGAAAAACAAGTGACTGCCATTTTGGATGATATTCAATTCATTCATTAAGTTTGACCGAAATCCGACGAAAACAGTAATTTATTTTGTTCAGACACAAGAATTTAACTTGACCTTGCACTGTGACCTTTACCTTTGACTGAATGACTTCAGAGTTAAATCCATTCGTTCTTGCTTCATGCTTAAATCATTCACCGTGTCTGGGTTAAATTAGATCAAATCTGAGCTGATTGTGTCCCTTGACCAAGGCATTTGATCTTTTCCTGGGACATTGACGACTGACTGATGATTTTGAAAATGTGTTACATATAAGTAGCCATGTCTATATATATGTGGCATATGTTGTAGCCACATGCAAAGATAATATTTACACATCCAGTAATTTTATTTTTGCCTTATTCTTAACCTTTCCACAAATTTTGGTCTCCGTCGGATAAATGCCTATTTAACTGACCTTACTCTGTGGATTCAACTTTTGATTTATTGTTCTCAAAATCAATAGATTCTCACCCTCCTTCAGCCTTAGTCCTTCCAACAAGTTTGGTTAAATTTGGATCATTATTTTTTTTTTCAACAAACACACACACACAGAATGAAATCTGACCTTGCCCTAAGACTTAGACTTATCTGACCTTGCCCTAAGGCCTCGACGTATTTGACCTTGCCCTGAGACCGTGACTTATTTGACTTTTCCCTAACACTTGCCTTAAGATCTCTGACCTCTCAGAACTGAATCACTTTATTTTTGCCTTTCCTGTAATGCTTCCCCCAGAGTTGGCTGTAACAGGTATAAAACTGTTTAAGCTGACTGCATTAGGTCAGCGTTTCACCAACAATTGTAAACTTGGTAGTTGGTAATATTGTTCTCGAAAAAGTACGTTTACCCACTCACTATCCCTCAGCCCTTCTCCCAAGTTTGGTTTAAATCAGATGAAAGTTGCTCTTTTTGTTAAACACACACACACACACACACACACACACACACACACACACACACACACACACACACACACACACACACACACACACACACACACACACACACACATCAAAACATAAACCCCATCTCTTGTTTCTCAAGCGAAGGTGCAACCACTTCGGGTGAATACTCATGTAATTCTTGCCACTGTCAGGTGATTATTATTATTATTAAGAATTCCACATTCTATGGAATTCATAATGGTATTTGCCTCGGGGTGAAGCAATTCAAGATTAAATCGCCACAAAGTCGTTACTTGTCAGGCAGAGAAAAGGAATGTGACTCCTACTTATGGGAGGTAAAGAATGTAGCCACTGACAGGAGGGATCGACTTAAGAGGCTTACGTCGCCAGTTCTCTATAAGCGAGAATTTATAATTACAGTACTTTATGCTGGCTTACGTCGCCTGTTCTCTAAATATAGGAAATTTAGAGAATTACTTTAATCTGGCTTATGATGCCAGTTCTCTGGAGACGAGATTTATGAACTTTCTCTTCAACAGTACACAGCGGAGAATAATAACTCACGATCGTTGTTATTATTAGTACTGCTGGCATGTGGGAGAAAGTGTCTTTACCCCTGATAATCAGTACACCATCCCCCTTTGCTGAACTTTTTCAGTGTCTCAGTAACACAGAGAGTAGACCAGCATGCTCTCCAATACAAGTTTCTCCAACTATCAACACCAAACTACATGCACAGTACACACAACACTTCCTTTTCAAAATTTTCAAAAATGGCGTCGAATAACATAGCCTCGGAGTCCCCAGGGGGGGGGGGACCATAAATGCCCCCACCTTCAGCCCCTCTCCCGGTGACGACTCAAGGTGCCTGGAACCATTGTCTGACTCTCTTCTTCTTCATTTCTGCAACATTCGTGGCCTTTCCTCTAACTTTCGCTCTGTTGAGCACCACCTCTCCTTCTCTAAACCTCACCTTCTTTTCCTAACTGAGACTCAGCTGTCTCAGGCAATTGACAGCAAACCCTTTTCTGTATCCTCCTACTTTCTCTATACTCATTTCAAAGCCAAAGGTGGCTGTTGTGTACATATACGCAACAACTTATCTTGCTCTCGTGTTCCTGAACTCGATTCTTCTGAATTCTCTACACTCTGGCTTCGGCTTTCCTGTCATTTTCTGACTAAATATATCTGTGCTGTTCACTTATCTTCTAATTCTACTGACTATCAAAAATTCTTTGACTATCTTACTTCTATGATGGAACATATTCTATCCATTTCTCCTTTCTCTGAAATCTCCATTCTTGGAGATTTCAATGTTCACCACCACCTTTGGCTCTCCTCTCCTTTCACTGATCCACCTGGTGAACCAGCCTACACCTTTTCTATCCTTAATGACCTAGAGCAGCTTGTACAGCACCCTACCCGTATCCCTGACCGCCTTGGAGAGAGCTCCAACATACTTGATCTCTTCCTTACAACTAATCCTTCTGCTTACACTTTTAATCTTTTCTCTCCATTGGGCTCCTCCGATCACAACCTTATCACCTTAACCTGTCCTATCGCTCCGGTACGGCCTGCGGACCCTCCAAAAAAACGTCGTCTCTGGCACTTTGGAGCTGCAGATTGGGAGGCCCTCAGGCAGTACTTCTTTGATTCTCCTTGGAATGATTATTGCTTCCAAATGCCGGGAGCCATCTGGGTGTGCCTTGCGCATTACGGAGGTTATTCTCTTGGGCATGGAAGCATACATTCCTTTCTCATATCCTTTGACTAATGCACGAAAGCCTTGGTTTAATCACGCTTGTTCTAATGCTGTCCGCAACAAGGAGAGGGCCTATAAAAGGTACTGGAGCCAACCCACCCCTGAATCACATCTTTTATACATTTCTGCACGGAATCGTGCTAAGTCTGTTCTTCACTCTGCTAAAAATAATTTCATCCGTACAAAATGCTCTCAACTCTCCAACTTGAACTCTTCCCGCTCCTTCTGGCACCTTGCCAAAAACCTTTCTAACAACTTTACCTCATCATCCTTCCCTCCTCTTTTCTACTCTGATGGCTCTGTAGCTATTTCTTCTACTGATAAAGCAGATCTCTTCGCTCAGACTTTCTCCTCCAATTCCACCTTAGACGATTCCGGTGCTGTTCCTTCATCACTTCCCCCCTCTGACTTCCTCATGGCTAACATTAAAATTTCTTCAGCTGATGTATTTTTTGCCATTGCTAGCCTCAGTACTAATAACGCATATAGGCCTGATGGAGTCCCTCCTGTTGTTCTCAAGAACTGTGCTTCTGTGCTTATATCCTGCCTAGGCAACCTCTTTCGCCTTTGTCTGTCAACTTGTACCTTTCCTTCTTGCTGGAAGTTTGCCCTCATTCAGCCAGTCCCAAAGAAGGGTGACCATTCCCAACCCTCTAACTATTGTCCAATTGCTTAAACATCCTGTATCTCAAAAATTTTTTAGACTATTCTTAATAGAAAAATTTTAAAGCATTTTTCCTATCAGAACCTTCTTTCTGACTGTCAGTATGGGTTCCGTCAGGGACGCTCCACAGGCGATCTTCTCACCTACCTTTCAGACTCCTGGTCATCCTCCTTTCGGGACTTTGGCGAAAGCTTTGCTGTTGCACTTGACATCTCAAAGGCTTTCGATCGAGTCTGGCATAAATCTTTAATTTCCAAAGTGCCCTCTTACGGTTTCTATCCTTCTATCTGCGCCTTCATCGCTAGCTTCCTTTCTGGTCGTTCTATAGTCTCTGTTGTAGACGGCTATCGTTGTTCTCCTAGATCTATTAACACTGGTGTTCCTCAGGGCTCTGTCCTATCACCAACTCTCTTCCTTTTATTCATCAATGACCTTCTAAGCTGTACATCTAACCCTATCCACTCATACGCTGATGATTCCACCCTTCACCTTTCCATTCGATTCCCACAACGTCCATCTCAGCAGTTACTTCAACAGGCAAGGGATGAGGCTATGGTGCACCTAATGTCTGACTTGGCTCATATCTCTGACTGGGGCAAAAATAATTTGGTTGTTTTTAATGCATCAAAGACTCAGTTTTTGAACCTATCGGCTCGACAAGGTCTTCCACAGGTATACCCACTTCTGTTTAATAATATTCAGCTTAATCCTGCATCATCGCTGAACATGCTTGGGGTTTCATTTGCTCAGGACTTGTCTTGGAAAGATCATATTACATCTCTTGTTAAATCTGCTTCCAAGCGATTGGGTGTGCTAAGCTGACTCCGTTCCTTCTTTGCCCCTGCACAATTGTTGACTCTATACAGGGGTGTGGAGTACAACTCTCATGTGTGAGGAGACTCCCCACATACAGCTCTTCTCAATAGGGTGGAGTCAAAGGCTTTTCGTCTCATTAACTCTCCCCCTCTTACTGACTCCCTTCAACCTCTGTCTCTTCCCCGCACTGTTGCATCTTTATCTCTTTTCTATCGCTACTTCAATGGTCACTGTTTCTCTGAACTGTCTGCATGCATTCCTCCACCTCTACGGCGGGCGCGTAGCACCCATCTGGCAGCAAACTCTCACCCCTTTTCTGTCCAACTCTCTAATGCAAGAGTTAACCGTTACTCCCAGTCCTTCATTTATGCAACAGGTCAACTCTGGAACTGTCTCCCTCTGTCTGTATTTCCTGCTTCCTATGATCTCCAGTCTTTCAAACGCAGTGTGTCAAGGCATCTCGAAATGAATGGATCTTGATTTTGGCTTTCTCTTGTATTTTGTTTTTCTCTTGGAAGGAACAGTTATGCGGGCTCATTGCCTTTGGTTTCTTTTTCCTCACATAAAAAAAAAAAAAAATAGGTTCTTCCCGATGCTAACTTCTAGCTGACACAATGGATTATTAAGTATTAAAAAGAATGAACTGGTTTAACTACCAGTTGTGATTATTATAAAAAAAAGGTTTGTCCAAACTGGGAGGAAGCAAATTAAGTGAATATATTGAAAAATGAAACACGATTCTTACATTGAATCAAGCTTAGAAGAAAGTACAACAAAATAAATTCACGGAACTTGGGAAGTTAAGCAAGTAAATTCAACATCTCAAGCAAATAAATCCACTCAATCAAACAATCAAGCTAGCTAATTTTCTTAAACCTAGAAAACAGAAAGAAGATCGGCTACTGTCAATTGGAGATGTTGAGTCACGGGACTCAACGAGTCACGTGCTAATACACCGCAAGACGAGGGGTAATCTTCGACGATCTTCCTGTCTGCTCCAGAGCTACGCCCATTCTCTTCTGGGCTGTTCGGCACCAGTTAACGGAGAAGCGTGGCGTCACAGAGCTAAGGCTCACAGCTCGGGAGAACACACATTTCCGGAAATCCTCACCACAGCGCACATCTGTCCTTCACGAGTGTCTCTCTCCAAGTCTATGGGCTGCTGATAAAGATATGGGTGACTGAGAAGTACAAATGACCCACAGATCGAGACACGTGCTATCCATCTCTCCCTCAACCTTCCATCACGAACAAACTACAGCGAGTGAAGAGGTGGCGTCACAACCTGGGAGGTGATGCTGCTCACTTTCCAAACTGCCTGCATACGTCTACCCGTCGGGCCTGTCCCTCTCCAACTGGCTGTATCCCACAGCTGCTGGCTTGGTACTTGAGAAATGTGTGTGGCTTCCTGCCCTGACGGTTAGAGGGGCAGCGAACGATATATTCACAATAAATTTGTTCAGTGGTACACCAACGTTTGTGAATATAAAGTCACTCCTGAAACAATGGCAAATGTTTTGAGAATCAGTTACAGTCGGAGTGCCATCGTGGGAACGGATAAAACTAAGCAAATCTTTCTGGTTTTTCGCTAATGTTCGTTGGCTTCCATAATAATAATACAATGTCACGAATTTGCATTATAATACTGCATGAGTTATAAATAGCCTTCACGAAGCCCTTCACCACATGCTGAATTTAACAGTGTGTAGATAGCAGTTTCAGTAGGATACCTTAAGGTAAGGCTGCAAACTAGTGATGTATCGGACATCCGCCTCCGCCTCAGCCTCCGCGGAGCCTCCGCAGTGAAAATAATGTCCGCATTACTATCCGCGTCCGCGTCTTCACACAACAAAAGCTCCGCATCATTATCCGCCACCGCATTATCAGATAATAAAAGCTCCGCATAATAATCCGCCTCAGCGTCAGAGAACCGCAGAGGTTGCTGATCTCCAACCACCCAATATTTCTCCTTTCTCTTATCGTCATAATTCTTTTTCTCTCTCCTTTTCATCCACAACTCTTCTCTCCGTTCCTCTCACCTACCAGTCCCTCTTCCTCTTTCTTTTTTCTTCTCTATTGGCTCTCTTCCTCCCTCCGTCTCTCATAGTTCCTCTTCTGTCTGTCTCTGTCTGTCAGTCTGTCTGTCTGTCTGTCTGTCTCTCTATCTATCTATCGCAATAGTTACGCGTACTATGTTAATATACTGTATAGGCACATCTGGACTAAAACCAATACTACTGTACACTTATGTGTGGCTGAAACTCGTCACTTTGTACTGCATAAATGTACTGTAATATGTGTAAAAAAAAATCCGCATCCGCGTCCGCAACCGCGGACATGGAGATAAAAATAATCCGCAGTTGGGTCCGCTTCCGCAAAAATTAATATCTAAACCTCCTCAGTTTTATCCGCAACCGCATTTTATGAGAAAGAGATATCCGACTCCTCCTCCACCTCCGCGGAGCTCTATAATTTGGTATCCGATACATCACTACTGCGAACAGTAACGTCGCTGAATATTATACACGAGCAATTACGAGTCTTTCATAATTTTCTGGGGAACTTCCACGGGCCCAGGAGTTCCAAGTCATCGTTCGCTCCTTGTGCAGTTTGAAATATTAATAACAATTTATGATTCAAAATGCACATGCTCCTAGTTCTCTTGATCTCTGCTATCCATAATTATAACCTTACATTCATGCAGATTCACAAACTTGTGAATGACCTGTTTCCTAAAAGGGTAAGTGAAGGCTTCCTGCACTTAAATTCGTGGTCTGGAGATGTCGGGAGGTGGAAGAATTAGAAGAATCAAGCTGCAGAAGGAAGAAGAAGAGTCGGAAGAGAAAAATAAAAGAGAAGTCAGGAGCAGTCGGGAGGGGTCGAAAGGAGAAGGTAAAAGAAGTGGGAAGAGGAAGCTGGGAGAAGATAAGTGTAAGAAGAAATCAAGAATAAACATAGAATTTGGAATAACTCGTGAGAACGATGACGAGCAACTGGAAGAGTTAGGAGTTAAAAGAGGAACCAGAATGAGGAGGGAGAAGCACAGCAATACTGTGCAGCCCCACTTCACTGCAGGAGACTGTGAACCCTTCTGGCTCAAAGCTATGCAAATGATGCCATAGATACTGCTAAAATGAATTCCATGAATGTATCACAGTTAGCACATAACCCCTTTTCTGTAGTGCTCCCGGAAGTTCCTTTTTGCTAGCTTCAGCTTTCTGTTAGACCCACCCCCATCTTCTACTCCTCTTCCTCCATCATCATCTACCTGGAGAGATTGCATGATTCGTCCACTCTAGGAAAAAGAAAATTCGGAAGGGAAGATGAATCGGGAGGAGAAAGAATATGGAAAGTAGGGGAGACGAGGAGGAGGAGGAGGAGGAGGAGGAGGAAGGGGTGTCGGGAGAAGGAAGAGGAAGAAGAGGAAGGTGAGTCGGGATCAAGAAAAAGCGCTGGGATACATAGGAAAAGGATTCGGGAGGAAAAAGAAAATGAGTGGGGATGAAGACAAAGAGTAATTGAGGAAAGAACAACAAGGGTCGGTTTGAAGAGGAGGACAAGTAGGAAAGAGGAAGAGGAAGAACAGGGGGGGAAATAAGTTGACAGTAGGAGGAAGAGCAGGTGAAACGAGGAAGAAGAGTCGTCAGTATAAGGAAGATGAGTAGGGGAGAGGAGGAAGAATAGTAAGAGGGGGTGGAAGGAGGAGGGAGAAGAGTCAGGAGGAATAGAAAGAGCAGTCAGAAGGAGGAAGAACAAGAGCTAGGAAAGTTTGAGAGGAGGAGGAAAAGGAATCAGGAGGAAGAAGACGAGCTGGGAGGAGGAAGATTGGTCTGTAGAAGGAGGCAAGCACTAGTTGAAGCAGTCTGCTAATTGGCTTCCAGTTCTCTCTCTCTCTCTCTCTCTCTCTCTCTCTCTCTCTGGGTTGCATGAAGACAAATGGTTACATACTCTTCGTCTTGGATGTTTCCTTTGAATCTCTACCTACCTATACTTTAACATTTAGTAGGATAGTAATTGCTCTTATTTTGCTATTGCAATCATTTTATTTATCGAAACGTCACGTACTGAAGGATTTTATGAATACCAGTGTAGCTCTTTACCTACTTCGGAAATAGAGGCCGCTTCTATATTTCACCATTTGGAATGGTATTCACAGTAGGGCAGGAATTAACTCTAGTGATACGTGATTCATGCCCTGAAAACTAGCCGTATGATTAATACTGTATGATCGGTTAAAATGAAGACTGAGTAATAAATAAATTAATATCATAATGGATTGATTGATTAAATAAATGAGCGCTTTCCTCTTTGAAAGACGTCCTTCCCCATCGAGGCTGCCCCCCACACAGACACTTCCCCAGCCACTGCAGGCGAGACACAGGCACCAAAATGGCTCAACTTTTGCCATCTGTGTTTCCTGCGGGAACTGTACTCCACCTCTCTCTCTCTCTCTCTCTCTCTCTCTCTCTCTCTCTCTCTCTCTCTCTCTCTCTCTCTCTCTCTCGCTCACCACATACGCTGAGCCTGTTCATGTTCAGTAATGTAACATCAATTCTGCCGCGTCCTTAAAAGATGCGTTCTCGCTATTTGTATTTATACCGACACTAGGGCCTTTGTGTCGCTCCCTTTTCATAAGATTATTTTCCTAGCAACATAAAGCCCTTTTTTTTTTTTTTTACCTGTTATACCGAAGAAAAGTATGATACGTTATTCCAGGTAACGCCAGAGGAATTCATTTAACTTAGACTGACTTAAAACATGGTAAATGTTAAGACGGTTAAAATTAACTCTCACATTGTTGAGAAAACTCCAGTGCTCTACTGTAGCTGGCTCTAAACAATTACATTCTTAATTAAGTCACATGAGCATGACAGAATGAATATTATGATCTTTGTTATTTTTTCAAGCTATATTGACAATCGAAAAACAAGATGAGGCAACAGAAAAATGTCAATATCATATGAAAAATAAATCGCTAAAGAAGAGTGCTATAAAACCTCTTGGGTTCATATGTCGTACTCTTCTTAGTTACTAGATATGTCGCAGTGCCTCTTACTGTATCATTTATTCTGCATACGACATTTAGTGTCACTGTACGTTATGCATTATTTATATTAATACAATTAGCATCAGTAAGACAATAGTGGATATAAAGGAAAAATATGTAAAATAAAACGCTAAACAACAGGCGTCATGCAGGGGTAGATCCAAGAGTTTTCGATGGGGGGGGGTCTGAACCGACCAAAGACTTGATGTATTGCAATGCTGAAAAAGCCTGATTAGTCCCCAATATCTGTTCTATTTATGTTCAACTTGTTATTGTGAATTTTATGTAAATTCAATACATTTAAATAACGATATTGTCAGCAACCCAAGTGTACTGTCTTGAGACAAGGACGCCATTTCAGGTTTCCTCGCGGGGGGCATAGGCTATTAGGAGGCCCCCGTACTCCCACCTCCCCACATGAGTGGGGTGGCGAGCGAGCATTTTGAAGCCACATGCAAAGCTATATTTAGGGAATTAAAGCAGTAAACAAATTCATAAACTGTATATAATTATTTATTAAACCAGTTACTTCCTGACACATATACTAATGGATATTTTAGCAATGGCATACGTTCAAACTTTAAACCCCGACTTCGAACCACAAAATAAAATAAAACCATGCTTGCGTGTACAATTCTGTTTTTTTTATTAATTTATTTATTTTTTTGGTAAAGCACACATGTCACTTAAGTGTTTGTGACTAAGATTTTGTCATATAGATTGTGTAAAAAAAAAAAAAGAGTGCTTACTTGGTTCTGATGCCACCCTGCCATCCCCCTACCGTACCCTTTTTCCTCACCGTCCCACTGGATCTTTCCGGACCACCGCCTACTTTGGGAACCACTGATCTAAATGAACTCTTAAGACTTCTACCTACAGGTACGTACTTCCTAAGATAGCCAAAATACAATAAAATAAGGCAGCTTGATACTGAAGTTAACTGAACAGCGGGTTAGGAACATATTAACATTGACTTCCTTTAATATATCTACACACACACAGACACACACACACACACACACAAATGGTCCTGACGAAATTTCAGGTTGGGTCCTACATGAATGTGCAGAAGAGTTAAGCAGACCATTGTATTTAATATTCAAGGAATCCTTAGGTCAAGGTAAACTACCTGATATTTGGAAGAAAGCAAACATTGTTCCCCTATTCAAGAAAGGGAATTGACAGAATCCACTAAACTACCGACAAGTATTACTTGCCAGTGTTGTAAGTAAGATACTAGAAAAGCTGATAAGAAAAGTTTGGGTAAACCATTTAGAAGAACACAGTATGATAACAGAAAGGCAGTTCGATTTTAGAATAGGGAAAATCACGTGTTACTAATCTAATAAGCTACTATGATAAAGTTACAGAAACATTACAGAAAAGAGAAGAATGGGTGGACAGTATCTATTGGGGGGAGGGGAGTCAAATGGTGGGTGACAGAGTGACTTGGAGGCGTTTTGTCTGTGGCCACCCTTTGCGGGATTAGGGCGTCGGGCTATAGATAGATAGATAGATAGATTTGAAAGTACCGCACCAAAGACTTTTATGGAAACTGTACCATCAAGGTGGTATCCAAGGCAATCTGTACTATTGGATGCAGGATCTTCTCAGAAAAAGGGAAATGAGAACAATATTAAGGGGAAATTACTCATCACGGAAGAAAGTGACTAGCGGAGTTCGACAGGGCTCAGTGCTGGCACCAATTATGTTTTTAGTAAATATAAATTTCATAGACAGTAACATTGGAAATGGATGCTATCGATATTTTCGGATGATGCAAAAATGCAAAAGAAAATTACTAACACAGATTCTTGCAAAGAGCTGCAAGAGAAATTAAATAAGCCTAATGAAAGGTGCAAGACATGGCAAATGGAATTTAATGTGGACAAGAGTCATGTATTAAGTTTGGAAAAGCGTGAAATGACCAGATTGGGGTTATAAATTAGGAAGATCAACCCTATATATACCAGAAAAGGAGAAGGACCTAGGAGTGATTGTCAATAACAGACTATCTCCAGCTGACCACATCAGTGAGAAGGTATGTAACATGTATACAGTACATTACATGCTAATATGAGAATAACATTCACATATATAAATGAAGATACACTGAGAAAGATAAGAACGTCATTCATCAGACCAACCCTGGAGTATGCATCAGTATTCTGGAATCCTTATCTCAAAAACACATTGATTAGATTGAAAAAGTACTAAGGGCAGCTACAAGATGGGTACCAAGTTTAAGGGATCTAAGCTACGAAGAAAGACTAGAAAATTTGAATCTACCAACACTACAGGAGAGAAGGAAACGAGAAGACATGATTATGCTATATAAATGAATCTCTGGCAAAGAGAAAATAGACATAAATGACTACATAACCTATGGGGAAGCATCAGCAAGAGGACACTGCAAAAAACTACATAAAATGAAGGGCGATAAAGGCCTAAGGAGAGTCAGTTTCCCAAATAGGGCAATTGATCAGTGGAATGCACTACCGAATGAAACAGGGTGGGCCAAAACTATTCATAAATTTTAGGATATGTATGATAAAAATGTTTTAATACACGGGACACTACAAGCTTGACTCATTCCGGTAAAGATACAATTAGGTAAGAACGATTAGGTGAGTAAGAAAATACACACACACACACACACACACACACACACACACACACACACACACACACACACACACACACACACACACACAACACACACACACACACACACACACACACACCAGTCACAAAAGCGAGAGAAGAGAAAGATTTGGGAGTGCTGATCCAGGATAGTTTGTCACCTGAAAAACACATTAACAAGAGTTAGAGAGATGTATAAACTCGACTAACATAAGAGTAGCATTTCATTACATGGATGAGGAGATGATGACAAAATTGATAATGGCCATGATCCGCCCCAGGTTAGAATATGAAGCAGTAATGTGGTCCCCACACAAAAAGGAAGATATAAACAAGATTGAGAGAGTACAAAGAACAGCAACCAAGATGGTCCCCAGTCTGGCAGATCTGTCGTACAGAGAGAGGCTGGAAAAGCTGGATTTGCCTTCCTTAGAGGAAAGGAGAGAGAGGGGCTACATGACTGAAATGTTCAGGACCATGATGGTAGTAGATAAAACTGACAGAGAAGATCTGTTTGTATGGGATAAGAGAGTTTTTTTTTCTTTTTGTTATGTGTCCGACTCTGGGCATAGGCTTCACAGCCTGCTCTCAAGGCCCAGTAGTCCTCCTGCATGCCATACACCTCTCTACATGTCAACACTTCGGCGCTAACACCCACCGTCCATATTGAATACATGCTAGGGCTGTCTCATACAGGACTGGTGTCTTAGTATTAGCGGGGGTATATTTACGACATGTCGGCGGGTCTTCTGGTAGATTGGTAAAGTTCGATTTTCTTAAATTCAAATCCTTAACCTGTTCCCTGCCCCAGCGGGATTTGAACCTGGGTCCGGTAGGACTGCAGGCCACCTCTCTACCAACTGAGCCACCGCCTCTAACAAGAGGACACTGAATGAAACTGAAGAAGCCAAGCTGCTTGAAGGATATCAAGAAATATAGTTTTCCTTATAGATGCATAGGCATGTGGGATACACATCTGCACTGTGCACTGATCATCTCTCACATTAGCAGTACTCTCAAGCAACCTAGCAAATTTTACACCACTATATGCACAGCAGGAAGATGGTTATGAGGGTCTCTAGGTCAACCACGACCCATGGCCACGAGTATGAGGTGACAATTGACGCGAGACGACTGACCAGGTCTGGGACTGAGAGGGACTGGACTGAGCTGGACATGATAAATATTATGTACAGGTTTAGGACACTGAACCGTCTGAACTGTTTCATTTCGAGGTGGACGGTGTGTCAGGCTAACAGTAACCATCATAATGTCCCATATTTTTACATTTCTTCAAACAACATGGTTTTAGCAGATATTCCAATTGCTAGTTTCTCATTCCATCGTTATTTCTCTCAATTTTCTCAAATATTTCTATATCTATGCCAAATGTACCAAAAGTATGCTAAAATTAGAGTAAGTTCATGAGTATGCCAGATATTATGCTACTCTATGAAATTCACCTCAGACTATGCTAAAAAACACTTAGCGAGAAGGAAGAAGTATAGATGCTAGATATTGTTATTTGTTTTCCATAAAATATATATATATATATATATATATATATATATATATATATATATATATATATATATATATATATATATATATATATATATATTCACGAGATTTGATAATAGAAAAATTACCATCCATACATACAGTAAACATATTGGTGGTGACGTCACTATCCAAGAAAGGCCTTTGATGTGACACTGGTCTAAATTAGGCTGAATATGCTAAACTAACCTCAAATTAGATAAGTAAAATTAACTAAATTTATCTTTTCACCTCGTACATAAGATAAATCTCTCTCTCTCTCTCTCTCTCTCTCTAGCCGGTGGGGAGGATGCGTCTCCCCCCTCCCCTCCTCTCCGCGATCCATACCTGGCGTCATGAAGTGTATTCGTGCCTGCCTAAGACTCTGCAATCAGATATGTGTATCATCATCTAACGCAAAATGTCCCTTCAAAATGGGTCTGGCCCAAACAGCACGGCCATTCTGGTTTACACAGGTTCTCGTCGTGAAGTCAGGAGTAAATAGGGCTGCCAGAACAAGAATAATGTACTATTTCTAGCAACTTTTGCATGATGGGGGGAGGAACTTCACGCTATTCTTCTTCGTGTAGCTCGAGGCTCATCCGGATGTGAAATAGGTGGATTACAGACTGAAATTCTCTGTTGTTTAACATTTTCCTCTGGGGGGACAGGGAGGGAGTTGAAAGTCCGCCTGATTGGCAAAAGAGCCGCCCAGATATATTGTCACCATTGCATGTAGGAGTCCCTTTTCACCAACCACACTATTTTGCCTCCACCAACCGATATTAAAAAATTTAAGAAGTTAGCTAATTGTAGTGGATCAGTCAGACTGAATAGCCATTAATGCCTTTAACCACTTCACGCCAGTAACTAATTATTCATTTAGTTCCAGCGCCTCCCTGATGATTTTATTGAGCTTTAAAGAGACTCTTCAAACTACGGGGGTAGATTTAGCCGTAGTCAACTTCCTTTTTGTTAGAGATTAATAAAGTTGTTAAACATAATCGACCGTTGGCAGTTGAAATGGAAAAGGCATCACCGAACTGAAGACGTTAATGAAATGGCAGATGATAATTCTTGTCACTGATGGAGTAATGCAGGCGTTCAATGTTTGATTTAGGTTAAATCCTCTTTAACTGAATAATTATTTGTTTACTTATTGATATATGCATGTTTTCGAGAAAAAATTCTGGAGTATAAAATTAATTGGAATTTGTGTGAAATAATAGGCTTCAGCAACTAGAATGGCACTAATACTTTGCAGAAGCAATCAGCTTACACATTTGGAAACATTAATGTGATGGGAATGTTTCTCTCGTGCATGAATAATTATGGTTGTTATATATATATATATATATATATATATATATATATATATATATATATATATATATATATATATATATATATTGTTACGGAACAGAGAAAGATAATGTACACTTTAAGTGAGAATACTAAAAATCACTACCGTCCCGTAAGGTTCCAGGTTCAAAACAAAAGAGTTAGGTAAAATTACAAGTTAAAGTTTAATGCTTAAACTAACAACAAAACATTCAGGACTCATAAGGATAATGTAATGGCAAATAAACAGGTTAAATATATGGTTAACTGCAATAGCCTCTATTGACACGAAATTAGCAAGAGTAAATTTATCTAAGTCAGCCCTGATAAAATGAGATACCAGAAAATACTCAGTGAATGCCAGATAAATTATTACAGATACAAACTACTATCAAAAATGACTGATATAAAACCCCACATTAATCACAAAGACATCACTAGGCCCAAGAATTAACCTTATGCTACACAGTACAAGAAAAAAAATGCAACAACAGTTATACTCAAATCACACACAGCTGCTAGATGTTTGGAGATTTCTTGAGAAATTCACAATAACAATAACTGTACAGGGGAGGACAGAGATGTGAACAAAATGAGGAGCAGATCTAAGTGGCAATGATGCAGAGACTGAGCTCATTATATAGGGGCCAGCAGAGCTTGATACAACTTGTAAGAAGGACGCGCAAATGAAGCCACAGGGACAAAGAGCTGAAAATCCCGCTCTGAATAACAGAGAGAACGACTTACTCTACTATAACGGTAGAAGGGGGGGACTGAGGCAGAACACGCTCGTGATCAAACATGCAGCATACTGTGCATTAAAATTACACAAAGGATGATGAAATCATAGGCTATATATATATATATATATATATATATATATATATATATATATATATATATATATATATATATATATATATATATATATATATATATATATATATATATATATATATATATATATATAGCCTTTTTAGGATATTTCAACTGATATTTGGAGACATTATATTTTATTAAACTTTTGCTCATATATATATATTGTTACATAGCCTATGATTTCATCATCCTTTGTGTAATTTTAACGCACAGTTACTGCATGTTTGATCACGAGCGTGTTCTGCCTCATTCCCCCCCTTCTACCGTTATAGTAGAGTAAGTCGTCATTTCTGGAGTTCAGAGCAGGATTTTCATCTCTTTGTCCCCGTGGCTTCATTTGCGCGTCCTTCTTACAAGTTGTATCAGGCTCTGCTGGCCCCTATATAATGAGCTCAGTCTCTGCATCATTGCCCCTTAGATCTGCTCCTCACTTTGTTCACATCTCTGTCCTCCCCTGTACAGATATTATTATTGTGAGTGCTCAAGAAATCTCCAAACATCTAGCAGCTGTGTGTAATTTGAGTATAACTGTTGTATTTTTTTCTTGTACTGTGTAGCATAAGGTTAATTCTTAGGCCTAGTGAGGTTTTTGATTAATGTTGGGTTATGTCAGTCATTTTTGATAATGGTTTGTATCTGTAATAATTTATCTGGCATTCACTGAGTATTATCTGGTATCTCATTTTATCAGGGCTGATTTAGATAAATTTACTCTTGCTAACTTCGTGTTAATAGAGGCTATTGCAGTTAACCATATATTTAACCTGTTTATTTTGCCATTACATTATCCTTATGAGTCCTGAATGTTTTGTTGTTAGTTTGTGCATTAAACTTTAACTTGTAATTTTACCTCTTTTGTTTTGAACCTGGAACTTTACGGGACAGTAGTGATTTTTTAGTATTCTCACTTAAAGTGTACATTATCTTTCTCTGTTCCGTAACATAAATTTGGCGACCTCTTATCAGGATATTCAGGATATTATCATAAGGATATTGCTTGATATTTTGTGACTGTTACTTATTAATTATGTCTACTATTACTACACTTGATGAAGCCAAAGATTTTTTGTCAAATGTGCAAACAGTGTGTGATATAGAAAACAGAACAAAGAATGAACTTAAGCTTGTTGCTCAACAATTGGGAATTGCTGTTCGCTCTCATCATTCTAAAGATCAAATTGTTGACATGATTAATGAAAGCTTGTTTAATGTAACTCCTCCAAATGAGCAAAAGCAGATTGAATTAGCTAAGTTACAGCTAGCTCTGCAGGAGGCTCGTGCTAAAGAAGCTGAATTTCAGGCAAATGCTAAGCAGGCGGAGTCTCAGGCTCGTATTCAGGAGGCTGAATTTCAGGCAAATGCTAAGGAGGCGGAGTCTCAGGCTCGTATTAAGGAGGCACAGATACAGGCTCAGGCACAAGTTGAACTTGCCAGGATTCAGGCAGACCATGAGTATCGCATGAAACAAGGTGGAACTGGATCATCTAGCTCTGATGATTTTGATGTGGCTAAAAATGTTAAACTTGTCCCTCCTTTTAATGAATCTGATTTAACAAAGTATTTTCAGTTGTTTGAGAGGGTAGCTACAGGTTTTAATTGGCCTAAGGAGTATTGGCCAGTACTCCTTCAAACTGTTCTCACCGGTAAAGCTCAAGTAACTTATGCATCTTTGCCTCAGGATCAATCTGATAATTATGATGTAGTTAAGAGCTTGATTCTTAAGGCCTATGAGCTTGTTCCTGAAGCCTATAGAGTAAAATTTAGGACAACTTACAAGCAAGATAAGCAATCCCATGTTGAGTATGCAAAAATCAAAGAAGATCTGTTAGAGCAGTGGTTAAATTCTAAGAATGTGGATTCTGATTTCGGTAAATTTAAGCAGATGATTTTGCTGGAGGATTTCAAAAGATGTATTTATAAAGATGTAAGCCTATATCTTGATGAGAAAAGGATAGATAATTTGTCTGATGCTGCAGTTTTAGCTGATGAATATGTTCTCACTCACAAGAGATATTCTAAAGAAAAAGGGAAAGCTGAGAGTAAGTACGTTGCCTCTACTCAGAGTACAGGTAACAGGAAAGAAAATAAAGATGATGTTTCTCAGGAAGTAAATACCAGCTTCACCTCTAGATTTCAGAAAAGTAAATGTACTTATTGTAGTAAGCTTGGTCATACTACGGAGAGATGTTTCAGGAGACAGAGTGATGTGAACAAAAAGGAGTCTTTAAATATTCAGTCAATTGGTCTAGTGTCCACTCTTGAGAGTTCCCAGAATTCTTTAACTGAGTTAACTGAACCTGCTTTGAGGGGTAACTTAAATTCTCATGATGGAGCTCCTCTTTTGAGCAGTAACGTGGGTGACACTCTCAAGAGTTCATGTGCTAATTTCCTGTCTGATGGTTTTGTCAGTCCTCTGGACAGTAATGACAGGAAATCAGTTCAAATATATCGTGATACAGGTGCTTGCCAATCCCTTATGCTGACCAGTGATCTAGGCTCTAATGTTAATTCCTCTGATGAAACTGTAATCTTACAAGGTGTAGGGAATAATTACTTCTCCGTCCCTCTGTGCAGAGTGAATTTAGAGTCTGGTTTTGTTAATGGTTCTGTTATGGTTGGGTTGGTTGAGACACTCCCAATGTCAGGTGTAACTTTCTTACTTGGAAATGATATTGGTGGAAGTCAAGTGTGTCCAGCTCCTCAGTTGTCTAGTGAGCCAGTGGCTGTGTCCCTGGATTGTGATGTCCCTGATGTGTTCCCTGCATGTGCTGTCACTAGGGCTAAGTCTAAAGTTACTGGTGATTTAGAGGATAATGATGATGATGATGTTATCCTAGCTGACACTTTTCTTGCTAATTTGGACCACTCACCAGATGAGGCAGTACCCCGTAGTGTTGATAATTTGTCTCGTCAAGAGTTGGTTGAGTTGCAGGTTGCTGACCCTGAGTTGAAAGGTCTAGCTAACTCTGCTTACAGTGAAGAAGAGTCAGCCGGTGCTTCTACTTGTTATTATGTAAAGTCAGGAGTACTTATGAGGAAGTGGAGACCCCCAACAGCATCAGCCGACTGTGAATGGGAGGTTGTACATCAAGTTGTCATCCCTCGTGTTTGTAGGCAGGATATCATTCGAGTGGCTCATGATTCCAGTTTGGCAGGACACCTTGGAGTGAGGAAGACTGTGGCACGCATTTTGAAACACTTCTACTGGCCAGGTATCTTCAGGGATGTTTCCTGGTATTGTAAGTCTTGTCACACCTGTCAAGTTGTGGGGAAGTGTAATCAGACCGAAAAGGTTGCACCTCTAGTTCCCATTCCTCCTTTTGAGGCGCCTTTCACCCGTGTGTTGGTGGATATTGTGGGCCCTCTTCCTAAGACTTCTTCAGGATTTTCTTATGTGTTGACCATGATTGATATGGCTACTCGTTATCCTGAAGCCATTCCACTTAGAAATATCTCAGCAAAGAACGTGGTTAAGGAAATGCTAGGGTTCTTCACAAAGTTTGGTCTGCCCAAGGAGGTACAGTCAGACCGAGGAAGTAATTTCATGTCAAATGTTTTCAAGCAGTCTCTGAAAGAGTTGGGCATCACCCAGATCACGTCTTCAGCTTACCATCCCCAGACCCAAGGAGCGTTGGAGAGATATTATCAAACACTCAAATCGATGCTCAAGAAATACTGTTTGGAACATCAGAAAGACTGGGATAAAGGTCTTCCATTCGTTGTGTTTGCTGCAAGAGAATCTCCAAATGAATCACTGGGCTTCTCACCTTTTGAACTACTGTTTGGCCATGAAGTAAGAGGACCCCTTAAGTTACTCAAGGAATGCTGGCTGTCGGAGGAAGATGACGTCAACCTGCTGGAGTATGTGATGAAGTTCAAAGAACGGCTGTCCACTGCTTTACAGCTGGCGAGAGAGAATTTAGGAGCTGCTCAGGAGAAGATGAAGACTTGGTATGATAAGAAGTCCAGGTTACGCCACTTTCAGCCAGGAGATCAGGTTTTGATTCTGCTACCAGTTCATGGGCAACCTCTTCAAGCCAAGTTTAGTGGTCCTTATTTCGTGGAGAAGAAACTCAGTGATGTCAACTATGTCATCGCCACACCAGATCGTAGAAAGAGCAAGCAACTATGTCACATCAACATGCTAAAGTTATATCACAGGCGGGACGAAAATAATCCAGTCTGCACTGTAGCTGTTCCACCCGAGTCTACAAGTGAAGTTCTCCCATGCAGCATGAGCCTGAGTGATAGTTTGGGGAAGAATCCTGATATCATGAATGATCTCCAGACTAAGCTTTCTCATCTACCTCCCAAGGAAAGGCAGGAGTTTTCGGCATTACTGCAGGAGTACCCGCAAGTGTTCCGTGCTACTCCAGGAAGAACCACTGTGTTGATGCATGATGTCGATGTTGGAGACGCAAAGCCAATTAAATTGCCTCCTTACCGTGTGAACCCAGTCAAAGTTCCTCTCATCCAGAAGGAGCTTGGCTACCTGTTGGACCACAAGATGATTGAGCCCTGTCAGAGCGAGTGGAGTTCTCCTGTCACTCTGGTCCCTAAGCCAGGTGGGTCACAGCGGCTTTGCATTGACTACAGACGTGTTAATCAGATAACTAAAACAGACACTTACCCTCTCCCTCGTGTGGAAGATTGCATAGACAAGATCGGAAAGGCTAGGTACATAAGTAAGTTTGATTTGTTAAAGGGATACTGGCAAGTACCTATGACTGAACGTGCTAGGGAGATCTCATGTTTTGTAACACTAGGAAAGGCTTTTGCATGTTCGGTAATGCCATATGGTATGAAAAATGCACCAGCCACATTTCAGAAGCTCATGAATGTTGTAACAGAGGGTTTGGGAGGGTGTGTTGTTTATATTGATGATGTATTAATCTTCAGTGACAACTGGAAAGATCACCTATGCCATGTCAGTAAATTTCTTGACCGTTTGGTTCATGCTAATCTTGTAGCTAATTTATCAAAGTGTGAGTTTGGTCAAGCTAAAGTTCAGTACCTTGGGTATGTAATTGGTGATGGACATGTTGCACCACCAGGAGCTAAGGTTCAGGTTATAAGTGATCTTCCCAGACCTAAAAGTAGGAAGGAGCTACAAAGATTTTTGGGAATGGTAGGTTATTACAGGAGATTTGTTCTTAACTTTTCTATTCTTGTATCACCACTTACAGACCTACTGAAAAAGGGAGTTAAATTTGTCTGGACTGATAACTGTGAATCCTCTTTCAACAAACTTAAAGCTATTCTATTAAGTCAGCCAGTGCTCGCTGCTCCAAATTTTGCTAAGCCTTTTAAGATGGCTGTTGATGCAAGTGATACAGGAGCTGGGGCTGTTTTGCTGCAAGAGGATGATCAGGGTATTGAACATCCTGTATCTTATTACAGTAAGAAGTTCACTCCACCTCAAAAGAACTACTCAACTATTGAGAAAGAGCTTTTGGCCTTGATTTTGGGTTTACAGCATTTTTCATTTTATTTGTGTTCTGGTTTTGACCCCATAGTCATTTATACCGATCATAACCCACTGAAATTCCTTAGTAAGTTTAAAGATAAAAATCATAGATTGACAAGATGGAGTCTACTTCTTCAGGAGTATTCATTAGACATACAACATGTCAAGGGGAAAGAAAATGTTATTGCAGATTGCTTATCTAGACTTTAGACAGATTGTTTTAGAGTAATAAGAAATTTCCTTTGTAAATTTCTTTTTCTTTGTGGAGAGGTGTTACATAGCCTATGATTTCATCATCCTTTGTGTAATTTTAACGCACAGTTACTGCATGTTTGATCACGAGCGTGTTCTGCCTCATTCCCCCCCTTCTACCGTTATAGTAGAGTAAGTCGTCATTTCTGGAGTTCAGAGCAGGATTTTCATCTCTTTGTCCCCGTGGCTTCATTTGCGCGTCCTTCTTACAAGTTGTATCAGGCTCTGCTGGCCCCTATATAATGAGCTCAGTCTCTGCATCATTGCCACTTAGATCTGCTCCTCACTTTGTTCACATCTCTGTCCTCCCCTGTACAGATATTATTATTGTGAGTGCTCAAGAAATCTCCAAACATCTAGCAGCTGTGTGTAATTTGAGTATAACTGTTGCATTTTTTTCTTGTACTGTGTAGCATAAGGTTAATTCTTAGGCCTAGTGAGGTTTTTGATTAATGTTGGGTTATGTCAGTCATTTTTGATAATGGTTTGTATCTGTAATAATTTATCTGGCATTCACTGAGTATTATCTGGTATCTCATTTTATCAGGGCTGACTTAGATAAATTTACTCTTGCTAACTTCGTGTTAATAGAGGCTATTGCAGTTAACCATATATTTAACCTGTTTATTTTGCCATTACATTATCCTTATGAGTCCTGAATGTTTTGTTGTTAGTTTGTGCATTAAACTTTAACTTGTAATTTTACCTAACTCTTTTGTTTTGAACCTGGAACTTAACGGGACAGTAGTGATTTTTTAGTATTCTCACTTAAAGTGTACATTATCTTTCTCTGTTCCGTAACAATATATATATATATATATATATATATATATATATATATATATATATATATATATATATATATATATATATATATAATTTCCTCCAAACTTTAACCTACAGCTGTTCAAGTCTGTTACAGATATTTTATGAACAGAGGACACCAGTAATCTGGTGTACGGATTATTATTTTTTTTATTCATTTGGTTTTCCTTCCTCTGTTGTGTTAGTGATATATATATATATATATATATATATATATATATATATATATATATATATATATATATATATATATATATATATATATATATTTAAATATATATATATATATATATATATATATATATATATATATATATATATATATATATATATGTGTGTGTGTGTGTGTGTGTGTGTGTGTGTGTACCCGGTAATTTAAGGGTACCCGTAACTCATTCTCTTTTATAGCCTTCTCTTGCGTCGCCCCCTCCCCTTCCTGATTTTTCACATCTCCCACCTTCTCTTCCCTCCTTCATTCATATGTTTTATCTATTTCTATTCTCTTCTACAAATTTTCTTCCCCCTCTATCTCTTCTCTCCTCTTTTTATATTCTCCATATTTCTTTTCTTTTCTCCGTCCTTCCCTTCTTCCTCTTTTTTGTCACTTCTCCCTTGTACGTTTCTCTCCTCCTTCCTTCCTTTACCTTCTCCCTCTTTCTCTTTTTTCCTCATTCTTTCGTTTGTTTTCTTCTCGTAACTCCCTCTTCTCCATTTTCTTTTTCCTCTTTCTCCTTCACTTCACTCCCTGTTGTCTCTTCCCCCTCCTTTATCCTTCCTCCTCTCCCCACTCAGTACCTTTCCCATTCATTTCCTCCATCCTCATCCTTGCACCTCTCTCTTTCTCTTAACTCACTCCTATCTAAGTCCTTCCTATTCTCGGTCTACCTTCTACCACCCTGATTTCAAAGCGCACACACACACACACACACACACACACACACACACTTAAAGCTGTCTTTCTAGTGAAGACGACGACGGATACTATGTAACTAGGATGGTGTGTTTCTCAGTCTTTGGCATCTTCGTATGTGACTGTGTAGACAAATCCTGGATCGGCAAACTTTGCCACACAGTCGGCAGGTGAAGTCAGAGTTTCCTGGGAGAACCCTGTTTTGGTTGTGCCTCCGTTGTCCATTCTCTTCTCTGGCAAGGTTCCCAGCTTCCTTGAGATGAATGGATCCTTTGCAGCAGTGGGTTCGCCATTGTTTTCTATCTGAGGCATTGGTTTCACGACTTTTTGGCATGGCGCTGCATTTCTTTAGGGTTGTCCTTACTTGATCTTTATATCCCTGCCTCAATCTCTATCCCCTTGGGTTGCGAAGTGCTGCAGGGAGTTGGCCATACAGAACCTGACGGGGAAGCTGGTGCTCAGGCAAGCAGAACACATGTCCGACATATCACACTGGTAGTCATTTCTCTCCCAAGAACTATCATTATAAAGGCACAACTTTGCATACATCAGCAAAACAACACACCAGTTTTGAATGTAGTTGTTCTCTATTACCCAACAGCACAACACCATCTACTTCCTTTAAATTTGAAATACTCCAGCCTTCACTCTCCATTGCCATTATCATCCATTTCTCTATTGCTTAAGTTTTTCCCTCTCTCATAACCCCATTCATTTACATACTGACCTTCCGTGGGAACTGGTATTAGTGTAAGCCACTCATTAAAACAACTGCCTACTGTTATACAAGCTTCACTACCATCAGAACTGTGAGACAGTTATGTCACTGTTTCTTTTGCACTGGTAAATAACAACTGAGAACAGAGACAAGATGTTCCATAACCTCATCTCGTGATTGTTAGAATATACACCTCATATCGCAGTAAAATCTATCTATATCCGAATGTGACGTATTGGCTTAATTTTGGTTTTGGATTGAACAAAGTTTCTTACATATTTATAAAGAAGGGAAGCTTTGCGAGCTTATGGGACTATATCTATATTCTTTCATTTTTATGTTTGTTGTTTATGGGAGGATTCTGATGACCGACAGAGAGAAAGATTAAATTCATGTTTATGAGGATAAGGTGTTCGCCTAGAAGCTCTGAAAGTGGGGTTCGGTGCGGCTCAGTTACTGAAATATTTTGTAAACTCACACCACATATCACATTACAGACTTAAATAGAATTATTCTAGCTTGTCTCGACCCAAATTGACTTGAGTCGATGTGTCTTTACCTCCGCTACCTACATAAAAAATATTCAGAATGCTAAGTCAATTCCGAGTATATTCTATGGCAAAATTGGAGCTAATATTTTAACCTTACCCTCTTTGGTCACTGAGACTCGGCACAATCGGAGGCAACGAATCCAAAAAATCACACACACACACACACACACACACACACACACACACACACACACACACACACACACACACACACACGTGCCACCATCACTCCCAGGCCTCACGTTTCCTGTGCTGAAGTTACTTTCATTCTTGAAACTTTTTCTCCTCTCCCTCTCTCTCTCTCTCTCTCTCTCTCTCTCTCTCTCTCTCTCTCTCTCTCTCTCTCCTTCATCAGTTTCCTGTATCCTCCTCGTACCACCTCTCCCCCCATTCCCCACCCCACTGATCGCCTTCTTTTTGTCACTTTTTTTTTCTTATTTTTTTGTTTCTTTAGCATTTCTCATTTATTCTCCCTGACTAATATGCACTCTCCAGCTTTCTTTTTATTTCTTAATATAACCCTTCATTTCTTACTTTCATTCTCCTCTCCACTCTCCCTTTCTCCTCTCTCTTTCTCCTTATTGTTCCTTCCTCCTTTCTCCCCTCTCCTAACTTTTCCCTACATTTTGCTCTCATTTCTCTTAACATTTGTCTGTTTGTCTGTCAGTCCAGGTGTTAAATTTCTTTTCTCAGTTTTCATTTCCATTTTCTCCTACCCCTCTTATTCACCTCCTGTACTCTCATTTTCTTTTCTTTCTCTCCCTCCTTCCTGCTGTTTCCCCTGGCCAGCAACCATTTTCCGCTCTCTTCATTCCTTTTCCACAATCTTCCTCACTCCTTCTTCTTTCTTTCATTTAATTCTCTCCCCAGTTCCACCTTTCTCTTCTACATTCCTCTCTCCTTCTTCTTTTCCCCGCCCCCGCATCTCCTTTCCGTGTGGTGTCATCTCTTCATTCCTCTAACATTCTCCCTCTCATACTTCCTTCCATATCCTTGCATCCTCCCCTCTCATTCCCCTCTCCCCACTCAAGTCCTCCACCCCATCTTTCTTCCAATCCTTCTTTCCTTTTTCCTATTCTCCAGCTTCCCTTTCTTATTCCCGTCCTACCACCCTCTACCCTTCCGGTCCCCTCTCTCCTCTCCGTCACTCGTTCCACACTCTCTCTCTCCCTCTCTCTCCTCTCTTTACGCTTGTCTTTTTTTTTTTTTTTCCTTTCACCTCTACCCCTCTCCATCCCTCCGTTTCACCATCCTCTCTCCGTCCCATCTCTCCTTCCAGTCCCCCCTTCACTTACCCTCAACACTGTATTTCCCCTTCAGCTCTTCCTGCACACTTCTCTCGTCCAGTCAAATTTTCTCTAGTAAAATCTTCCCTTGTGTTGCGTCTCTGTGTATCCTGTGGCGAGGACACTTTCATTCCTTTGGTAAGAAAGGTGTGTGTTGTTTGTTTGGTCCTTGAATGCATGTGTGCGGCCATATGCGTGTGTCTGCAGGGATAGGGAAGGCTTGTGGTGTTGTGGGGTGGTGTGCAGTTTTTTTTTTTTTTTTAATGGGGGGAGGGGGTTGAACACTGCACTACATGTTTACGATAATGTGTCTGTTTCTCCTACTGTGGTCTAGTTCCCCTATGCACTGTGCCTGTATGAATGCACCTGTGTCCATGCATGTAGCCTACAGTACGTATGTGCATGCGTATATTCTTACAGATTTTGCATTCATATAAGTATAAAAAATGAACTTGCGTATGTATATATGTATGTATGTATGCGCCTACGTTTGTATGTGCATACGTATGCACGCATACATATATGTATGTAACAGAATTACTATCGCATTGTTGTCATTTAACCCTGTTCTATTTGGCGAGCAGAGGTGCTGATCGCAGGTAAGCAGCTGCCCCTACTGGGTCATGGGATGGGTTCCTTTTACTTTTGATGTTGAGTCTGCGTCTTAATGTGGCATGTTGTGCAATGGTACATTACGTATGTTGTTTTGTTTAGGCCTGTTTTTCAAGCGGTGCACATACCATGTGTGATACTAGCCAACCCAAATTTAAACTAGTAATTGAGGAGGGCTGGGCGATGTCCTGATGTACGCCTATCTAGGTAAAATCGATCAGAAATGATGGGTAAATATCAGGGGGTGGAGGGCTTGTAACATTGTTCTGATCTAGCTGTTGCAATGCCTTTTTCGTGATCAGAGTGTTGGAATGTCTGGTGGTGTGATATTCTTGAAGTGTGTCTAGTAATGTTTCTGTGGTGATTGTTTCATGTTTCTAGTTGTGCTGTATGGTTCCGTCGTGTAATGACAGAAGCGGTGCTAGTTAAGAGAAATTGTCTTGGAGAACTGTGTACCTCTCATATCGCTATCCTCTAACGGAGAAGACTTTAGCTACAAATGATGTTTTTTTTTTTTTTCTTTTATGTGTCCGACTCTGGGCATAGGCTTCACAGCCTGCTCTCAAGGCCCAGTAGTCCTCCTACATACCATACACCTCTCTACATGTCACCACTTCGGCGCTAACACCCACTGTCCATATTGGATACATGCTAGGGCTTTTCTCATACAGGACTGGTGTATTGGTATTAGCGGGGGTACTTTTATGACATGTCGGCGGGTCATCTGGTAGATCAGGAAAGTCTGCTCTTATGAAATTCAAATCCTTAAACTGTTCCCTGCCCCAGCCGGGATTCGAACCTGGGTCCATCAGGACCGCAGGCCGCCTCTCTACCGATTCAGCCACCGCCTCCCCCAAGCAGGGGGAGTGGTTTTGGTCCAGCTAGTTATAATGTGTAAAGCATTACTCTGTATGATCTGCAAGGTGTTGTAATGGGTTGTAGATAGCATGGAAGCCTATGTCCCGGAGGCATAGGACATCATTGTTCTGATTTATTGTTTTTAGAGTAGTGATAGTGTTTCTTTTTGTTGTCCAGAGTCCGTCCCTGTAAGTGCCCTGAGTACACTGTGTTTAGGGGTGCACCGGCTCCTGTTGTCTTGTATGTGGTCCTTGAAGATGAGTCCAGTGCCACATGTCACTCTAGGAGCTGTAGTGGAAGGAATGTGTGGCAAATATGTAACCCCTTCCACTCCTAAGCACGACACCTAAGGAAACGTGGGGATCACTGATGGAGAGGATAGATGATGTGTACGTATAATGCGGGAGGAAGGGGAATCGAGGGAAACACGGGGGGGTCGAAGAGTACGAGGGGAGATGTCAGGATGTGACAGGAAAGAGAGGATGACGAGGGTAGGTGTGAGGGGTAAGTGATGGAAAGAAATGAGGTGTATTTGGTGGAAAGAGAAAGAGGAGTATTATTATGGGTGGATGAGGGAAAGAAGGGAGAAGTGAGGGGTGGATGAGATGTGAAGGAGAGCTATGAAGGATTGACGAGCGGAAGAACTAATGATATCAGGGATTAGTAAGGTGATGAATGGGACGAAATATTGTGCTGAAATAACAGTGAAGGGACACTGACAGGAAAGAAGAATTATATTAGCCACTTGTGAGGAGAAAGGGGGAAAGGAAGGAGCTGTGAGGGCTCGATTTTAGGGAAGAAGGGTGAAGGAAACAATAGGAGACTGTATGAGAGGTTGGCGAAGGGGGGAGAATAGGATACCATAGAGCAGCGTTTCTTAACCTTTTCTGACCTCAGCACCCCCTGCAGTAAAGCCACACAGTCCAACACCCCTTACATCTGGTTACTGGGACTACAGTTGCTATACTGCTACCCTTACTACACTACTACAAGGATAAAGTAAAGTGAAGTACTCCTTGACAGTTTATTTTATACATTCTCCAAAAATAAAATATCAACGATACCAATGCTAAGCAAAACCAATACAGTAATATCTAGATATACAATACCCCTAGATGTGATATCCCGGCTTTACCAAACCCTGTCTAGCGATGGCCAGACCCAAGTTTAATGATGGATTTGATTTTTTTTACTAATTCTGATGATATTTTACATTGAAATTTTGTGTTTAGGTTGATTTATAAACTGTTTTTCTACTAAGATTAATGTGTTTTAGCCATAGATGGGGTGAACATTGTCATCTTGGGATACAGTTTACTAAACTTCATTTTTTCCAGACTATAATTTACGGTTTTCTTATTTTATTTGTTGGTTTTAGTGAGGTATTTACAGGTGTTAGCTTGTTTTACAGTTGTTTGGCCATTTAGATTGGCTTTAAACTTGTTTTGGGGCTAATTTGGATGAGTTTTGGACTTGATTGGGGGTAAAACCCAAGGCTGGTAAACACTTCCCATTACTTTACATGTTAAAAGTACCCTGATATATGATACCCCGCTTAATGATGGGGTTTTACCTAACCAATTACATCGTTAGAATGGGGTATGCCTGTATATGTTGCATTTTCCAGCACCCCCTAAAATTGACTTCAGCACCCCCTGGAGTGCTAGCACCCCAGGTTAAGAAACACTGCCATAGAGGATGGGAGACGTAAGGAAGGGGTAAGGGGAAAGAGGAGAAGTGTTAGGGGAACCAGCGATTGGCAAGGGAAGGTGCTACGCATGGATAAATTGAGGTAAGGGAATGATGCAGAGGCAAACGTAAGGGGTTGCTGAAAGGAGAAAGAGGAGGTGAGGGATCGGTGAGGGGAGAAGGGAAAGTGGAGGCGGTGTGGTTCAGTATGCATGTGTAGTGGATTCAATCACAGCTCGCCGTGCTCTTCTGACTACCAATATGTAACGCTTAGGAATTTGGGAACTGGTAGGTGGTGACGACCATCATCCACTCACTTGATATAGTGCTGCCTACTTCTTCCTTAGCCTTTATCATTCTTTTTTTGTGTCTGACCTCCTCTCTTCCTATTTCTCCCATCTTTCCTGTCAATTCTTATTGCTCTTCTTTCCTTTACAGGTGGCTTTACATTAAGTGAAACGCCAAATGGTTTCCAGTAAGCCAAGAAACCATTTACAACGCTGGGTGGTAACCATATAACTAAACCTTACGAGCTCCCTACGTGTCAGCAAGTGGGTTGGTGGAGGGTTAGTGCCCCTTCCCCGTAAAATAAATAACTCGAAGTCAAATGGCCACCCCTTACGGGATTATGGGGTCTAACAATAGCTAGATATATAATAAACCACAACGAATGAGGTGCTGGCAACAATATGTATACAAATTATCTCTCTGTCGGCAAGTAATGTTAAAAAGAACTAATCTGGTACGTTCTTAAATTTTGCAGACTACAATCTTGGTATACTTTGGATCTTCTTTCATCAATGTCTTTAGGTGGGAAGAAAGGACTGGAACAATGATGATGATGATGATGATGATGTATAGTTCGAGTCACTTTTTGTACACATCCCAAAGACTAAGTCCTGTTCCACATTGTATGTATGAATGGTGCCCGTAAAACTATCGAGGGTGTAACTAAAGACTGTATAACTAAAGAATGTATTGCGCTTTGTAGCACTATAATTCATCCCAGAGATTCAGCGTTTTTCCACAATAGAAATTATACACCAGTGTCATCAAAATGTTCTAATAGTAGCCTCACCAATTTGTAATGCATGACCAGAGATTCATGTCGTTGCTTTTCGTACATTAGCCACAATTCTAGCTGCTATATACTACATGTTGCTGTGGATGGAAGAATAGATGCAGAAGTGAAGTTTAGAATAAATGAAGTAGGAAAGGTGCTGGGAGGAATGAAAAAAGTGTTTAAATGTCGTTCGCTTAGAATGGATGTAAAGAGAAGGATGTATGAGGGTGTTGTGGTACCGACTGCGTTATATGGGGCTGAAACATGGAATATGGGTGTAGCAGAGAGGAAAAGTTTGAATGTAATGGAGATGAGGTGTCTGAGGAGTATGTGTGGAGTGACGCGTATGGATCGGGTGCGAAATGATGAAGTGCGAAGGAGAACTGGCGTTGTTCGGGAGATGGCTGGTAGAATTGAGCAGAGGGTGTTGCGATGGTTTGGGCATATGGAGAGAATGGATAATGAGCGATTGGTGAATAAGATAACTAGATCTGATGTGAGAGGTGTAAGGCTGAGAGGAAGACCACGAATAGGATGGATGGACAGTGTGAAGAGAGCGTTGGATGCGAGAGGGATGTCTGTTGAGCAAGGAAGAGTGGCTGTGCGTGACAGAAATAAATGGAGAAAAATTGTGAATGAATAAGTGATGACGCAGCCCTGAGGGGATATTCTCCCGCATTTGGTCTAATCAGCTAGTCAGGTCAGGTGCGGGTAAGGGGATGGGTCTGTTATGATGTGGCAGGGGTAAACCAGTTGTGCTGTCGGGCCCTGCTGCGGATGTCACTGATTGTATTGCGCAGTTGACCCTTGTGCGGTGTGGTGCGGCGAGGATCTGTCCGTTCTCCCCTTTGGGGCTAAGATGCGAATGAATGTGTTTGAATGGATGAGTAAATGGGGAGTGTGTCGTCCTGTCTCGGCTACCTCCCTTTCCTTGGGGGAAGCAGCCCCCAGATAGATAGATAGATATACTACCGGACAACACTATATCACACGCGAGCTACTCACGCACCATATAATAGAACGTTCGAGAGTAAGACTACGTAAACTGTCTGCCGCTGATTTTTCCCAGCTAAGTTTGTACCGCGCATCATACGTGACTAATAATAATAATAATCATCATCATCATCAGATCATCATCAGCATCAGCATCATCATCATCAGCATCATCAGCATCATCATCATCATCATCATCATCAGCAGCAGCAGCAGCAGCAGCATCATCAGCATCAGCATCAGCATCAGCATCAGCATCATCATCATCAGCATCATCATCATCAGCAGCAGCAGCATCAGCAGCAGCAGCATCAGCAGCAGAATCAGCAGCATCAGCAGCAGAATCAGCAGCATCAGCAGCAGAATCAGCAGCAGCATCGTCAGCAGCACCGTCAGCATCGTCAGCATTATTATTATTAGCATCATCAGCATTATTAGCATCATCAGCATTATTAGCATTATTAGCATCATCAGCATTATTAGCATTATTAGCATCATTAGCATTAGCATTATTAGCATTAGCATTATTAGCCTTATTAGCATTATTATTATAGAAATAGTGATACTACGAGTTTTGACAAGAACAATATAACTCACCATAGGTTTGATGAGTTATAATAATGATAATAATAATAAATAGATAAATAAATACTGTACATTTTATAAAAGAAGTCATAAAGACAATGTGTGCCTGCAGTCAGTTGTTTCCTCTTGATCCTAACCCAGACTTGCATGAGGAGTCCCTCCTGGGATACTGACAGGGCACGACTCATTGGGCCCTTTCAAGCTGGCATCTATCATTTTGGCTGCTGGTAATGTCTCTGGGGCCCTTGCAGTCCGATGATGGGATAGAGAGGAACTCCAATGCCCCTGTCCTGTTTTTAATGGACATCAGGGTGATACAGAGTACACACGAGCCCTAAGTGAGAGACGCGCATTTGATCATCTGTGGGCACTATGTATGGGGGCTTGGAGCGTTCTAAACCTCTCATAGGAACAACCGACTGCCTCCATTATAGTGAGAGGTGCTTCAACTAAGGGTTAGCATAGCTGCAGTCTCTGAGATGAGGAGGCTTGGTCTTTGTGAGATGAACTGTGATGGTTATACATACTACTGGTTTAGCTGTGACATTGGTGTCCATCCTGAGGATTGTGTTGCGGCAGTTTTTGCTCATTCTGCTCTTTGTGCCAATAGGCCTACTCCTGTTACTGAAAATATAATGCTGCTAAGTCTGAAGGATATTTTCCACTTCAAATCACTTACTGCAATGTCCGCTTCTACTGAGATTACGGTAGTGATCTTGAGGAGAAAGAGCTGTTCTCCTGCAACTCGACTTATATGTGGAACAGTGCTCCTTGTGGAATACATTGCTGGTCCTGGATAGCTTCAGTACAATCGCTGACATTGACAAGAAAGGCCTCGAGGAATGTGTAGGTTCCCATGGCTCTGGAACTAGGAGTTTCAGTAGCTTTTACCTTCTCGATTTTACAAAATTTTGCAAGTTCATATTTGCTAGATCTTTGCACCAGGCTCTTGGTGTTCACTGTTGCACTTAGTTTTTCAGTACGGGAGGCACTGGTAAGGAGACTGACCTTATCATTGTAGGTAATCAGTGGAGGATCCTTCAGGACATTAAGATTTTCAGAAGTGGTGAGTTCTTTCGTACTGATCACACACTAAAGAGGTTCCAGCTTGAGAAAGTCAGAGTAAGGGAGAGGTATGGAGAAGGCAAACAACATGCATCCAACTACTAGAAGATGAGAACAGGCATGATATATCTATATTATGGGGGGGGGGAGGAATCCTGAACAGATTGCGCAAATTTTCTGTGTAAGCACACTCTTAGAAACGTGGACAAGGCGATTTCTGGAGGAAAGCAGAACGGAGAAGGGTCATCATTCAGATCACCCCTGTTATCACACCAATACATGTCCAGAATGTAATCACGACGATAGAAGACAACACCTACAAGTAGTGCTTTTGTCGTAAAACTCGAATTCCACGAGGAATAAATCACCCGAATAATTGTGCTTATCTCGTCTGGGCCTTTCGAACTCTAGCCTGTAGTACTAATTTCGTCACTCATAACCAAGCATTCGATTATCATTCTAATGTAACCATCCTAACATGTAGAATAGCTTGGACAACATTGCTTGATAACACTGAAATATAATGACGATCTCAGCTTATAATGACTAGTTTAATCTATGAAGTTAAACTAATAAAGAAGTAAAATTGGTATCCGGACATGTCTTCAGCTAATTGAATTGCAGTGTTGTTGACATGGCATTAACAAGAGATATGGAACGATTCATATCTATCTATCTATCTATCTATCTATATCTATATCTACATCTGTATCAGTATCTATCCATCTATCTATCTATTTATCTATCAATCAATCAATCCAGCTATCTATCTATACAGATAGAGAGATATATATAGGGGAAAACTAGCAGTCCACGTGCTACTCGTCTGGAGCAAATAGCATGCCAGTGCTACCAAGCGTTCGTATGACAAAGCAGAGTGCACCAAAACTTGAGCCTTTAGCAGATATTCTCATCCAATTTCATGACATGACGTTTGTCTTTCACTGTACGTGAAAAGAGTTTAGTATATACGAGTGACATTGAAGATTGGAAGAGGCAATGAAGATGTTTCGATGTGGTAAACGAAAATGTGAATAAATGAGGTGCCGGTATGAAAATGAAGAAACAAAAAAGAGGATGCGAAGTTTAATATATTTGGAGACGTACCCTACAATAAACGGAAGAAGAAGTTCACACACTTTATTAGGATATACGACCATAATAAAATACTTAACAATGGCTTTCTAAACCTAGTGATGCGATCGTGTAATTGTTTTCAACTGTACATGACAGGAGCCGCACGCATTTCTAATGTTGGTAGTCTACAGGCGTCGTATATATATATATATATATATATATATATATATATATATATATCATGATTATATATATATATATATATATATATATATATATCATCATCATCATCAGCCATATGAGTATCCACTGCATGACCGGCCTATCCTGACCGAAGTCGGGACGATACAGCCAATGTATCTCTACCAAGTGGCTTAGCCTGTCTGGTAGAGATTGTATGTAGGGTGAGAAGTGCTTGTAAGTGTAATTGTAGTATTGAAGTGACTTTGGATGTGTGTGTAGTCTGTGAACCAAGTGTAATCGACCCGCGCAAGCCGACTGGGTGCAAGCATTCTTTATAGTATGCGACACTGGTTCAACCACAGGACCCCTTGTGTCTGCCAATGCAGTACGTGGCCGGATGAACACTCCCAAAGTTTATTACCCTGGCGAGGAGCGAACCGTGGTTCACCCGTGTACGAAACGCACACTCTACCACTGTACCACAGAGGCTCCATATATATATATATATATATATATATATATATATATATATATATATATATATATATATATATATATATATGTGTGTGTGTGTGTGTGTGTGTGTGTGTGTGTGTGTGTGTGTGTGTCATATTTTATACAAAATTCGTGCAGAAGTATAATAATCGCCAAGGAGTTGACCCTTTAATTTTGGGAATAGGTCAAGAGACAAGGTCACAGGACTGGATCACCATTTGATCTTCCAAAATCAACTCAAATAAACTGTATACGTTTTAGTCTAAACTTGGTGGAATGGTTCAGTCTACGACACAGTCGAAGTGAGTCAGATTTGAGAACAGTCAGTCAAACGTCATGGCCACAGGGCAAAGCCAAATTTTGACTCGTGTGTCTGTGTGTGAGCAAAATAACGAACATTTTAAATCTGATATAAAGCAAACTTAGTGGAATGGTCAAGGATTAACCAAGGGGTTGACCTACATGTTTTGAAAACAATAGGCCAGGGGTTAAGGTCACAAGGCAAGGTTTAACTTAAGCAGTTTTTTGTCTGAGTAATGGAAAAGCTAAACCTTGCATAACATATCAGGGTAAAACATGGATGAAGGGAATCGATTTTTTGGACAACTGAAGAAGGTGAAGGTCACAGTACATAGTCAAATGTTCGGCCATCAGAACAACTGGTAGGCACAATGGTACTGAAGGGTAATGCATTCTGTAAATGCGCACTCGTGTCTTTTGTTAGTTCCGACTTCCCTCCACTTCATCGCCTTATCTCCATTGGTTTACACTGGTTTTCTATAATGATTCCTTCCGTCAGATCCATTGGACTCATTTCTCAATATGACCTTAGCTACTCCCAACTCACCTCGCCCCGGCCCCCGTGCCTCTCTAGTCCTCTCAATTTCCATCTATCATTTCATTCGTTTCATTAACAACCTCAGTCAGTCCATTGCAGAACAGACTCAGTTGATGATGATGTTGTTGTTGATGATGATGATAAAGAAATACAGAAGGAGATGGACAGGGATAGGGGGGAAATGAGTGGAAGGTGAAGGATGGTGAGGTTAGAGTGGAGCTGAGAGTGGATGGGAGACTGAAAGTACAATACACGTTGATGGGTAATCATGAGTACTCTCTCCATCCCTCCTTCTTCCTCTCTTCCTTTCCCCTCCATTCCCTCCCTCACCTACCCTTCCCACCTTTTTCACCTCTTCCTCCTCATACCCTTCGTAATCACCCACTCTCCTCCCCCTCACCTTCTCCCTTTTCTCACCTTCCTCTACCCTCCCCAGTTCCCTTCGTCCCACCTACACCATCACCCTCCCATCCCCACCTTTCACTTCCTCTTTCTTAATCCCATCTTTATCCATTATTTCTCATCTACTCCATTTTTTACCGCCCGACCCCACCTCTCCCTTTCACAACTATCACTTCCTTTTTTCATCATTTTCGCAATTTCCCTTCACCTCCTTGCCCCCAACGTCCTGTTTTGTTTTCTTTCTTTCCATCATTTTCGCACATTCCCCTTCTCTCCCTCCCCATTATCATCATCTTTTACGGCTGCCCCTTACCCTTTCATCCTCTTCCCGTATAACAATCTTCTTGTTATCTATTCCCCCATTCTCCTTTCCTCACTAACCCCCTTTCCTTCCCTCACCGCTCCTCTCACTTCCACACCCAAACAACCCTCTCCTTCCCGTCCTCCCCTATGGTTATACCCCGTAATGAGGCCACGAAATTTGCATATCACGGATTTAGATATTGCCGGATTTCAGTTATTAGATTGCGAAGCAATTTCTGTCTACTTTTGCTTCTTAATGGTGCCAACCAAATAAGGCACCGTAATGGAAAAACTGGCCTGCGCATCCAGCCTACGTTTTCGTTATCCTGAGTAGTTCGAGAAAAGAGTACCAGTATGTTTCACACGTTCGCTGGTGTAGCAAAATAAAAAACAGAATCGTGGTACGTGATGCATGCCATAATTTAATAACTTCTATCTTGGAGTCACATTGCACTTGAGAAGCTCAGGACATATGACATGTATCCTTTTTTTTTTTTTGTCAGTTATTTTGAAATATTGTAGTATACTTCGTATTTTATCAAGTAATTGCTTATAACTGCAGTCGCTGATAGGAAGTCGAAATTATTATGGAACCAGAGGTCTCATTCGGTTCATCAGAAAACAAATAGGCTTATAGTTTGTGATTAATGTTAAATGCTAGAATCAGTAATATAATAAAAACAAACACTGTCATCTCTACAACCATCACCATCTACCATAGTCCCCATTACTGCCATCATGCCTATTGCTATCATCACAACCAATACCACTACCCTTCACGGCAATATCTGAGTATCCATGGTACACAGACGAAGGTGGTTTCTGAGGTTCTAGTGTAATGCTAAACTTCAGATTTGGATGGCAGGCTTGAGCTGCAGGCTGAAGTCAGTAGAGGAGAAGACTCAAGAGGAGAAGTCCTGATAGTCAAATGAAATTATGGATAGATCATCTAATCGACCAAATGAAGGACATCAGCGCTCTTCTGTCTCTTGTAGATATTGTACATTTGTAAGTATAGTCAACCAAAAAAAAGTATCGGCCATCTTACTGCACAAATCTTTCCCAAATATGGACAGTGCATTGTGATATATGGGGCACCCGGTAATTATAAGTGCAAATATTGTTTGTTTGTTCTTTTTTTTATGTGTCTGACTCTGGGCATAGGCTCCACAGCCTGCTATCAAGGCCCAGCAGTTCTCCTACATACCATACACCTCTACATGTCACCACTTCGGCACTAACACCCACCGTCCATATTGAATACATGCTAGGGCTGTCTCATACAGGACTGGTGTATTGGTATTAGCGAGGGTATTTTTACGACATGTCGGTGGGTCTTCTGGTAGATCAGTAAAGCCTGATTGAATGAAATTCAAATCCTTAAACTGTTCCCTGCCCCAGCCGGGATTCGAACCTGGGTCCGTTAGGACTACAGGCCACCTCTCTACCAATTGAGCCATGTGCTTGGTAATTCTTACAACTCCATGTCATATAAATTGTTACATATTGGATGGTGTACTGTTTTGAAGCAATATGTTAACCAATTTATGTGCATCAGCAAGTCACTCATTTTCATTACTGTTGATCCCCAGGTGTACGATACTTATTTGGTTGTCTGTACAAAAGTGAAAAAAATAAGGAAAATATGTAAACTAGTTTACTTAATGTTCTTAGGGTTAAATACCCCTTTTATAATCTTCTTTGGCTGCCCTTTCAAGTCACCTACCTCCTCCACTCATTATGATAATAATAATAATTAGTGGTAGGTGGGGCGCCCATCATTCACTCACTCAATATAGAGTGATGCCATATGAGCTCTACACTGAGTGACAAGCCAAATGGGTTCCTGTACTCAGGAAACCATTTACTACGCTGGGTGGTAACCATATAACCGGGGTTCCTGGCAGGGTTAAGTGTCCCCCAGATTACCCTATCCAAAATCACTTAATCATGGCAGTCGTTTCAGAGAGCCTCGGAGGGCCCAATACCTGTCCAGGGCCCCAACCAAATGGGCAGACTCGCGTGGCCATGTGGAATGTGAGAGGTGTGAATGAGGAAAGCAAGAGGGTGGAAGTGGTGAATGTGTTCAAGAGTGCGCGATATGCTGTGATGACATTGTGTGAAACGAAGGTGAAAGGGCGCGAAGTGGAGAAGTGGGAGGGTGTGAAATGTGAAAGATCAGGAATGAATGGGAGAGGAAGATGTAAGGAAGGAGTTGCTTTGTTGATGAATGAGGTGTGGCAGAGTGGAATGAGAGACTACAAATATGTCAGCTGTAGGTGCATGTATGTCAAATTCAAATTGAGAAGGTGAAAGTGGCAGTGATTGTAGCGTATGCACCGTGTGAGGACAGGAGTGAGAGAGAGAAAGACAGGTTTAGGGATGAGCTGGGTGAAGTAGTGGGAGAAATGCCCAGGAGCTATAAAGTGATCGTGATGGGGGATATGAACGGAAGAGTAGGCACTGGTCCTGAGGATGACATAATGGGTTGTTATGGAATACCAGGAGAAAATGACAATGGGAATCGACTAAAGGATATGTGTCAGGAGAGGAGGTTGTGCATTTGTAATTCGTATTTCAAACAAAGATGCACATAAATATACATGGTATAGAGGAAACGGGGATCGTGTTGAGAGAAGCCAGATTGATTACGTGCTTGTAGAGAGGTCGATGATGGGAATGGTTGCTGACACGAGGGCTGTGAGAGGACGATGTGGAGGTCTGTCGGATCATATGATTGTGGTATGCAAGATCAAGCTGAGAGGAGTGAGGTGGATCAAGAGAGAGAGGAGCAGTCAGGATGAAAGACTGAAAGTTGAGAAGCTGAGGATCATAGAAGTGGCAGATGAGTACAGGACCAAAGTAGAGGACGAGTTAGAATCAATGAATTGGAATGAATGGGATCTGGACAGCCTGTGGAATGTATATAGGGATTGCTTAGTTAGGAATGCTAAAGAGGTGTGTGGTGTGGCAAGAGTATCAACAAAAAAGATGGATACAGCATGGTGGGATGAGGAGATTAAGAGAGCGGTGGAGGAGAAGAGGAAGATGTGGCTGAAGTGGTTACAGGATAGGGGTTCAGTTGAAACAAGAACTGAGTATATCGAGAGCAAGAAGCACATAAAGAGACTAGTGAAGAGGAAAAAGAAGAGGTAAATGATGATTTGGGAAGAAAAATTAATGCTAACTACTCTGAAAATAGGAAGTTATTCTGGAAAGAAGTGCGGAAATGTAGAAGTGAAAGCGGACAGAAATGTGATAATGTGAAGGATCCATGTGGTAGGTTACTAACCCATGGAGATGAGGGATCAGATGGAAAGAATATTTTGAAAACCTGGTGAATGGGAATAGAGAGAGCAGAGAGGCTGTAAACATGATTGGTTTTCAGGGTGTGTAGAGAAGGAATGCAGTGCCAGGAGACGTGACACTCGCACAGGTGAAGAGCGCTGTGAAACGGCTGAAAAATGGGAAAGCAGCTGGGGTTGATGAGGTGTATGCAGAGATGCTTAAGTGTAGTGGAAAGAGTGGAATGAAGTGCTTGTTGGAGATATGTAAGAAGGCATGGATGAGTGAAACTGTGCCTACAGAGTGAAAAAAGGCTGTGATTGTACCCCTGTACAAAAATAAAGGTAAGCGAAGTGAGTGCAAGAATTATCGTGGCATAAGTTTATTGAGTATGGCAGGGAAGGTATATGGAAGAATTATTATAGAGAAAGTAAGAGAGATATCAGAAGTCCTAGTGAGTGATGATCAGGGTGGTTTTAGGAGTGGCAGAGGATGTGTGGATCAAGAATATGCAGTGAGACAGATAGCAGAGAAGGCTTGTCAGAAAGACAATAAGGTGTTTATGGCATTCATGGATCAGGAAAAAGCATACGACAAAGTAGACAGAGAGGGATTTTGGAAAGTTTTGCGCATGTATGGTGTAGATGGTAAGCTTCTAGGTGCTGTCAAGAGTTTTTATGATGGTAGCGAAGCATGTGTAAGGGTTAATGGGCATCTAAGTGAATGGTTCACGATCGGTGTGGGCGTGCGATAAGGTTGTGTGATGTCCCCATGGCTCTTCAATATATAGGCTATATGGATGGGGTGATGAGAGAAGTCAAAACACGAGTAATGGAGAGAGGGATGGCGTTGATAATGAGTGGTGATGGATGGAATATCTCAAATTTTTTGTATGCTGATGATGCAGTACTGCTTGCAAGTTCCGGACAAGAACTTTGGTAGGCCAGTGCAGTGTTTTGCTGATGTCTGTGAGCATCGTGCCTTGAAAGTAAATGTAGAGAAGAGTAAAGTGATGGTTATTGATTCCCAGTGTGATGCCACAGTGAATGGAGAGAGACTGAAATTGGTGAGAGAGTTCAAATAATTGGGTACAGTGATAGAAAAGAGAGGAAAATGTGCAAAAGAAGTTGAAAGTAGAGTGACACAAGGAAATAAAGTAGCTGGTGCAATGAAAGCCTTGATAAGAAAGAGAGGCTTGAGTGTTGCAGCTGCACGAGGCTTACATGAGGGAGTGTTAGTGCCAACTCTAACATATGGGTGTGAGACTATGGTGTGGCATGAAAATGAAAAGTCAAGAGTAGGAGCAGTGGAGATGGGACTGCTGAGGAATATATGTGGAGTACAGAGGGTGGATAGGATACGAAATAATGTGATTCGTGAAAGGTGTGGAGTGAGGAAGTTGGTGGACACCAGGATCGAAGAGAGTGTCCTGAGATGGTATGGTCATGTGAAAAGAATGGATAACAATAGAGTGGTGAAAAGGGTATACCTGAGCGAATTTGAAGGAGGGAGGAGGCGAGGTAGGCCAAGGAGAAGGTGGAGAGATATGGTGGATGAATGTTTGAGGAAGAGAGGTTTAGAAGTCGGTAAGGCTAGGAACTGACAGGAGATCGAGCTGGCTGGATGAATGTTGTGAGGAGAAGTGCATGATCTGGGATTTTGGCACCCCTTGTGAGCATGGCAACGTGTAGATTGACTCAATCGGATACTTTTGTGTGAAGCTGCAGAATGTGGTGAATGTTTCTGGCGTATCCGGTAGAGCCAGGATTCCGGGGGCTTGAATTATGAGTGAATGGAAGTGTGGCCTATTTTGATTGGGCAAGTTTGTGCTGTCTGGACATTGCTACTCCTCACCCTGCCCTTGGGTGGGAAAGGAGGTCCGTATGATGATGTTGATGATGAAAAAAAAAAAAATCTGAGTGTTGTAATTCTATGGGTGAAGGATATTTCTGTGGCTGAAAAATTGTCTGTTCAGAAGTGTTGTACAATAACTAGTCTGCAGTCTTTGTTCAATAGGAGGTTTAGACTATTCTAAAGGTAAATTATGGTGACAACTCACCAGTTCTCTCTGTCTCTGTCTGTCTGTCTGTCTGTCTGTCTGTCTGTCTCTCTCTCTCTCTCTCTCTCTCTCTCTCTCTCTCAAACACAGACACTCTTGTATTGTATTGCACACCACCTTCTACTTCAGACCAGGACAGCCTTGCGTTGCACATTCGTCTTTACAGCTCTTGTGAACCTACCCTGTATCTAATCATAATATAGTGTGTATAAGAAATGGATTGGACGAAGTCTAACACAAATGAAAACTCCTCTAATAAGGATTGTTTGCTCCTGCTTAAAACGCTAAAAGTTGTAGAAAATTCCATCTAAGAATTTTAAGTTACTCGGATAATTCAGACTGTCAAGTAATCACATTAAGTAATCACTGGTTCAGGCAGGAAAGCAACATATAGTAGACAGGAAAAGTATGTGGTAGTTATTTATTGAAAGAGTTAGGTAAATAGCAGAAGAATTAGTCGGAGAAGAACAGGGAGGTTTTACGAAGGGAAGAGGTTGAGTAGATCAGATATTCGTCCTTAAGTCTTTAGTAGAAATGTTTCTAGAGAAGGGAAAGAAGTTGTGTGCGTAGATCATGGATTTGAAGAAAGCATATGACAGGGTGGAGGGACAAGGAATTTGGAAAATATTAAGAATATACTGAGTAAATGGAAAGTTGTTGAATGCAGTGAAGAGAATGTATGAGGATGCTAAGGCTGCGGAATGGGTGGCTATTGAAATGAGTGAATTTTTTTGTCTGAATATTGGATTGAAACAGGGATGTGTCATTTATTCATGGTTGCTCAATTTGTATATGGATGGGGTTATTAAAGAGATACAAGGTAGAGAAGTGGATGTGGGAGCGACCCTAATGAGAATGGGTAGCGTCTGAAAACTTCATGTACTGTTGTTTGCACAAGATACTGTATTGTTAGGTGAAGACGATGGAAGTTCCAAGGCTTAGTGAATGAGTTTGAGAGAGTGTGTAAGAACCGGAATCTAACAGTGAATGTATTTAAGAGTAAAGTTAGGGTCTTCGAGAGAAATTAATCGCTGAATGTGCAGTGAGATTGGAGAATGAGGAAATGGAAAATGTGAGTGCATTTAAATATTTAGGTGTGAACTGAGGGGTGGGCAGTGAAATGGCATCGGACAGGGGGACATGGAGGTGATTTTTCTGGTCACCCCTTACGTGATTAAGACGTCTGGCAATAGAGAGAGAGAGAGAGAGAGAGAGAGAGAGAGAGAGAGAGAGAGAGAGAGAGAGAGAGAGAGAGAGAGAGAGAGAGAGAGAGAGAGAGAGAGAGAGAGAGAGACCGATAAATACTGTAGATGGATAGATTATGTATATGTATATATTCAGGGGGAGAGAGAGAGAGAGAGAGAGAGAGAGAGAGAGAGAGAGAGAGAATGTATATGTATATATTCAGGGGGAGAGAGAGAGAGAGAGAGAGAGAGAGAGAGAGAGAGAGAGAGAGAGACTGATAAATACTGTAGATGGATAGATTATGTATATGTATATATTCAGGGAGAGAGAGAGAGAGAGAGAGAGAGAGAGAGAGAGAGAGAGAGAGAGAGAGAGAGAGAGAGAGAGAGAGAGAGAGAGAGAGAGAGAGAGTTGATTATTCCCTTAATAGTGGTAATTCATGCAGATATATGGAACAAAATATCAAGACAACATATCTTTCTTAATCTTACTCTCCTCTAATAATAAACTTTCCAATATTTCATGCTGCTTTCATAAACCATCATTTAATCTCTTTAGGTATTTGTCGTAATTAAAGTTAATTCTGCTATTAACCTTCAATAAAAGACGATTTTTTATACGAGACTATTGTTTTTTTACCTATTCCAATGAATCCAGTGACTTCTAAAACCTTCTACGTGTTTAAAAACCACTAGATTCTTATGCTGTTTTTACCAAAGACTTACGTTGCTTTATTTTTTCATCGATGGACTTCCCTGTTTGGTTCAATTAGCAACACATCCTTACAACCATTTAATGGAATCAGTACACACTACCCGACTCCGTTTCAATACTGTTCTTAATTAAAGATTATCAAATATGTTTAGTTTTAAACCTCAGCCACTTTCATCTCGACTAGCTTCCCTCATCAATGTAAACAGTGGTCCACGCAGCAACGTAGTGCGTCAAAAATGTCATTAATTACACAAAAAATTCAAATGCAACAGAGTCCGACTTTTTATAAGGTGCTTATGAAAGTTTGCAAACGTGTTACGGATGTTTAAGTTTGTTATTCTTTTTCTTGATGAAAATGGTCCTGCATTTACTGAACTGTGAACACACTGAATACTGACATTACTGGCTGGAAATTAGGCAGCGTATCATCATAAGGGTTTACAAATTGGGCAAGAGTGTTTAAAGAGGGAAGAGGTATTAAGGATACGAGAGGGACCATGTGTCTTAAATTCAGAGTACAGGTAAAAACATACTATGGAAATGAGGTTAGGACTGCAAAATAAAAATCTAGAGTTATTACTACGTAGTGCAGAGTTATTCCATGTTATTTATATGCTAGGGGTTTGAATCACGTTGTGGATGGCAGTGTGCGTCACACTTCTTATAATGTCCTACCCGCCACTGAAAATATAAATGCCATGAAGTTGAACATGTTTTCTACATATCATATACTTACCCACTCTGTTATTTCCTGGTTCATTGCTGGTTCGTTGAAAACAGTGATAAGAAATAGGAAAATGAGCAGGACAGAAAAAAGTCGCCACACGATAGTATCGTGATGCCCACCCTAACGTATGGAAGTGAAGCTTAGACCTTGTTGGAAGGATACAAGTCAAGAGTGAAAGCAGTGGAAACTAAAAAGCACTCATTGAGCGCATACCTCTGCCAATACCAATAAAAAGGATTCGGATCCGGATCCGCCACAATGTTTAATAAATTCTGTCTTGGCCCATGGTCAACTTTCCTCAAAAATTTATTGAAATTTGATGAGATCTTTTGGAGACATTCTGTGGGATACTCCGGATCCTGATGCTGATCCGCCCGAAAATTCAACCATTTCTTCCTTGGCCTGTGGCCCACCCTTCCACAAAATTTCATCAAAATCCGTTCATAACTTTTTTAGCAATCCTGCTAACAGATCCGTGGATATAGGATCCGGATCCAGATCTGGATTCGACCCAAAATTTAATAAGTTCTTTCTTGGTCCATAGCCAACCTTTCCACTTAATTTCATTGAAATTCATTTAGAGCTTTTGGAGATAATGTGCGGGATACCCTGGATCCGGATCTGGATCAGCCTCCAAATTCAATCATTTCTTCCTTAGCCCATGGCCCACCCTTCACAAAATTTCATGAAAATCCGTTCATAACTTTTTGAGTAATCCTGCTAACAGACAAACAGGCAAAAAGACAGACAGACAGACAGACAGACAGACAAACAAACAAACAAACAAACACCTGCAAAAACGTAGCCTTCTTGACGGAAGTAATGAGTTGAAAGGGGCATGTGGAGTTATTTGGAGAGACAGACTGAGAAATGAGGATGTGGAGGAGCACTGTGGTGTGGAGGTGGATGTGATAGAATGCATAAGGAGAAATACACTGAGATGTTTGGGCCATGTGGAGAGGATAGAGAGTGAAAAACTAACGAGGAGAATATATGTTAGTGAGGTGGAGTGGGAGAGAGAGAGGAGGGAGACCGAGGATGAGATGGAGGGATAGAGTGGAGAAGTATATGAGGAAAGAGAAGTAAAATTTGGGGGCAAGGCAGCGAAATGGCCGGGGACTGAGCGACACTGAGGCGATTTGTTTATGGCCACCCTTTTACGGGATTTAGGCTTCTGGTAATAGATATAGATACATAGATATTTCGTACGACCTAGTACGAGGTAGTGAGCAAATAATGCAATCATGTGATTGCGTAAAATGCTTGTTGAAGGCACAATTACCAACAAAGAAACGTAATAGTCAGTGTGGATAGGTTGCACTAAAACAACTCTACACAATTCAGAACAAAGCAGTGAAAATAATCAGTAATACTTCAGTTACAACTTCACTGCCTCCCCTGTAAATAAGATGGAATGTTGCTTCGTTTGCATTATTTTACATATAGTTTTATGACAAATACTCAGACGAAGTTGCATCCATTGTGCCACCTCTTCACTTCTTCCTAAGTACTACATGAACATCTGGTCGCATTCATGTCTTGCCTGTCACACTGTTATGTTGCTGAATTTCTGCCTCTATGAATTCCTTCATTCCCCTAATTGGTTCTGTTTAAAACTTGCTTTCTCAGATTGATTTACCCCCAAACTTCATCCTACAACAGTTCAAGTCGAACTGTTTTCGATATCTTTTTTTTACATGAATGAAAGACACGCGTTATCTAGAGTCTGGATTTTTATTTATTATTTGTTGTTCTTCCCTCTGTTCTCTTCCGTAAAGAAGCGACACATTTCTTCATTTAAATTATTTTTCAGGTTTCCCTCACCAGTTTGTAAAAAAAAACTTAATCAAAGTGAGGGAAATACAATAAATCTTTGAGGATTAAATATTCCGCATGCGGATACGAAAGGATGGGCTACAGTTGTCATATATATAGAAAATTAGTCAAACGATATTCCAGGACATTTCATGTGTTAATCATTGTGAAAGATCCACTGATGAGGACAATGATTTGAGGACCACTATAACATGGATTCTGTAATGGTATTCTTTGACGCCAGTATAATACCGGTATATCTTCTAAATACGGAATAGAGTGTAACATTAATTGAGTTTTGTGGCGATAGTTAGAGGAATATGTTTAACATAGTTTGCCGGAATTCTTTACTATTATTAAAACACCGATACGTAGTCAGCACAAGAATGAATGGCCAGGAGTTGAGGTTCAGATGGCTGGTGAAACCGAATTCCCACGTTTTCGTATCACCAAGAAAGGAAACTGATGATTATTGAGAAAATGTATCTCATGACGTCCTTCAACCCCAGGGAGAGAGAGAGAGAGAGAGAGAGAGAGAGAGAGAGAGAGAGAGAGAGAGAGAGAGAGACAGATAAAGAAAGAGAGAGACTGTATGAAGGTAATGCAAGCGAGTAGGAGGTAAACAGGAAGACGCAGCACGATAAATATTTATACATATGACACTAACGGACACAACTGATATTTATTGTAGCGTAGCATAGGTTGTGTGTCTTGCTTATGAGGTGCCATCGGTGCTCTCTCCTCCCACCAATGCACTATGGCGTGGACATGGAGGGTGCTGTTATAATCTTTATGATCACCATCGTCAACTGTATCATACTATTAAAATTGGGTAAGGTACGACCCAGATACAAAAAAAAAAGTATTAGAATATTATTATAGAGTTCCTAGATTCTTTGAGAAAACAATCGCTCCCCATGGGTCCAAATTGGCCGGCAGCTGTTTCTTTACCAAAATGTTATTTCAGAATCTAGGTTTGGTTCTTTCTTTGAATCACTGACGTTACTGTGAAATAAAGACGCACGAAAGTTAAGGGAGTATCTTTATCCAGGTTTACTGTACGTCGCAAAGGATAAGACAAGACCTAAAGTTTTGGTAATTAGTAAATCACACGCAAAAACTGAATATATATATGGCCTTTCTGCATCGGTGCTAATTAGACTTTGCAATGTGAAGAGTACAATACACTAATCAGATATAGTAATCACTGTCGTTCAATAAATATAAAAAATTAAAAGCTTCCATTCCCCCTTATGATTTATATTTAACCATACGATTATTAGTATTTCCAACACTGTTGCTGGGAAAGGAACAGCAAACAGCCACACAACAATGACAGACACTGTCTAGTGGCGGTTTTTTGTAAAGTTTGGCTCTCATCTTAAATGTCTTGACCAACTGCCTAGCCCCGGACTCCTACGCTCCTTATGGGGCAATGTAGGATTGGATGATGGATGGATGGATGGATGGAAATGTAGCCATAAATTTTCTTGAGGTTAAATTCTTGGTAAGATAGCTTGTTTGCAATTTTATATTCACTCACTCAGCTATGAAACATTTTTAACGACATGGAAATGATTGCTGAAATAAAAGTCATTCATTCGTTCATTCCTCATATAATCCTTTGTTTCCCCATGAGGAGCGTAGGAAATAATATAATAAATGAAGACAATTCCTTGGATGTTGTTGGAGGGACACAAGTCAAGAGTGAGAGCAGTGGAAATGAGTTATTTAAGAGGAGCCTTTGAGTCACATGGAGAGACAGATAGACAAATGAGGATGTAAAGGAGCATTGTAGTGTGGATGTGGATGTGATAGGAAGCATTAGGAGGAACACACTGAGGTGGTTTGGCCATATGGAGAGGATGGAGAGTGAGAGATTGATGGGAAGGGTGTATGTGAGTGAGGTGGAGAGGGAGAGAGGGAGGGGGAGGCCAAGGATGGATTGGAGAGGTATAGGAGAAGGGGGGGGGGTTGGGAGCAGGGCAGTGAAATGGCGGGGGACATGGCGACGCGGAGGTGATTTGTTTGTGGACACTCCGTAAGGGATTGAGGCATCTGACAATAGATAGAGATAGATATATAGATTAACTTTGCGAAGAATTGTTTACCAGGAATATTAATTAACCTCTATAAAAATTAATAAACCTCTTATGAAAATTAAATCTTTTGGGGCTGTTCTCGTTGCATCCAGAAAATAACAGTTATAGAGAACCCACGTTATACTAATGGAATTAGAATATTAAGACTTGTTTCAGCTTTCTAATTGCATACTTTCTTTATTGATCACAAGCTGAATAGTAAGAAAATAAATTAGATAAACAAATATGCGGGTGATTAACTACTTTGAGTCCCCAACATAACGCCAAGACGTCCGTACATTCCATACGTACATGATTCAGTTTGTGTTAGACATATGCCACGTTTGAGAAACTCCCCGACATTTGAAATTAAAGGCACGTCCACAAGTAATGGAATCTCTCTCTCTCTCTCTCTCTCTCTCTCTCTCTCTCTCTCTCTCTCCAGTATATGTGTGTGTGTGTGTGTGTGTGTGTGTGTGTGTGTGTCTTCATCATCATCATCATCATCAGCCACTGAAAGTCCACTGCTGAACAAAGGCCTCCCCCAACCATCTCCGTGATTTTCCTAACTCTGCCAATCGCTGCCATGTTTTCCCTGCAAACTTCGCTATCTCATCTCTCCACCTCTTGTTTTGCCTTTTTCTGCTACGCTTACAATCTCATGGAGTCCAGTCAGTCAGCCTCTTGCTCCATCGGTTATCCCTTATTTATGCTACCTGACCTGCCCATCTCGTATTCTGTTCTTTTATAACTTCTATAATGTTGCTGACTTTAGTCTGGATGATCTCTCTCTCTCTCTCTCTCTCTCTCTCTCTCTCTCTCTCATTTATGTGTGTGTGTGTGTGTGTGTGTGTGTGTGTGTGTGTGTGTAAGGTCACCTGAGGGGATTTTTTCTAAAATAAGCATCGCATAATAGATTTACAGAAAATATTATAAGGGAGGTAGCAAATACCTAACTTAGCTCAAATGTAATTATAGGGAACCACTGATATTTTTCAAAGTCATGACATAGAGAGAGAGAGAGACCCACGAAGTTTGGGATCATCTCCATTAGCCTGCGGTATGAGCAACACTTAAGAGTTTTATCCAGACTAAGGTTTTTTTCATTTGTTTTCTCTACAGGACGTTGGAAGTTTCTTGGTGACAAAGACATTAAGAATACTGGATACCTCCGTGCATGTGAATAACCTCTTCATTGTTTTGATGATGTTTTTTATTTACTCTTATCTCCAACCGATATTATTTACACTCTAGTAAGATCCAACAGAGTGAACTTATTTAGGTTTACCGACCAGCTCCAGCTTAAAAACAGTCTTCAAATGAATAAATATATCCGGAGGCCGGAAGATACATCATAAAGGACCTCCTTGGTCTTAAAGGATTGGGATTTAATACAGCAGCCCCCCGCAAGAGTGTGGTGCGGGAAAAAGTATAGAGGTTAGGTTCTTGGATGGATGCCGCACTTGCACCTCCACCCAGTTAGCAGGTGGACCATGGCAGGCTCCATATCACCTTGTTATCTGTTTATATGGCAACCACCCAGAGTTGTAAATGATTTCCTGGGTTGCGCGAAAACATAATATTTGTCACCTAGTGTAGAACCGCCTGAAATGGAGAGAATAATAATAAAAAAAAGTGACAAGAAAGAAATAAGTAGGAAGAGAGGAGGGCAGACACAAAAACACAATGATAGTGACGAAAGAAGTCAGGAACGCTACATAAAGTGAGTGGATTACGTTCGCGACCACCTACCACCAGATGTGGCAGTGTATGGAATGGCAGCACTTGGTGTGATGCTATGTGTTGTGAATGTTTGACGGTAGTGTGTGATGTGGTACCGTAGTGTGTGATGTGCTAGGGTGTAGTTTGACAGAATGTGGTGTGGTGGACTGTGGTGTGGTAGTAATTGGTTTGGTAGTCTGTTGCTTGGCAGTGTGGTGTGTGGCACTGAGTGGTGTCGCAGTGAGTGATGTGGCAGTGTGTAGTGTAAGATTGTATGGTGTGTCGGTACATAGTGTTGTAATGTGAAGTGTGGTACTGTGTCGTCTAGTGTGTGGTGTCATAGTAAGTGGTTTGGAACTATGTTTAGTGTGGTAATGTTTGGTGTGGTAGGTTGTGCAGCATTGTGTGGTGTTGTAGTATATGGTAGCATGACATGTCATGTGGGAATATGTGAAGTGGTACTATGTGTAAAAGTGTGCGATGTGATTATGTGCGTTGTGGTATGGGAGGTAGGATATTATGTAATGCTGCACTGTGCGGTGTAGCAGTGTACAGTGTAGTAATGTACACTGTGGTGTAGCAGTGTGCTGTGTAGTAATGTATGGTAGGGTGGTGTGTGGAGTGGGAGTTTTTGGTATAATGGTATGTGCTGTAGAAGTTTGTGGTGTGGTAGTTCTTTAACTGCTGGAGTACAGCGTGGAAGTGTTTGGTGCGAACTTGTGATGTGGTAGTTTATGGTGCGGTACTGTGAGGTTTGGTAGTGTGTCGTGGCAGTGTATATATATCGAATAACTCTGTGTGGTGTTGTAGTGCATGTCGTCGCCGTATGCCTGGACTGTGTGTGCTATGGTGGTGTTTGTGGCAGTGTGGGATAGTAGTGTGTGGTGTGCCATCGTGTACGCGATTTTGTGGTGAAGTAGTGTGCTCTGTGTATTGTGTGCTGTAGTACTGTGTGCTATTGTAGTGTGTTGTGTGGTAATATGTGCTTTGGGAGAATGAAGTGTGGTAGTGAGTGGTGTAGAAGTTTTTGCTGAAATAGTGTGTGGTCTGATAGTGTGTGGTGTGGTGGTGGGTGCGCATTGTGGCAGTGTGGGATGCTGCAGTGTGACGTGTGACAGTATGAGGTGTAGTAGTATGATGTGTGGTAATGCTAAGTGTGATCAATGTAAGGTGTGACAGGTGAGAGGTGTGATAGTGCAAACTGTAGTAGTGTGAGATGCGGTAGTGCGAAGTGTGTCAGTGTGAGATGCGATAATGTGGAGTGTGGTTGTGGTAGGTATGTCAGTGTGTCCAGTGAGGCGTGATAATGTGAATGGAGTGTAAATTGCGGTAGTGTGTGGTATGGTACTGTTAAGTGTGACGTATGAGATCTGGTAGCCTGGGCTGTTCCGGTGTGAAGTTTGACAATGTGGGGATTGTCAGTACGAAAGGTGACAATGCGTGTTGAAATACTGTTGGGCGTGATAATGTGAACTGTGACAGTATGCGGAATGACACTGTGAGATGTAGTTTTATCAGGTATGTGCAAGAGGCGTTGCAATATCTAATTCACGGCAACTTCTCTACCACAGTATAACTTTTCGACCGGTAATAAAAATATAAGTTAGCGTTCGTGGTGGCACAAGATATTGGTCATGCTGTGAGGTTGTTTTTTCTTTTTTTAATGCTAGGAAGAAGGAACCAAAGGCCACGAGCCCGCAATACTGTTCCTTCCAAGAGAAAAACAAAAAACAAGAGAGAGCCAAATTCAAGATCCGATCGTTTCGAGTTGCCTGGACCCACTGCGTTTAAAAGACTGGAGATCATAACTAGCAGGAAGTACAGGGAAAGAGAGACAGTTCCAGAGCTGACCTGTTGCTTAAATGAAGGACTGGGAGTAACGGTTAACTCTTGCATTAGAGAGTTGGACAGAAAAGGGATGAGAGTTGCTGCTAGACGGGTGGTACGCCCCGACGTAGTGGTGGAGGGATGCAAGCAGACTGTTCAGAGGAGCAATGACCATTGAAGTAGCGATAGTAAAGAGATAAAGATTCAACAGTGCGGCGAAGAGACAGAGGCTGAAGGAAGCCAGTAAGAAGAGGAGAGTTACTGAGACGAAAAGTCTTTGACTCCACCCTATTGAGAAGAGCTGTACCCCACACGTGAGAGATGTACTCTACACAGGGGCGGACAAAACCCCTGTATAAAGTCTACAACTGTGCAGGGGTAAAGAAGGAACGATGTCGGCCCAGCACACCCAATCTCGTGGAATCAGATTTTACAAGAGACGCAATATGATCTCTCCAAGACAAGTCCCGAGTGAATGAAACCCCAAGCATGTTCAAGGATGATCCAGGATTAAGCTGAATATTACTGAACATTAGTGGGTACTACCGTGGAAGATTTTGTCGGGTTGATAGGTGCAAGAACTGAGTTTTTCATGTATTAAAAACAACAAGATTTTTTTTACCCCAGACAGAGATACGAGCCAAGTCAGACATTAGGTGTGCCATAGCCTCATCCCTTATTTGTTGGAGCAACTGCTGAGATGGACGTTGCGGGAACCGAATGGAAAGGTGAAGGATGGAGTCATCAACGTACAAGTGGATAGGGTTAGATGTACAGCTTAGAAGGTCATTGATGAATAAGAGGAAGAGAGTTGTTGATAGGACAGAGCCCTGTGGAACACCACTGCTAAAAAATCTAGGAGAAGATCGATGGCCTTCTACAGCGGCGGCTATAGAACGGCTAGAAAGGAAGCTATAGATGAAGGCTCAGATACAGGGATAGAAACCGTAAGAGGGCGGTTTGGAAATTAAAGCTTTATGCCAGACTCGATCGAAAGCCTTTGAGATATCATGTGCAATGGCAAAGCTTTCGCCAAAGTCCCGAAAGGAGGATGACCAGGAGTCTGAAAGGTAGGTGAAAAAATCACCAGTGGAGCATCCCTGACGGAACCCGTACTGATGATCAGAAAGATGGTTGTGATAGGAAGGATGCTTTAAAATTTTTCTATTATGATTTGATTCGATAACTTTTGAGATACAGGATGTTAAAGCAATTGGACGATAGTTAGAAAGTTGGGAATGGTCACCCTTCTTTGGGACTGGCTGAATGAGAGCAAACTTCCAGCAGGAAGGAAAGGCACAAGGTGGTAGACAAAGACGAAAGAGTTTACCTAGGCAGGGTATAAGCACAAAAGCAAAGTTATTGAGGACAACAGGAGGGACCCCATCAGGCCCATATGCCTTGTTAGTATTGAGGCCTGTAATGGCAGGAAATACATCAGCTGAAGAAATATAATGTCTGCCATGAGGAAGTTTGAGGGGGGAAGTAATGGAGGAACAGCTCCGGAATTGTCTAAGGTGGAATTGGAGGAGAAAGTCTGAGCAAAGAGATCTGCTTTATCAGTGGAAGAAATAGCTACAGAGCCATCAGAGTAGAAAAGAGGAGGGAAGGATGATAAGGTAAAGTTGTTAGGAAGGTTTCTGGCAAGGTGCCAGAAGGAGTGGGAAGAATTCGAGTTGGAGAGTTGAGAAATTATTTCTAGCAGAACAAAGAACAGACTTAGCACGATTCCGGGCAGAAACATAAAAAAGATGTGATTCAGGGGTGGGTTGGCTCTGGTACCTTTTATAGGCTCTCTCCTTGTTGCGGACAGCATTAGAACAAGCGTGATTAAACCAAGGCTTCCTTGCATTAGTCAAAGAATATGGGAACGGAATGTATGCTTCCATGCCCGAGAGAATAACCTCCGTAATGCGCAAGGCACACTCAGATGGCTCACGGCCATGTAAGCAATAATCATTCCAAGGAAAATCAAAGAAGTACTGCCTGAGGGCCTCCCAATCTGCATTTCCAAAGTGTCACAGACGACGTTTCTTTGGAGGGTCCACAGGAGATACCAGAGCAATAGGACAAGTTAAGGTAATAAGGTTGTGATCGGTGAAACCCAACGGAGAGGAAGATTAACAGTGTAAGCAGAATGATTAGTTGTAAGGAAAAGGTCAAGTATGTTCGAGGTCTCTCCAAGGCGGTCAGGGATACGAGTAGGGTGCTGTACAAGCTGTTCTAGGTGTGTGCAGTATATTCTCTTAAGGTCTGCCTCCTTCTTCTAACTGTCTTACCACTCAAACATTTAAGCTTCTCTTACTTTCCTCACTCAAAGAACTTCAGCTTCTCTCTCCTTTCCCACTTTTTAGCTTTACTGTAGTTTCCTTTCTTTCCTCCCACTCTTTTACCACCCAGAGGTCTAATCTCCTTTAACAGAAATGTATCTACAATACTTCATTTCCTTTGCTCTCTTCCCATTCTAAGCTCCATTCTCCCTCTCCTATTCCACTTAAAAATATTCCAGCAACTACCCTGCCTGCCTTCTTCTATTCTTGACCTCCGCCAAGGAGGTTATATTTTTGCCGGCATTTGTTTGTTTGTCTGTCTGTTAGCAACTTTACTCATGAAGTTATAAACGGATTTTGAGAAAATTTTGAGGAAGGGTTAGCCACGGGCCAAAGAAGAAGAATCAGATTTAGAGGCTGATCCGGATCCGGATCCGGAGTATCCCGCAAAGTATCTCCAAAAGTTCTCAATAAATTTCAATGAAATTACTTGGAAAGGTGCCATGGGCCAAAAAAGAACTGATTAAATTTTGGGGAGGAATCGGCTCTTATATCCGCGGATCCGGATCCTTTTTAATGGCACTGGAATTGGAGGAGGTTGCACAGGAAACTAGAAAGATCTCTCTGAGTCGTTTCTAGTTTCTTGTGCAACATCTCCAGTCCCCCCCACCTTTCTCTCTCTCTCTCTCTCTCTAGCTCTAGCTCTTCCCCCCTCTCCCCCAGCCAGAATTCTATCACGCCTTCCTTTTCCTTCTCCACACACATTTCCATATTGCCCAATCTTACTCCTTCACCCATATTCCTCTTTTCCCTCTCTCATTCACTCTCCTTTCTGGATCATCCATTCCTCCCTCCTCCTTTCTTCATCTCTACCCCTGTTTCACATCCTCATCCTTTCTTCATCTCATTCTTCTCTTGATTGCCCTCCTTCCCCACCCTTTTTTTTTTCTAATTATTCTCCTCCTTCCTTCGTGACTCATTCCTCTCCCTCTCAATCTCTTGTCTTACACTTCTTCCCTCTTCTCCCATCACTCACTTTTTCACTGCCCTCTTTCACTCCGTCTGTCTTTTCCTCTTCCTCCCCCCATACCTTTCGTTCTTCTTTATTCTCTCCTTCTCCATATTTTGTCACCTTCATTAACATCTCCTCCAACCTTCATCACAGAATCGTACTACTCTTCCCTCTACCTTCTATCCACATTTCAAGCACTTCATAAACATATCTTCTTTCCTCCTTCCTTGGCCTCATTTCATCATTTTTCTTTTCCTCTTTCATCCTTGCACTCCTTCCTCTTGCCTCCTCGCTCTCATTTTCCCCTTTTCCGTCCTCCTTGCCCTCTCTCCATTCTGTTAGCTTTTCCTATGGTGCAGAACTCAATTTTCCCCGTTCCACCTCTCTTTCTCTCTCTCTGTCTCTCATTTACATCCACATCTCCTTACCTTCTCTCTCCATCCACTCCCCTAGCCTGTCGCTGCTCACGCCATCTAGTCAGTGTAAAATTGTCTTTTCTCGGTAATTAGGTGAGTGGCGGGTTTGGACGCCACGGATCACATTAGGTTTTCTAAATGTAAATAACACTCTCCTTCGTATTTTCTCATTTAACCCTATCGACTCAACGATGTAATGGTAGCGCTAAATTGGGATACGTTCCATTTGTGGCACCGATAAAGCCGGTATGACCTTCAGCCTGGTTATACAAACGTCCCTCAGAGTACGCCACCACATTATTTGACCCTGGACCAACATAAACTGGGAAGTGTTGCAGAGGAAGTTTGAATGCAAGGAGTTCTTTCTCATTAGTTGAATATTTTTTCAGATCCTTATTGAATTGTTTGCTATAAGGCACACAGGCATCCCCAAACCTTGATCATTATCCTGAAGCAAAACTGCGCCAGCCCCAAGGCCACTGGCATCAACAGCTAATTTAAAGGATTTATCAAAATTTGGAGCTTGAAGCACAGCAGAGTTAAGATTGGTACAGACCTCAGACGTTATAGTCGCGGCGCACGACTCTGAGGTTGTCATTATGGCAACCTACACGTCAACTGTGCTTCCGATTTCGTATTTAATATGATACGCCTGTGATTCATGTGTAATATGTTCGTGTATAATAAAATCTAGTATAATATATTTGTGTATAATAATATGATTCGTGTAAAATATGATACGAAATCAGAAACACAGTTGACGGGTAGGTTGCCAGGATACGATAATAACAAGCTCAGAGTCGTGCGCCGCGACTATAGTAATATATAAGGCTAATCCACACTTCTCTGCTGACGAGCATGAGCTGTGCTTGCAACAACCGCTGTCAGCACAGTCGCTATATTATGAACTAGTAAATTGCACTTTCTGGGCGCTTGACGAGCGAGAAAGCGTTTGTACATATGCTAATCATCATAGTATCATCTTGGTGTAAAGTTTCAACATTTCTGGTGAGGTAGTTGAACAATAACAGAAGAATAATTGCTAAAATATGTACTTGCTCATGTTTTTTTTTTCTCTCTCTCTCTCTCTCTCTCTCTCTCTCTCTCTCTCTCTCTCTCTCTCACACACACACACACACACACACACACACACACACACACACACACACACACACACACACACACACGCACGGGCGCGCGCGCGAAAGAGCACTCCACACGACTGTGAAAAACAACACATACCTCACATGTGTCACTTTCATAGTGCTTTAAACTGATTTCCAAGAGGAGCATGTCAATTCACGCCCTCGGTACATTCCCTTGGAAAGCTGGGATTCCAGGGGGTGTCATTGATATCATGAGTAAATATATTATTGAATGTACCTACTACCTGCTGAAAGAATCTCTTGTCTATCTCAAATTGTAGAAACGTTATTAGCCTTTGAAAACCATCGTGGTTGGGCATTGTTGTGTCGGGCCAGGCTGAGTCGTTCCGGGCCACTCATTTCTCAGCTGAATGTAGTGTAAACTTCTTTTTGTTAAGTGTGCTCGTTTCGCTTGCTGCGTTCTCTTCCTCGTAACCAGGAGAACCTGGGCTGCAAGTTTTACCCTACCGGTGATGGCACTGTCACCACTGAATATTCTAATAATACTGAAGCGGCCATTGCTGAAGGAGGAAGCTCTGATGTCTAATGTGTATGTGGAATGGTGTGGATTGTTGGATGTAGGGGTATTAGTAGAGTAGGCTAGCCTACTCTCTGTTTTAATGAAAACACTGAAAATGCTCAGCAAAGGAAGATGGTCAGGAACAGATCCTGAAGGCTGGTGAAGCGGGAGTTCCAGCTCTCCCTGTCACCACCTTGCCATCCACCTAGAGAGTACCGCCTTGTGCGACTGGTGGTACAGTCTACTCCCATTTACTTCATATATTTCTAATATTTTCCACATTCCTTGCCTGTCAGCTCTGTCATATAATTTGTCCAAATCCATGAAGGCAACATACTCGTACAACTTCTTCCCCATCTCCAGAAACTTTTCCACTACACGTCTTAGGATCAATATCTGATCTTCACAAATTCTTCACTTCCTGAAACCTCCCTGTTCTTCTTCAATTCCTCTGTTATTTTCCTAACTCTGGCAATAAGTATCCTATAGTCTGTCTCAGGAAAGATGAGGGTAGAATATCGTCTCTTTTACTCCAAAGTCACTGTCAAAGGCCGAACGCACCTGACTTAACGACCTGTGGGAATACAGGCTGGCCAGGGACAAGGCCTGAGGGCAAGAGGCACACACACACACACACAAACACACACACACACACACACACACACACACACACACACACACACACACACACACACACACACACACACACACACACACACACACACAGAGTGCCAATGAATGAATGGGTATAAGTGACCCGCTATGCTCACAGGTCAATATGAACTGTGGTTCCTGTTTTTGGATGCAACTTTTTTTTTTTTTTTTTGAGTTACAAAGAGCTATAACTAAACGAAAAATATTAGACCAGTTATTCGTTGTATATTTAGATTTAATAGCATATCATTCCTTTTATTATACTTTTTTTTTTTGAGCTTGATTCACCTGTCATCAAGAATTTGTAAGTTGGCATCACAGGTCACAGCACCTCCTGACTGACTCCTGGGAGATGACAAGACAGACTTGTCTGCAGTTTTCCCCTTGCTTCAATCAGAGCTGGATATCCATATTCGCATTATCCCGCAGTCCACCACCCTCCTTGAGACTTGAGAGAGAGAGAGAGAGAGAGGAGGTGGCAAAGGAAGGATGGAGAGAACATGAAGGAAGGAAGGACGAGGGGAAGGAGAGAGAGAGAGAGAGAGAGAGAGAGAGAGAGACAGAGAGAGGATGGAGAGAACATGAAGGAAGGAAAGACGGTGGGAAATGAGAAGGAAAGAAGGAAGGCGAGGAAGGAAAGAGGGAAACTTTGGTCAAAATATATCGTGTATTCATTTTACTGTTATTTTTAAATTTTATGGTACCCGTCGGTGTGTGTGTGTGTGTGTGTGTGTGTGTGTGTGTGTGTGTGTGTGTGTGTGTGTGTGTGTGTGTGTGTGTGTGTGTGAGAGAGAGAGAGAGAGAGAGAGAGAGAGAGAGAGAGAGAGAGAGAGAGTAATCGACTGTAAATGTTCCGGCAAGTACTGACAAAAGAGGGTTTACAACGGGGGGAGGGGAGAGGGAGGGGAGGGAGGGAGTGGTGGGATGTGGAGAGAGAGAGAGAGAGAGAGAGAGAGAGAGAGAGAGAGAGAGAGAGAGAGAAAGAGAGAGAGAGAGAGAGAGAGGAGCCAAAGGAAGGATGGAGAGAACATGAAGGAAGGAAGGACGAGGAGAGAGAGAGAGAGAGAGAGAGAGAGAGAGAGAGAGAGAGAGAGAGAGAGAGATTGTATTTGCAATGTAAATTTTAGAGTATAATGAATATTTATTAAGGAAATGCTACTGTTGATCCTTCAATCAGTAAAACTATTGTACCGGTATATCAGTTTATGTTTTTTCATAACATTTTTTTTTCATAAATCGTAATAAAACACTAAAATAAAATAAAATAATTTTTTTTCTTCATCTTTCATGGCTATTTCATTGGTTTCCTTACCCTAACCCTCCCCACATTCCGACCCGGGCCACTCCCATCCTCCATCCCTCCTCATATGGACCGATATCTGGGCACTGATAGATAAACAGAGGCTACACATTGTTTTATTATTTAAGCGTCGTGTGTGTGTGTGTGTGTGTGTGTGTGTGTGTGTGTGTGTGTGTGTGTGTGTGTGTGTGTGTGTGTGTGTGTGTGTGTGTGTGTGTGTGTGTGTGTGTGTAGAGGAAAGAAAACGGAAGAGGGAAGGAGGAAGGTCCAGAATCCCGAGGGGGCCTCTTAATCCTTCACACGGTCACTCGTGTTCCGATTTTGGCAAAGGCTTTGTAAAATTCTCTCCCTCATGTTTCCTGAGAGACTATACCATATACTTTTCCTATTACACTATGAAGGAAAATGTCCCTATGGTTACCACACACTTCTTTTTCCCCTTTTCATTCTCTCTGACAAGAGAGTATGTAGTAGTAGCAGTAGTTGTTCCCAGGGCAGTCTGGCCAAACAGCCCCAACTCCCTAAGCAAGGCCACGACCGAGACCGGGCTTTCCCACAGCGCTCTCAAGGCGTGTATGTTGTGTTGCTGGCACAGGGGATTGTGTGGAATGCAGTCTTCCATAATGTGCTTAATACTATGGGATGCTGTGATTCATCCTGGACAGGCATGAGCGACTGTCATCCAACCTCCTCTGATAACTAAGAGGGCTGGATGATGCCCACATCTTAGCCTGGCCAGGTGGACCCTGTCCTCATGAGGGAGGTAGAATTCAGAAGGGTGGATATCAGGAGGCCGTGCATGCAGCTGTGTGTTGTCTTTGAGTGATTGAATGGAGCAACGAGTGATTTGAACATAGATATGCTTCTGGAAGCTGGTTTGAGCCAGGCGAGGGGGGAAAGATGACAGTATTTGTGTATGATATCGTGTGTTGGGTGTTTTTAGATGTTCCTTGGTTTGTGTGGATGTGCTGCCAAGTAGTGTAGTGGATGATGTGTGTTTGTGGGGGTTGCAGCAAGAATTTGTGTGCCTCTCACGTCTAGATGATCTTTGACTTTGAGGATTTTGGTTTCTTGGTGTTGGTGGTCTATAGGTGTAGTAGCTGTGCAGCCTGTGATTATTTTTAGGGCCTTGTTCTGTATGGTTTGTAGGGTGTTGTAGGGTGTTTCAGTGATGTTGGAAGCCGAAGCAGGGATTGCAGTGTTCATCACTGAACGTATATGTTATTTGTATACTGTGATGGAGATTTCTTCGTTGTGTCCAAATACTGTATGGGGAAGTGACCTTAGGGCATTGAGTCTTGGTGTTAAATTATTTTTAATGTTTGTAATGTGTTGTTTAAATGACAATGATGTATTGTATGTTACACCAAGGATTTTGTGTGTGTGTGTGTGTGTGTGTGTGTGTGTGTGTGTGTGTGTGTGTGTGTGTTAGCAGAGTGTTATTTATGGTGAGTTGTGGAGTGTGACTATGTCCTGCTGTCCAGTTTGTGAGAAGGGTCATTGTAGACTTGACTGGGACAATTGTGAGTCTGTTTGTGGTGAACCATTCGCGTAGTGTGTTGAGATAAGGTTGTAGGATGTTTTCACCCCTGTTTGATGCTTGCCGGAATATTTCGATTCAGCAAGAATGTTGTTCAGTCTTATATGTTTGCTGCTTGCTTGAATCGAAAGATTCGGCAACCATGTTGGTCACTTCCAGATGCCTCTCTGTCTGTCTGCTCTCTACAGGTCACAATTTTGTGTCAATCATTCTGAAAAAAAAAAAAATCAGAAGGTAGATATCCATAAACTCATGAAGCCTATTGTTTTTCATTTGAAATCTGTCAAAGGCCCTGGGCTGGGTGGGGGGTTGAAACTCCTCAGTGGTCATGGGTCCGGAAATCGTTGAGACTCAGTGGCCGGCCCCAGCACTATTTGTTCGGATTTCGATAATCGAATATTTTTCTTACCAAATTGAAGTGCAACATCTGACAATGCAATTTTTGGCCTCCTAACCCATCCTGTGCTTCACAATGAAGCACGAAAAAATTCGCCAGATGCCTGCCCACACGCAGGTGAAAACTAAGCAGTTGAGTGAAAAAACATTACACTGAGAAATATTCATATTTTCACATAGAAAAAAATTCAGAGGAGCTTACATGGTTTGAAACGAATCCGAATTCCAGTCCAGTCCATCTGGCAAGCGCTCTGCCTATGGCAGTTCCACTTGTTTGTTTGTTTGTTTGTCTGTTAGCTGGATTGCTCAGAAACGAAATGAAAGATTTGGACCAAGTACGAGAATGGTGGGTAGATTATCTAGCCCATGTCCCACGGAACAATCGAATAAATTTGGGGTTCGATCCATATCGAATTACACATTCTGGATCCGGAAAACACATTTTGTGAAACCCCAATCAGTGATGAAAACACCGAACCCATTATGAGGAGTGGTTTGAAAATTATGTTGCCCGTGTCAAAGAGTTGCGCTCCATTGAGTGTCTCTCTGGTTTGTACAAAGGAATGATTATACCTGATTTCCAGTCCTCTGGGACTCTAGTAAATGAATAAATTGGGATTTTTATCATATAATTTCAGAACTGCCACACAATAACTTTTCAGATCGCTACTTGAATGTGATGAAAATAATTCTTAGCATCTTCACATCAGTTATTTCTGTCTCATCAAATAATGTCATCAGTGACTGTTTTTCGACAGGACCTGTAAAACTGAATGTGTGATTCGTTTCATTTATTTGTTCAAAAGAAAGCTCCAGTATGCTTGGATGTGTCGGCCCTCGCTACCTAACGGTAGCACTCCAGGAGGCCCAATCTCTCCAGCAGCCTCTCCATTCGTCCCTTGTCCTTGAGTTCACACTCAATAACCTTGTCCCGAGTCTTTTTTGGCCTGCCTCTCATAACTCAATTCTCATCGTCCCAACCTCTCACACTGAACCATGCAATCATCCTCCATTCTCTCCATATGCTCAGCTCATCTCACACTGCCCAAGTCTCACTACCACATAGATCACACTCCTAACACATCCTGCATAAAAAGACATCATAGCATGGAGGGAGAGCCCTCTCCGTCAAAGGTGAGGCAACACGTCCCTGGACTTCTTCCAACCACTCCTTGCCCTAACGAGAAAGCTAGCTACAGCCCCAGCTCCAGCACATATTATATCCCTGAAATTACATATCTTATCCAAACATTTAAGCAATTTTCCAGCAAGATTAATCTATCCTTTCTGCCACTGCATGCTCTTCCCCACACACCGCATGCACAAAGGCAACATTATTTTAGCCTACCTCTAATACAACAGCATCTCTTGTGAACCCGCATTTTAAAAACAATACACAGGAAAGAGTTACATCCCACACCCTTTTGGCAAACTGCGCATGGTCACATTTCCTATGTTTTGACTCTGCACCACCTGCCCAAGTTATCAACATTTTTGTTTTATATGCATTAACTCTTAAACCATCGTACCCCTTCAGTCTCTCCTCTCCTTAAATCTTTCCTCCTCTACTCTCTCATTCTCTGCAGTCAACAGCAGGGGATCAGCATACAACACCTCTCATGGGCGTCCTGTTTTGAAGTCACGTGAGAGAGCTTCAAGCACTCTGATAAATGATAAGGGACTTTTAATACTTACTCTTGATGAACACCAACATTCAGGGAAAGCTCAGCACTCAAACCTCCGTTCACCCTTGCCTGTGTGTGAACACCCCCGTACAATGCTACGAATACTCTAATCAACCATGTCTAAGTCCCAGTCTTTCTCATTTCCCATTTCACCACCTCCCTGGGCGCTTTGTCAAAAGCCTTCTTAAAACCATTGATAATAAAATACAATTCCCTTTTTCTTCCTCTATTTTTTTCCTGGATTTGTCGTACAATGAATACTGCATCAGCGGTCCCTTTGCATGGCATAAGTCCAACCTGCATCTCATCAATATTCGTCCTTTAGCTTATCATACCTTTCTAAATTCTCTCTCTCTCTCTCTCTCTCTCTCTCTCTCTCTCTCTCTCTCTCTGTTTCCTTCATGATCTGATCCAAAAGCTTTGTGCCTTTATGATTTCCTCTTTCCACGGCATCACCCTTTCCCTTATACACACATTCACTCATTTCAGTCAGCGATCTCAAACAACACACTCATATATGTAGAGGTGACATGTAGGGGTGTATGATATGTAGGAGGACTACTGGGCCTTGGGAGCAGGCTGTGAAGCCTATACCCAGAGTCGGACACACACAAAAAATGGTACAATAGAATTTATCAAATCGGTAACTATTCCCACTCTTACATTTCCGGAAGCCTTGAACATCTTAGAAGGTACCCCAGACATACCCACCACCAACTCCAACTTCATTTCGTCGATGTTCTGCTCACTGTTTCGACATCAACCAATGGCCATGGGCCAAACACTGAATCCTTTGTCTCCAAACCTTCGCTGTTGCGATTAAACTCTTTATTCAGCAACCTGTTATAATGCTCTATTCATGCGCCCTCAGTATCATCATTATCCACCACAGTCATTCCTTCATCATTCTACACTCACTTCCCACATGTGTCATCCCTCTTTTCTCTTGCCATCTGTTTAGTTGCCTTAGGTACCATATTTCTCCATTAAGTACTATTTAGGTTATCCAGTAAAAGTCTCTGAGACTCACACTTTGCTCTGCATACCTTCTTTTTGGCTCTACTCATAGCAGCCCAGTATTCTTTTCTGTTACCTTCCCCTTTTCCATTCCCGAAAGTGTCTTCTTTTCTCTTCAACTGCCTCTCTATACACTCATCCCACCAGTACGTTACCTTATGTCTTGGTGGACCCCGTGTCAAGCCAAACGCCAAATCAGTAATTCTCAAGAGGTTGTTGTTGAGAGCTCTGTACTGCTCATTTACACTTTTATTTACGGCTCCCTGCTCATCTGCACTCTGTTCTTAATACTGAAAGCATCCCTTGCTTCTTGATTTTTACAACTTTCACAGTTTTCTCTAGAACAAAATAATGTACTTAATTACTGAATGTGTTACTGTAAAGATATGCTATATAACTGAAGGGTTGAGTTAATAAAACATTGTAGATTTGCACCGAAGTCAAGATTCCAAGTTGCTGAATCTTTTGAAACGGTCAAAAGACGTACTGATCATGGTACACCTTTATTCGTCTGTTTTGGTAGTATATGCAGTGTGTGTATAAGTGGGAGAAAGGAAATGGTGAAAGGAAGAGAAGAAATTATGAGGAGGGTGGATCAAAGGAGATCAGAGGGATAGGAAGAACAGTGTGCTGAGGGGGATGGAACTGGAAAGTAGAGTGGGAAGGAGAGATAAGCGAGAAGGAATAGAGAAGGGAAGGAGGAGGGAGTTGAGTAGATCTCACCAGCATCACTCTCCTCAGATTTTCCTCCTTCCTCCACTCTTTAAGCCCAGGGCAGTCACGAAAATCATTACGATAGCGCTAATAATAGCGATTGTAGCGCTATTGTGATGCTTACTCGTGGTCTTTGGTGACGTATCGTGGCGGTCGTAGCGCATTCTTGGACCGTCATGAAAAGTTGGTGCTTGCACCAAAAAATAGTGACACGCAATGAATTTTGTACCCAACATAGCACTGTCATGATGTTATCATGACGTGGTAGGTCTGTCATGACGCTATCGTGATTGTGGTCGGTCCGTCGTGACGTAATCGTGATGGATATACCGTTTCGACTGCGTCACAACTGCACTATGACCATCATGACAACGTCACGACAGATTTAAGTTTGCGTCACGACAGAGCTAATAATTCTGACAGTTGTTTGACAGTTCAGAAAAATGCATCACGATGGACCTAAGAATGTGTCATGTTAATGCTATGTGTACGGCGCATGCGTCATGACAGACCTAAAAATATGTCACGATAGCGTCATGACAGAACTAGGTACTGGTATTCGTAGAATGGGCTGCGACTTGGCAACTGAGCAGGCACACATGGAAGTGCAGCGGTGCCGCACCAATGGCCTGCTCGGCACTTACAGTCCACAGGCTGTCCCCTCCTTTTTTGAACGCCCAGGGGGGCCTGTGGGCGACATTCGTGACGCTATTGTAACACCTTCATGATGCCGTCGAGACTCTGTCATGATCATCGTGGCTTTGTCATTACAGAAAAATGATTTAAAATTAAAAAACCCACCAATCTTGATGTTGTCGCTGAGCTGTCGTGATTCAATCATGACGATATCAAGACCGTCATGACACATACTTAGTGCCGTCGTAAGGGTGTCGTTCAGTTATCGTGACAGACGAAAATCGTGGTCAGTTATCACGACAGCACCAATAATTACATTAGTAGCGCTATCGTGGTGAGTTTCGTGACTGTGTGCCTTGGACTTAATTGAGCTGAATCCATCAATGGACCATAGTGCAAACAGAGGGGAAGAAGTAGCAATATGACTAAAGTAATGAGGATAAGTGTAGTTGGCCGGTATGTTCATACTAGGCAGCTACTGTATAAGGATTTGACAACGAGAGTAAGCTGATGATAATGATGTTGATGATGATGTGAAAGTACTGTCACCATTAACCTGTACACCGTTCACGTCATATCCTGCACATCTCAATCCCCAGTTACGGTCTTCTTGACCAGTGTTGGGGCGGGTTTATGGCATCATTCGGGCTCAGTTTTTCTCACCATATCGCACCACTGTATCACATTCAGGCTCCTCATATTCATTCAGATGAAAAAAAATCGCCTTGCGTTAGCTGGGAAAATGCACATCAACATGATAAAAAAAGAGATGATCAGTCTCACAGAAAATTCAATTGTTTCATGGTGGCAAGAACAAGGTAAAAATATGTATTGTTGTTAGAGTTTTCTATGCAAAAAAAGAAGGAACCAAAGGCCAGGAGCCCGCAAACCGTTCCTTCAAAGAAAAAAACAAAAACAATACAAAAGACAGCCAAATTCAAGATCCGTTCATTTCGAGATGCCTGGACACACTGCGTTTGAAAGACTTGAGATCATAGGAAGTAGGAAATACAGACAGAGGGAGACAGTTCCAGAGTTGACCTGTTGCCTAAATGAAGGACTGGGAGTAACGGTTAACTTTTGCATTAGAGAGCTGAACAGAAAAGGGATGAGAATGTGTTGCTAGATGGGTGCTACGCACCCATCATAGAGGTGGAGGGATGCAAGCAGACAGTTCAGAGAAGCAATGACCATTGAAGTAGCGATAGAGAAGAGATAAAGAGGCAACAGTGCGGTAACGAGACAGAGGTTGAAGGAAGCCAGCAAGAGGAGGAGAGTTGATGAGACGAAAAGCCTTTGACTCCACCCTGTTAAGAATAGCTGTATGTGGGGAGCCTCCCCACACACGAGAGTTATATTCTAAACAGGGGCGAATAAAACCCGTGCATGAAGTCAACAACTATGCAGGGGTAAAGAAGGTACTGAGTCGGCTTAGTACACCTACTCTCTTGTAAGCAGATTTTACAAGAGATGCAATATGATTTTTCCAAGATAAGTCCCGAGTGAATGAAACCCCAAGCATGTTCAAGGATGATACAGGATTGAGCTGGATATTATTAAACCTTAGAGGGTACTCCTGTGGAAGATTGTGTTGGGTAGATAGGTGTAAAAACTGAGTTTTTGATGCATTAAAAACAAGATTATTTTTACCCCAGTTAGAGATACGAGCCAAGTCAGACATTAGGTGTGACATAGCCTCATCCCTTGTCTGCTGAAGTACGGTAACTGCTAAGATGGACGTTGCAGAAACCGAATGGAAAGGTGAAGGGTGGAATCATCAGCGTACGAGTGGATAGGGTTAGATGTACAGCTTAGAAGGTCATTGATTGAAAAGGAAGAGAGTTGGAGATAGGACAGCCCTGAGGAACACCACTGTCGGTAGATCTAGGAGAAGAACGATGGCCGTCTACAACAGCAACTATAGAACGACCACAAAGGAAGCTAGAGATGAAGGCACAGAGAGAAAGATATAAACCGTAAGAGGGCAGTTTGGAAATTAAAGATTTATGCCAGACTCGATCGAAAGCCTTTCAGATGTCAAGTGCAATGGCAAAGTTTTTGCCAAAGTCCCGAAAGGAGGATGACCACGAGTCTGAAAGGAAGGTGAGAAGATCGCCAGTGGAGCATCCCTGACGGAACCCATACTGACAATCAGAAAGAAGGCTGTGATAGGAAAGATGCTTTAAAGTTAACGATTAAGAATAGTCACGAAAACTTTTGAGATACAGGATATTAAAGCAGTTGGACGATAGTTGGAGGGTTGGGAGCGGTCACCCTTCTTAGGGACTGGTTGAATAAGAAAAAACTTCCAGCAAGAAGGAAAGGTACAAGTTGACAGACAAAGGCGACATTACCTAGGCAGGGTGTAAGCACAGGAGCACAGTTCTTGAGAACAACAGGAGGGACTCCATCAAGCCCATATGCCTTATTAGTATTGATGCCAATGATGGTAGAAAATACATCAGCTGAAGAAATTTTAATGTCAGCCATGAGGAAGTCAGAGGGGGGAAGTGATGGAGGAACAACACCAGAATCATATAAGGCGGAACTGGAGGAGAAAGTCTGAGTGAAGAGATCTGCTGTATCAGTAGAAGAAATAGCTACAGACCATCAGAGTAGAAAAGAGGAGGGAAGGATGATGAGGTAAAGTTGTTAGAAAGGTTTTTGGCAAGGTGACAGAACGAGAGGGAAGAATTCTAGTTGGAGAGTTGAGAGCACTTAGTACGGATGAAATTATTTTTAGCAATGCGAAGAACAGGCTCAGCACGATTCGGGACAGAAACATAAACAAGATGTGATTCAGGGGTGGATTGGCTCTGGTACCTTTTATAGGCCCTCTCCTTGTTGCGGATAGCATTGGAACAAGCGTGATTAAACCAAAGCTTTCTTGGATTGGTCAAATGAGATGAGAATGGAATGTATGCTTCCATGCCTGAGAGAATAACATCTGTAATGTACAAGGCACTCTCAGATTGCTCCCAGTCATGGAAGCAATAATCGTTGCATGGAAAATCAAAGAAGTACCATCTGAGGGCCTCCCAGTCTGCAACTCCGAAGTTCCACAGACAACGTTTCTTTGGAGGGTTCACTGGCCGTACTGGAGCGATAAGACAGGTTAAGGTAATATGGTTGTGATCGGAGGAGCCCAAAGGAGAGGTCAGGGATATGGGTAGGGTGCTGTACAAGCTGCTCTAGGTCATTAAGGATAGAAAAGATGTAGGCTTGTTCAGCAGGTGAATCAGTGAAAGGAGAGGAGAGCCAAAGGTGGTGGTAAAGAATGTTAACCCGTTTAGCCAAACTCTTCCTTGCCATTGCGTTTATGGTCAGTGTTTAGACACTTAATGATTCTAATCTCGCACACTAACATGTCCAGTTACAAAAACAGACGCATTTATTTAGATTAAAGTAAATATCTGGTAATTAAAGTGACACTTAGCCTCAGTTAACATTTTCACTACGAAGAAGTGACAATGACAGCATAATTATTAGTGTCAGTGGAGACTATGTAGCACTTCTCTGTTAGGGATATTTTTTATATTGCACTGTAAAATTCCTTTGCAGGTTGCTTATAAAGTTTTAATATCAATATACATCTGCAAAAAAAATACAAAATGATAACGGGGTGTAATAATCAGAATAAACAGCAAAGAAACATATGTTAACCTACCGCGTGCTGGCTATTTTTAGCCCTATGGGTCACCCCAGTGCCGGCCATTTTTCGACCTTTTTTTAGGTTAAAATGATAGATTTTGATGTGGAAACAACGAATTTTGCCATTAAAATGCTCACCGAGGCTAGGAAATGAGTTTTATTGAGTTCTGCATACTCGTGTACAGGTAGAGCCGCTCTCTCACGCTCACCACGTACTTGAGAGAAAGCCGTTTTCTATGTAAGGTATACTCTGATATTTATGCTCGGAAGGTATAGCAGTGTTCAGTACACTTTTCTGACTACTTATTACTTCAGCATCTATCACAATTTGCATGTCTTTCTCACTGTGAATGCATTATCTTACACTTACTTCAAGATAGGTACAACCTTACTTCATTAAGTACAGTCCTGGCACTTACAAGAAGGTATTTACAACTTGACTTCACTATATAGTCCTTACACTTACAAGAAAATATTTACAACTTACACTTACATGAAAATATTTACAAAATGCCTTCACTATGTATAGCATTGGGTGAGGCACACACGCAGAGTGAGGCAGAGCGAGCGTGAGGGGGGAAGCGGGTGAGTGTATGGCCTTGACAGCCT